>NC_084831.1:124560500-124880697 GCF_033115175.1 Lepus europaeus | reverse complement strand
GCCCAACCACTTGGGCCATCCTCCACTGCTATCCCAGGCCACAGCAGAGAGCTGAACTGGAAGAGGTGCAACTGGGACTAGAACCGGTGCCCAAATGGGATGCCGGCACCACAGGTGGAGGATTAACATAGTGTGCCACCTGTCCAGTTTTATTTTCTTAGATTGTATTATGTAAATAATAGGGATTTTTTTAAAATGTAAAATAATCACATTTAATATACTTTTAAAAAATTATTTATTTATTTGAAAGGCAGAGTTACAGAGATACAGAGGCAGAGAGAGAGGTCTTCCATTCCCTGGTTCACTCTTCAAATGGCCACAATGGCCAGAGCTGTGGCAATCTGAAGCCAGGAGCCAGGAGCTTCTTCTGGGTCTCCCACGTGGGTGCAGGGGCCCAAATGCTTGGGCCGTCTTCTACTGCTTTCTCAAGCTATAGCATAGAACTGGCTTTGAAGTGGAACAGCCAGGACTCGAACTGGCACTTGTATGGGATGCCGGCTTTTACCTGCTATGCCACAGCTCTGGCCCCTTAGTATGCTCTTAAGTTTTTTGCCCCATCTCAGACACTAGGAGATGCTTTCTTAAAAATCATGCCCACTGGGGCCAGCGCTGTGGCAAAAGCAGGTTAAGTTGCTGCCTTTAGCTCCAGCATCCCATATGGTCTCTGGTTTGAGAACTGGCTGCTTCACTTCTGATCCAGCTCCCTGCTAATGCACCTGGTAAAGCAGTGGAAGATGGCCCAAGTGCTTGGACCCTTGAACCCACGTGCGAGATGAGGATGAAGTTTCTGGTCCCTGGCTTTGTTTCAGCCATTTGGGGAGTGAACCAGCGGATGGAAGATAGATCTCTCTCTCTCTCTCTCTCTCTCTGTCTCTGCCTCTGCTTCTGCCTCTCCCCTTCTGTAATTCCACCTTTCAAATAAGTAAGCAAATCTTTAAAAAAAAATCATGCCTATCCTCTCCAGGTTCTCACTACCGACTTGAAAATGCTAGCACAAAACTTTGGAATACAGCATATGTAAACAAAAACTAAGATTTTGCAATAAAGGTGCTAAAATCCGATGTGCACAACGCATTGCAGAACAGATTGATTGCACAGGACAGAGTTGTATGTTTGTTTAATGCAATAAGGACACACATTGCTCAGGGAGAAATGTCTTTTTATAAAGAAGCGATATATTAAATGTTTCTGCTCACAGCTACTGTAGGACAACTTTGACCTCCTTATTTCTTAGGTTGTAAGCAGCAGAGTTTAGCAGAGGAGTGATGATGGTGTAGGAGACTGGGAGAAGAATGTCTTGTTCTACAAAATTTTGGCCTAGCCCAGCCCCACAACATCCCAACTTTGCCCCATTTTTCCTCTGGGGAAAGTGTGAATGTTGAGACAATAGCCAGTAAACTACTAAGGTGAGAGACTTAGATTTTCTGAGTGAGAATCATTGGTGGTTAGCTCTACTGAAGAAAAACCTCTGGTCACAGTGCAGAAGGAGCAGAATTGATGTCATTGATGTCAGTGAGACTTGACTTTCAGGAACATTTCCATAGGGGTGGCGGTGGCGTATGCTGGGCTGAGAATGAATGGTCTGGGGGAGAAACTAATGGTAAAATTGATTTGTTGTAAAGTTTTTAAAAAATTTTATTTATTCATATATTTTTTTTATTTGACAGGTAGATTTATAGACAGTGAGAGAGAGAGAGAGAGACAGAAAGAAAGGCCTTCCTTCCATTGGTTCACTCCCCAAATGGCTGCTACGGCTGGCACTGCACTGATCCGAAGCCAGGAGCCAGGTGCTTCCTCCTGGTCTCCCACGTGGGTGCAGGGGCCCAAGTACTTGGGCCATTCTTCACTGCCCTCCTGGGCCAGAGCAGAGAGCTGGACTGGAAGAAGAGCAGCCAGGACTAGAACCGGTGTCCAAATGGGATGCTGGTGCCACAGGTGGAGGATTAACCAAATGAGCTATGGTGTCAGCCAGGGTTTTTTTTTTTTTTTTTTTTTTTTAGAACTTGAGGGCTTAGGGGTAAATAAATTCCAGATAGAAGGGGGAATTGGCAAAGTGAGAGGAGGACCAGCAACACAACGGAAAGTTAGACCTTAAGTGAAATAAATAATCAATTTCTTTTGGCAGAGGGTATTTTTATGAATAAAGAAGCATGGTATTTGATGAAAAACTGTTTGCTAAAGCAGCTTATGATGTAACCTTCCTGAAGATCCTAAAACTTTCATTTAAAGCTGCCACGTGGGTACTCTTGAGTTAGTGGTATTTGGGAAGTAGAAGAAAGTAGATAATGGCCAGGTGTAAAGAAGAGCCCCGTACGCATGGAGTCAAATCCAAAGTGCAGGAAAGGACATGCATAGACCTCTCCTGCCCTGTCTGCTCCCTTGCAAACACACACAATCTTTCTTAAACATTTGGTGAGAGACTCAGATTGCCACCGAGTATCTTTTTATTTTATTTATTTTTTAAAGATCCGTTTATTTATTTGAAAGTCAGAGTTACAGAGAGACAGGGAGATCTTCCATTTGCTGGTTTACTTTCCAAATAGCTGCAACAGCTGGGGCTGGGCTAGGCCAAAGCCAGGAACCAGGAGCTTCTTCTGAGTCTCCCATGTGGGTGGCAGAGGCCCAAGCACGTGGGCCATCTTCTACTGTTTTTCCCAGACCATTAGCAGGGAGCTGGATTGGAAGTGGAACAGCCAGGACTTGGGCCAGTACCCATACTGGATGCTGGCATTATAGGTGGGAGCTGTACCCTCTATGCCACAATATCAGGCCTGCCACAATATATCAAATGGTGATTTGTACCATTTTGCTTATTGAACAAGATAACACCAGCAGGTTTGAAGATTTTGGCACATTTAGGAAAGCATACTAGATTCCTAGGAATTGAGGAAACACAATTTAGGAAACATTGTGGGTGTTCTGGAACATATACCATCATGGAAAATAAAGAGGCAAGCATTTTGAGTAGAGATAAGTATCTCATCTATAATAAGGGTAATTTACATGAAAAGATCCCTGATAACAATCTAACAGGCAAAGATTAAGTATATTGACAGGGCAACTCTGATCAGCTCTTCAGAAAGGATGGCTAGATCTAGAGTTGTGGCTACTTTATCTAATTTAACTACGTTTAACTAAAATTAAAAAAAAATTAACAATTTCAGTGTGCCAGTCACATTAGCCATATTGCATATGCTAAAAAGCTACATGTGAGAAGTGGCAACCATACTTGACAGCAGAGATAGCAAACAGTTTTTTTTTGATGGGTGAAAGTTTTGTTGGATTGTGCTATTACACTGTCTTATAGATGTGTGGATTACATGAAAAAATAAGAACATCAATACCATGATATTCTGCCATGTGGTTAATATTATGTGTGCGTGTATACTCATCAATGTTTTTATATGTGGGATAAAATGTCTGAAACAATTTGCACCTGAAATTATGATGGATTCAGTGTTACATTGGGGTGGGAGTGAGATTGCAGGGAACTCTGACTTTTTACACTGCCATGCTTACAGTGGTGATCACGGCTTTTATGCTAAAACATTTTAATTTTGAGCATAAAATGATGGCTTATAAGTAGTCTGGAGAAGTCAAGGAGGATGACAACTGAGAACAGGTATTAGATCGAGCAAGAAGGAGGCTGCTATCTCACTGGCCAGTTTCAGGAGCGTGGCTGGGAAAGCCTGTTTACAAGGAGTAAGCAGAGATAGATTTTGCGAACATGTCAGAGGAGATCAGCAGAGCTAATGCACATTTCCACTTCTCGGTGAATCCATGGCGATGAAAGATCTAATATGGTCAAGGGGCCAGGAAAACCAGAGACATAGTTGGATCAGCAAAGAGGAAGAAAATATAAAACTGAACTGAGCAGGTGAAGAAACAGTTCCTAGGATCTTTAACTCTGGCTGAAAAGTGCTGCTTTCACCCCAAATCAGCCACTGATTTGTTGTAAACATGTTTCAAATGCATGTGAATTTATTCTCTTTGAACAAGTTTTAAAGGTATAGACAGGAGAGCTAGTGACCAGTAGACTGTATGCTCTAAAGAACTACATGTAGGTACTCGCAATCATATTGGACAGCACAGAAAGTAGGGAGATGGGCCAGGTGCATAGCCCAGGTTTTATGAAGAAAAAAAAAAAAAAGGAGAAGTAAATTTATTGACCATGCTACATATTTGATTTTGGTTAAATGGGCGATGAAAGGATCTTAAGACAAAATATTCTTAAAACCTGGGAAACAAATGCAAAGAAGGAAAGAAGGAAAGTTAGATCAAGACATATGAAGGCAAGAACAGCCCCCTTCAAATCAATATTTGTTCAGTATTTATTTAAAGGAAAAGTTATGAAGTGTGTGAAGGAAATGTAAAGTACCACCAGGAGGGGGACTAGCACTTTACTACCCACCACTCTCCTTTAGCCAAAACACACAAATAAACAAAAGAGCCTGTGGTGGCTGGGATTTGTCCTCCACAGAGAACACTTCAGTGGCTGTCTACACCTCCTGGAGCAGGGCTCACTCACTCACCCTGAGAGGGGTTCCAGCGTTTTTCTCTGTTTTGTTAGACCTGGAGATATTTTGGATTCCCTTGTAGATTAAAGGCAGTTACTTGGTTGTGTCACTTTTTAAACCTGTCTCTTTTGAGGTGTAGAAACTAACTAAGGTTGTTACTGTGGAGAAATTTATGGCTTAGATGGCAAATATGAGGGCTGTGACTTCCTGGCAGTGAGGTAGGTCCCAGTGAAAGAGATGGGGAGGTATGGGGTGCAGGAGTAAATCATGTTGCTAGTCCCCATTGTTCTTCTTATGGTCCAACACAAAGGGAGTTGAGTAGAAATGAACACCAATAGGAAAGATACCACAAAAGGTACCATGGTGCCAAAGAAGTGTGTGGCATGAGTGGTCAGTTCCAGCAGTGGAGGCTGGCTGGGGTGAGTTCTCAGCAGTTAGCAGTTAGACATTTTTTGAAAAGATATTTATTTAAAACTCAGAATGACAGGGGTGGGGAGGGAGAGATAGAGAAAGAGAGAGTGCGCACGAGTGAGCAACCTTCCATCTTCTGGTTTATCTCCTAAATTCCCACAACAGCCAGGGCTGGACCAGGCTGAAGCCTGGAGCCAGGAACTCCATACGGGTCTCCCATGTGGGTGGCAGGGTCCTAAGTACTTGGGCCATCATCAACTATTTCTTTTAAATATTTATTTATTTATTTGAAAGTCAGAGTTACGCAGAGAGAGAAGGAGAGGCAGAGAGAGAAAGAGAGAGAGAGAGAGAAGTCTTCCATCTGCTGGTTCACTCTCCAATTAACTGCAATGGCTGGAGCTGCAATGATTCGAAGCCAGGAGCCAGGAGCCTCCTCTGGGTCTCCCATGTGGGTGCAGGAGTCCTAGAACTTGGGCCATCTTCCACTGCATTCCCAGGCCATAGCAGGGAGCTGGATCGGAAGAGGAGCAGCCGGGACTCGAACCAGCGCCCATATGGGATGCCAGCACTGCAGGCGGCAGCCTAACCTGCTGTGCCACAGTGCAGGCCTCACATCATCAACTATTTTCCCTTGTTCCTTAGCAGGGAGCTGGATCAGAAGTGAGCAGCTGAGACTCTGATAAGGGACGCCAGTGTCATCAGTGTGGCAGCAGTGGCTTAACCTGCTGCTCCACAACAATGGCCCAGGAATCTATTAACAAACTCAAGGACTATCTTAGCACCAGAGAGTCAACTCTTTCTTTCTTACCCATTGCTTTTTTGTGTCTCTGACCAGCCAGAACTGAGTACAGCTGAGCACAGTAGCAACAGCCCTTCTATCAGACGTCTCTGTGGCTGTACCCTAAGGTGTTTCAGTGTAAGGAACACACTGGTGGATAATCTTGAAAGCCTAGTATAGAGCAGAAAGGAGCTTTCAAAATGATTTATACATTCCAGAAGGATAAAACCTATGGGAGAGTAAGAACACAGAAATGTGCTCATGCATCAAACCTGTAGTCTTGAAGCTAAGAATCATACCAGAGCAAAAAGAAAAGTGGAGGGAGAAAGACAACTAGAGAGCGAAGAGGAAATGGCATTTACAGGAACCATGGATACCCCTAAATATTTCAATCTTTATGAGCAACATTTGTACCTAGAAATAGAATCTGCACTTTTCTTCTAGGAAAAACAATTAACGGACATGTAAAACTGTACATGTTCACAGGGTACCGCCTGACGCTTCAGTAAAGGTATACGTCACGTAATGTCCGGTCAGGGTAAATGCATATACCTCTTCAATGCTTAACATGTATTTATACAGAAAACACCCACATCCTATACTCTAGTTTTTAAATAGAGAAATATGGATTACATTATCTATAGTAACCCTACTGTACAATGGAACCCTAGAACTTCTTACTCTGATCCAGCGATAACCCCCTTGCTATCAATCAACCTTTCTCCATCTCTCCCTCCCATTTTTCCTCCACAGCCTCTGGGGACCACCATTGTATTTTTTTAAAGATTTATTTATTTATTTGAAAGTCAGAGTTACACACAGAGAGAAGGAGAGGCAGAGAGAAAGAGAGAGAGAGAGAGAGAGAGAGAGAGAGAGAGAGAGAGAGAGAGAGAGTCTTCCATCTGCTGGTTCACTCCCCAATTGGCCACAATGTCTGGAGCTGCATTGATCCGAAGCCAGGAGCCAGGAGCTTCCTCCGGGTCTTCCCATGTAGGTGCAGAGGCCCAAGGACTTGAGCCATTTTCTACTGCTTTCCCAGGCCATAGCAGAGAGCTGGATTAGAAGTGGAGCAGCCGGGTCTCGAACTGGTGCCCATATGGGATGCCAGCACTGCAGGGGGTGGTTTTACTGGCTACACCACAGTGCCGGCCCTCACCATTGAATTTTTCTTTTAAGAGAGCACCTTGCTTTTTAGATTCCACGTATGAATGAGATCATGTTATACTTATCTTTGTATGCTTGGCTTATTTCACTTAACGTAATGAACTCCAGTTCCATCTATGCTATTGGAAATTAAAGAACTTAAAATATGTGAAGTAAAATTAAGACTCCATAGTTAAATTCTGTGTAAAGGAATTGTGCAGTTTAAAAAAAATAGTAACCCCTTTTACCAGACCTCCCTCCCTCCCCTTCCCTTCCCTCCCTTCTTCTCCCATCTTCCCCTCTCTTCCCTTCTCCTCCCTTCTAATCCCCTATCTGCTCTCTTTAAACAAAATAGGTGTAAGGATCCAGGAATAGAGGAGTTGACTTTTAAAGAAACTGATGATTACATGAATGATTTAAACAAACAAGAGAATAATCACTTTTCTTTAGGATAGAAGCCTCCTTGGATCCAAAAAGCATCCACCTTTCTTCTTGAGTTTATGAAACTGCCATCTTGTCTGATTTTAGAATATACCAGGAAATTGTGACATTTATAAAAGATCATGGCAATGCCAGGAAATGATTGCCATTTGTTATTAAAAGAAATAATAAAATCATTGTATCCTGCAAAGCTCTTGTGTTACGTTCTAGGTCTGTCTTATGGGGTTAGTAGGTCACTATATTCACTAGAGTCTGGGTGCAGCACAAGGTCATCTTCACATTGAGCCCTCTGGCCCTATTGGTTTTGTCTTTGGAGGAACCACCCTCTAGAAAGGAACTGTGAGAGAGACACTATTATCTAGCTCCTGTCTCTTGGGTTGATTTGCCAAAAGACTATGTATCCTGTGCACAGAGTCAAAATTCAGCAATGAGCCAAGGATTCTCATTACAAATGGGTCATGTAAGGAATAATAGGCAAGCTTTTGTTTCACATGACCTGGTACTTACTTTTCTTCTAAGGAAAAATATCTCAAAGTAGTTGAAAACATTTTGATTGTGATATGGCACCCTTGTTTGTTCACTAGAATCCCTGTTAGTATTTTGTTTTTAGTTAGTTATTATCAGTAAAAATGCACCAGTGTAAGTCAGATGTACCCCCCTGTGAATTTGGAAAAGCTTGTCTCATTTCTTCTATTAGCAGAAGACTTGCATAGATTTGGCCAGGTAAGAATTAGGTTTGAGGGCATGGGACTATAACTGGAGCATAAATATTTCTTTTTGTTTGTAGAAATCTATCAGGGAGTTAAAGCAGATGATTTTATAGTTTTAGAGAATTATTCTCATGTTCATTCTTATTATTGTCAGAGCTAACAGTTACTGAGCACTGATACTGTATCACATCATGTGTTGAATATATGGTCATTTCTAATCCTCACAAGAACCCCATGAGGACACATGAAAAGGCTGCTACAGCCACTAGGGCTCTGGGTACAGTGCTTTGTATATGCCTTTGGTCTCACTCTAGACAGAGCTGTATGACTGTGGGCCTTGGTGCAGTGTACCAATGACATCAGGTTAGCTTTGTTTTTTGTCTTGTGGTTGTCTGTAATGTGATGCATATGCCTCTACAAGTGTTCAAACTGTGTGGTGGTGCCTGTAGGCATCTCATGAATGGTCATCACAAAAAAAATAAATAAATAAAGGAAAATCTTGGAATATTCTGGAGTTCATTTTATAAGTTAATCAGCTATTTATTACCATCAAGGTAAGGATTAAAGGTGATTCAAGTCGTATTTCACTTTTCCTTCTGTTTTTTTGAATGGTCTTATTCCCATGAATATCTAAAAAGCTTCCATCTTGCTCTCTAAATGCAACCACACATTGATTCTCTTAAGTGCTGATAAGGCAAAATATCTTTTTCATCCCTCTCCAGTTTAAGCCTAAACTAAGGCATAACTCAAATTAAAAAAGACCATTACTTTCACCTGAGACCTCCCCACAGAATTTCCCATACAAAACACACAGAGAATTAATCATAAGGCCTCTTATCCAGGAAAATCCTTTATGAATCTCTCTGGTAACACCAGTCCTGAAACCATGTGGTTAAGAGCTCCCACTTGTTTTTCTGTAACTAAACAATATGAATTGAATTCTTATTTGTATGAGAGAGACTAGAAAACTACTTTTCTTATTGGAGATGTTTCCTGTGATATGCATTGCATATCTTGTGTGTTTCTTGTTCTACCAGCCTTAGTGATGAGTCTGTGGAGGGTGACAATTATCAAGGCAATTATTGAATCACTACTTAATCATTTTCTTGGGTTATCATGACTTCCAACTCATTCCATTTTTCATAAGGATTCTGAGTCACTCAAGTAGTTTCCTCTGTGACTTTTGCTGCTTTCTTTGTTGTGACAACCACTGTACCTGAGAAAAATGCCCAAAGCAAGTTGTAAGAAATCTCATCTCTATTTTAAATGATGTTAAAATGAAAATGTTCTTTCTTTGGTTTTGAATGAGCCCTTGATAGGATCTGTAGTAGATGATAGAAATGGTATACATAGAACCACTTGCATGAAAAATTTAGAAAGGAAATGATTAAGAACCAGATCTGTGACTCTTTTATCCTTTGACTAGCACAAGATGTACTGAGTAGAGAGAACATGAGGATAGGGAAAAAAAAAATAAAAACTTCTCCAAAGAATTTTGAGAGAGCTGTTTCTTTTCTGTTGTTGCTTGGAGAGAGTAGTGGGTCATGTTTCTGGAACCTTAAGAGCATGGTTATGAGTCTAGTTGCTTCCTTTATCTCAATTCTAGTGATAGGGCTTCGCTGTAAGCAATTGGAGACAGAAATATGCTCCTTATGGGAGATTCAGAGGATCTGAGAAAACTACAGTACTGTAGAAGCAATACAATGTTATCTGCATAAAGATCATCTTAGACTCTAAGGGTGATGGATCAAAGGATGCATGAGTATTTCTTTTGGATGAAGTGTGCACCACATAGAAGAAAGAACTGAGGTATAGTTATTTTGAATTCTGTCCGAAAGACACCTATCAAGGGGGCAGAGTGTTCCCAAGAACAAGCAATTAGATATGAACATGTCAAATCCTAGGAGACAGAGAAGTTGTAAGTGATCACAAAGAGCAAATGATACATCTAAAGCAGATGAAGTTGGAAGGAGGATTTAGAAGAAAGCTTAAAGATGTGAGAAATCCATTAAAAATAGACTGATTATTAAGAGGAATCCATATTTAGATCACAAGGCTTATTAGCATGATTGTTCATTCCATGTTATATTTTCAAAATCTGGCACAGAACCTAGCATAGAGTAGTTGTTCAATTAGTAATTGAACAAATGAATGACACTACTAGAGACTACACTGGCTTAATTTCTGAAAAATGTTTTAGATTCCTGGACAGAGGAGAATGTGAAACTACAACAGTCTACCACTGAATGTTTATACAATGTTATTTCCATGTGTTCACATGATCTTGGTAAAAACACCTGTAAGAAAAAAACAGGAGGGGCTGGCGCTGTGGCATAGCGCATAGTCACCGCCTGCAGTGCCGGCATCCCATATGGGTGCTAGTTAGAATCTTGGCTGCTCTACTTCTGATCCAGCTGTCTGCTATGACTTGGGAAAGCAGCAGAAGATGGCTGAAGTGCTTGGGGCCCTGCACCTGTGTGGGAGACCCAGAAGAAGCTTCTGGCTCCTGTCTTCAGATTGGCCCAGCTGCGGCTGTTGCGGCCATCTGGGGAGTGAACCAGAGGATGGAAGACCTCTTTTCTTTCTCTCTCTCTGCCTCTACCTCTCGGTAACTCTGCCTTTCAAATAAATAAATCTTTTTTTAAAAAATGGGATGGTCTTCAGAGTACAAGTTTAAGGAACAGTGGTTAATTTTAAAAAAGCATAAAGCAAGTTTAATTCATGAATGGCAATTGAAAAAATAATTTTCTACCTTGCTAAAATCAATGTTTAAGCAACTTAATGTTCTCAATGGCTTCTACCTTACCAGAGAAAAGATTGAAATAGTCTTATAAAAGCCCCGTAGTTTCACTTAAGTACCTCTGCAAATATCCCCAGGTTCTATCTCTTCCTCTGTGTCCTGATCTTACTACACTGCCACAGTTTCTTCCAGAGAGAATGCCTATGTGACTGTGTGTCTGTTCAGAGTGAATGGCATCATGAGTTTGAAGTAAACACTTAGGTTATCATCTTGAAGCTTTCATGGATGTTTGCTTTCTGTTTTCTCTTGGCTTCATGTTCTGTTATCTCTGGGAAAAAGATGCCTTGATTTCCCCCTTAGCCCAATCCCTGTCTGGGATCCTTACTTCTCTGGGAAGACAGCTTGTATCTATTGGAAATGTGCCAGGCACTGTGCTTATCATAATCATGAAAATAACTACTAATAACATCTGACAATTATTTTGAAGGATTATGATTAGGATGTCACTTGCTGCACTTGGAGTTGAACCTATGCACACAGAGAGGTAAGCAGACCAGGTATGGAGGGGAGAGTACTCTCTGTGAATGATGCTAGAAAGAGGATTCATGTAAGTAACATTCAGAGTATATTTTCTTGATGACATCAGGGCAGCATTATGAAAACCAAATATTGTACAATACAATTGGGATTTTTAAGATATAGAGGCGTGTTTGTCTTCACACAAAATTATCCCAGTCTTATACATTTTTAGTTTTCTACGACTTCTTGTAGGAATTTTTTCCCCCTTGTCTGATTACTCACTGTCAGGTTCTCAACTATTGCTTACTTATCTCATTATGATTGTCTCCGTGGAGCAACCTCATACTTCCTTTTGATTGATTTGTAGCTGGAAAAACAAATAGAAGGATTTCTATTGAAATTTGACACATATTTTGGGTTATTAAAATGATTTTTAGTAGCTAATGAGATTTTCTGCCACCCTCCTCATTGAGTGCTTTGGTTTTGTGATATTGTTCTAGTTACTTAAACTTTCCCTCCCCATACTTTTTAATCTTGTTTCTCTGGATAATGAAATATTAGATATAAGAAAAAATGTTTGGAACTATGACACACTTTAAACAAATATGGATGGCATAATATAATAGTTTTTATTAGACAGACCTGTAGATAAAAATTCAAAGAGAGAGGTACAGGCATCCAGTTGCTCTAAGCAAATCTGTCAGTCATGTCATTTTCAAGTACTCTTGTTAATTCAATAACTCAAAGCCACACCAGGGGTTTGATAATGACGTATCCTTTCATTTCATAGTTCAGGGCCTGCCAGTCTAGGACATTAGGATTGAAGGCAGAACCCTGATATGCTAACAGGATGTCTTCTGGAGATAGCACAGAGTCCCACATGTACAAATCCCCAATCTCTCCCACAAAGGACTGGCTGTTATCAAACCCACCCCCATAGGAATCCTGCTCCTGCCCTAGGACAATCTTGGGGTGAGCATCAACAGAGTAACCTTGCCTCAAACCCTTTTTCACCAAAGGTTTCCCATTGACCCAAAGTTCAGCAATGCCTGAAGAAGACTCCCAGCTGGTACAGATGTGCACTGGGGCTGGAAACTCTTCATTAACCTTGAATGTAGCTTTGCTATTTCCAATATACAGACTGTACTCTCCAGGTTTTCTTTTATAAAGGAGCAGCTCATTTTCCCTGTTTTTAGTATTATAGGAGAAGAGGCTGTAGCCACGGGAAAGGTCACTATAGGCTCGAAGACACAAGGTGAAGTTCTGCAGGGGATTATCCAGCTCTTTGATGATATTCACATGATCAGTAGAAGATTCTCTAGGGAACACAAAGACTTTCCCCCTGAGGTCTGTGGAATCAAGAAAGAAAAATGACTTTCACCATAAACACAGGAAAATAGCTCAGATTCAACCTGTTTTCTCATTTCATGTTTCTTGACCATCCCCCGACATGCCTACCTGTCTGAGCCAAGGTTTCAATGAGGCTGGTGAGGAGAAACACCCAAAGCAACATCTTGTCCGTGTCCTTGTCCTGGGCTGTTGCAGCAGCAGTGATGATCAGGATGAGGGTAGCTGACAGCACGGAGCTATGTCCACCCAGCTTCTCTAGTTATGTAGAGATTCACTGTCTTAGAACTCAGGCTGTTCAGGGGTTTATTTACACATTTTGTGACGATGGGGGATGGAGAGCACCAATGACGTGTGAGTGATTTTCCAGACCTTTCTCCTGGTGCCAGCAATCAGAGGGGCACATGAGATAAGAACGGTGAAGCCCTAGGCTAGGAAATCAATCAGAGTGTTTTTTTTTTTTGTTTGTTTTTTTTTTGCTTTATGGCTGCCAGAGCTCCAGCTCATGACCAAGATTTCATTGCTGAGAAGGGAGTGGTTGTGGAGTTGCAGGTTGTGGGGTGCTGAAGGGCTGGCCCCACAGGAGAGTCTCACTCTGTTGTGCAGGGGCTTCTGTGTCTGAGGACCCTGTGCTCTACCAGGAGTTCCCGAGCCATGTCAGTTGTGGAAATAAGGTCTTTTCTTCTTTTTCTAGTTCTGTTTGTAGGACAGTCTGGGTTTCTGCTTTCTGCTGAAGACCCTGAAACATTCCCTCATCTTTGATGAACTCAATCATGAGTAATATGTAGAGGCATTGCTAAGGGGAATCAGACAATTGGCGTATAGACTATCTCCCCTAAACTTACTATTTTTCTGCTACTACTAATTACCCCCTTTTCTTCTTTTTTTTTTTATGCCATGGTACTTCCTTAACCTAGATTTCCCCATTTCTTATTATGACTTGTTTTCCTGGAGACCTACCAACTATGTGTAGAGATGTCCCCATCTTTCCCAGTTTTGCTCTACTTTTCTTTGAGTCCTGGGCTATTGAAGGTATATCTAATCCATCTTTAGTGATGACCTCATATATTACACTCACATTTTCTCACTAAATCCTAGCACTATGTTAGATTCTGAGGATGCAATGGTTCTGTCTCTCATGTTACTCCAAGAAACTTCATCTCCTTTTTTTCTGCGACTACCTAAATTTTCACATTTAATTAGCTGCCACACTAATCTGCTCTGTCTTTAAGAAATCAAATTGAAAATTCTCTTTCAGGCCACATTACTTTGCTGCTATCTGATCCTTAAATTCTATGAAATCTTCATTCTCAACAAATTGTCTAGTCTTTTGTTGTTCTCTCTTCTTTCAGCTCACCTTAGACTTTCTGATGAGTTTTTTCAATTTCATAATAACTGCCACCAAGAATTCACTTTCCTTACCATTGTTCAAATTATGCTTCTAATCTTCACCTTTGTTCTTTTTTTGTTTTTCTTGGCTGAGTCCCTGGTTGTGAAACTTTATTTGGCTTTTTGCACAGGAAGAGTTAGCATTGGAGTTTGAGTTATAACCTATTGACACCTGACTTAATTATATCCTATTGCCATCTTCAGCCTGGAAGATGATAGTATTTTCAATTTTGTTCCAGTGTGGTTACAAACTTTTAGCCAAATGCTGTTATCCAGTCAAACATATCAAATTGTTGTTCTTTATACATTCTTGGCTTTTTTCTCTTGTTACTTCTATTTATTGTCTTAAATTTATATCTTATCATTGTGTTTCTTAAAATCCCATTTTTCATAATTAATCCAGAAAGCGATCTCTCTCATGAACACTTCTGAGATCTCAACTAGAGATTATTTTCAGCTATTATGAGGTTCATATAGGAATAGGACATCAACAAAGGAGGATTCTTTCTCTGAAGGGAGGAGAGAACTTCCACTTTGATTATGGCCTTGTCTAAATAAGGTCGGAGTTTGTGAACTCAAGAAGCTTCCACAGCCTAGGAAGCTCATGACAAGAGTGCCAATTGTTAAATCAACAACGGGAGTCACTGTGCACTTACTCCCCATGTAAGTAAACATTTCTTTTGTTATTAGTATAAAGTGGCTTGTTTAATTGGGATTACATTAAATTGAGAAGTTTCTGTACTGCAAAAGAAACAGTCAGGAAAGTGAAGAGGCAACCGACAAATGGGAAAAATATTTGCAAACTATGCAACAGAAAAAGGATTAATAAACAGATTCTAAAAAGAGATCAAGAAACTCCACAACAACAAAACAAAACAACTCACTCAAGAGATGGGCCAAGGACCTCAATAGACATTTTTCAAAAGAGGAAATCCAAATGGCCAACAGACACATGAAAAAATGTTCAGGATCACTAGCCATCAGAGAAATGCAAATCAAAACCACAATGAGGCTTCACCTTACCCCGGTTAAAATGGCTCACATGCAGAAATCTACCAACAATAGATGCTGAAGAGGATGTGGAGAAAAAGGGACACTAACCCACTGTTGGTGGGAATGCAAACTGGTAAAGCCACTATGGAAGTCAGTCTGGAGATTCCTCAGAAACCTAAATATAACCCTACCATACAACCCAGCCATCCCACTCCTTGGAATTTACCCAAAGGAAATTAAATTGGCAAATAAAAGAGCTGTCTGCACCTTAATGTTTATTGCAGCTCAATTCACAATAGGTAAGACATGGGATCAACCTAAATGCCCATCAACAGTAGACTGGATAAAGAAATTATGGGATATGTACTCTATAGAATACTATACAGCAGTCAAAAAAACAATGAAATCCCATCATTTGTAACAAAATGGAGGAATCTGGAACACATCATGCTGAGTGAAATAAGCCAGTCCCAAAGGGACAAATATCATATGCTTTCCCTGATCAGTGACAACTAACTGAGCACCAAAAAGGAAACCTGTTAAAGTGAAATGGGCACTATGAGATACAATGACTTGATAAGCCTTTGTCCTGACTGTCGAGGAACAGCTTAACACTTTATCCCTTTTAGTATTTTTTTTTGTTCTACTTAATACTACTGGTTGAACTCTGTAATTAACACACAATTATTCTTAGGTGTTTAAATTTAACTGAAAAGTGATCCCTGTTAAATATAAGAGTGGGGATAAGAGAGGGAGTAGATGTGCAGTTCAGCACATGCTCAACTGAACTTGCCCCAAATGGTAGAGTTAGAGACGTGCCAGGGGATTCCAATTCAATCCCATCAAGGTGGCATGTACCAATGCCTTCTCACTAGTCAAAGTGATCAATTTCAGTTCACAATTGATCAATATGATAAGATTAAGAGTCAAAGGGATCACATAAACAAGACTAGTGTCTGCTAATACTAACTGATAGAATTAAAAAGGAGAGAACGATCCAACATGGGACGCAGGATACACAGCAGACTCATAGAATGGCAGATATCCTAAACAGCACTCTGGCCTCAGAATCAGCCCTTAAGGCATTTGGATCTGGCTGAAGAGCCCATGAGAGTATTTCAGGCATGGAAAGCCAAGACACTGTGGTAAAACAAACAAACAAACAAAAGCAAAAAAAAAAAAAAAACTAAATGAAAGATCTCTGTGAGTGAGATCCCAGTGGAAAGAACTGACCATCAAAGAAGGAGGTACCTTTCTCTGAAGGGAGGAGAGAACTTCCACTATGACTATGGCCTTGTCTAAATAAGATTGGAGTTGGCAAACTCAAAACTCAAAAGGCTTCCATAGCCTTGGCAACTCATGACAAGAGCCTCATGTGATTACTGATGCCATAAAAAAGAGTGTAAATTGTTAAATCATCAACAGGAGTCACTGTGCACTTACTCCCCATGTAGGAGCTCTGTCCTTAATGTGTTATACTATGTGAATTAACGGTATAACTAGTACTCAAACAGAACTTTACACTTTGTGTTTCTGTGTGGGTGTAAACTGTTGAAGTCTTTACTTAGTATATACTAAATTGATCTACTGTATATAAAGATAATTGAAAATGAATCTTGATGAAGAATAAGATAGGAGAGGGAGTGGGAGATGGGATGGTTGTGGGTGCGAGGAAGGTTATGAGGGAAAAAGCCACTATAATCCAAAAGTTGTACTTTCAAAATTTATATTTATTAAATAAAAGTTTTAAAGAAAGAATTTGGAGTAGAATTTCATTTCTGTCATTTACTAGTGGTTGACTATTGTGAAAATCAGTAAAGTTCTCTGAAAATTAATTTACTTCTGCATGAATAAGAGAGAACTATCCATCCAATAGTAATTTTTTGAGGAAAAAATGAGAAAGTATATGTTCTATGCAGAAAGTTCTATGCATAAAGTGCATAGAACATCATTTTAAGGCCTTTATTACTGTTTTCATGAGTTGCCTTAGACTAAGCATAATTTAATGTTTATACTTTCCCCTCTAGATTTAATCTGGATATTAGATCTTACTCATATTTAGGTCATCCATTTTGTTTATTAACTTTTCTTGTACATGAAAAGAATCTGATATATATTTGTGGAATCAAAGGATCCAAACAGGGTGAGAATTGTTCACATGAAAACCTTTAGTAGCAATGCACAGGAAGTAAAATTGAGTGATATAAGCAGGTTGTTCTGTAAGTAGGACCTAGGAAGGATATCCTTGATTGAAAACCTAGGGAATATGCAATTCATCCCCCAGGATGCTAATTATTGAGTGGCATAAAATTCAGAGAACACAGGGTTCACCAGCTGCTCTTAGTTTTCATCATAAATGAATAAATTATTATTCTGTTGACAAAATGATTTGACGATCAGTGTCGAAAAGAGCTTTCAGGGGCCGGTGCCGTGACTCACTTGGTTAATCCTCTGCCTGCGGCACTGGCATCCCATATGGGTGCCTGGTTCTAGTCCCTGTTGCTCCTCTTCCAGTCCAGCTCTCTCGGCCCTGGAGTGCAGTGCAGGATGGCCCAAGTGCTTGGGCCCTGTACCTGCATGGAGAGCAGGAGGAAGCACCTGGCTCCTGGCTTTGGATCGGCACAGTGCCGGCCGCAGCGGCCATTTGGGGGGTGAACCAACGGAAGGAAGACCTTTCTCTCTGTCTCTCTCACTGTCTAACTCTGCCTGTCAAATTAAAAAAATAAATAAATAAATAAAAAGAAAGAAAAGAGCTTTAATTAATGGGAGATGAGTATATGGGGCTAGTCTGAGGGATGAGTGAGCCTGGAGAGATTGTAAGTAAGGGGGTTTATACTACAAAGGGGTGAGTAAAGGGCCAGAAATTACATAAGCCATGGAAATGTTATGCTAAGACAACTAAAAAGTAAAACTTGGTTGGAAAGTAGGATTCATAGTGGAATGGGAAGAAGAGAGGAGATGTAGGATCGTATTCTTTAAAATTTCCTTCTCTGAAATATGTTTCTTGGGCCTTGGAAGAGGACATTTTCGGCTTCAGTATTCATCAAAGTAGAAATTGAGGATTATTTGTCTCGAAGAAAGGAAGATTTTGAGGTCAGATGTAGAAATATGAATGCTGGGTCTTCAGAACTGGGAGGAGCTTTCAAGGCAAACCAATCCCTGCTGCTGCTGCTACTGCTGCCGGAGGGCCCTGGGTGCCTTCTTGCCAGTGAGTTTCAAGTTAGAGGTAGTGGTTCTTGTCTGGGTGACTCTGGAAGGGCTGAGGCTATTGAGTAAAAAATGACAATATGTTGCAAAAAAACAGAGACACCCGTGTTCCTTAAGGAGCATTGTCCTGGTTACATGAGTTGGAATGCAATAAAGCTTGCCCTCGGAAAGGAAGGGGACAAAGGGATAGGAAGTGCTAGAAACATGGTCTGACTGAGTTGCACAAAGGCAGGGATGTGAGCTATAACTAAATGTTACCTGAAGGATTAAACAGTACCTTAAAGATACTTTCTTAAGCCTTGTGTGTTTATGGAAAACTAAAGTCATAATAACCATTAGGAAAGGTTAAAAAACATAAAGAAATCAAGGTAGAACATGAGTTTACACTTGATTTTTGTGTTAATAAAGAATTATTTGCTCTGTGTTCCATTAACTTTATGGAAATTTAAAAGCATCTAGGTGGAAACAGGCAATGGAGACATCAAAAATAATTAATTAATCTGAAGCATAGTTGTGTCAAATCAAATCTACAAAATCTTATACTGATGGGAAGGTCTTATAGTAAAGGGAAAACATGGAAATTTTAAAAATGAAAAAATAATATGAAACCAATTTTTTTCAAAATTATTTATTTGTTTTTTTAGGGACACGAGTGATGGAGAGAGAGGAGACAATGAACATATGCAAGTCAGCTTCGATTTATTTCCCAAATGCTCACCACAACTGAAGCTTGGCTGAGCCAAAGCCAGGTTTCCTATGTGGGTGGAAGAAACCCAATCACTTGAACCATTACTGTTGCCTGCCAGTATCTGCACTAGCTGAAAGCAAGAATCAGTAGCTGGAGCTACATGTCCAGCCCAGGCACTCAAATGTGAGATGCAGGTGTCCCAACTGGCAGCTTAACTGCTAGACCAAACACTGTTCCCCAAACACTTCTTGACAGATTTTACTTCAAAGCCTTGATTGCATAGTTTTCAGTCCATTTCTGTTGCTATAACTGAATAAAACCAACTAGGTAATTTATGGAAAATAGAGTTTCATTTAACTCGTAATTGTGGAGGTTGGGAAGCCCAAGAGTTTGGCACCAATATCTGGTGAGGACCTTCTTGCTGCATCATAACATGGTAGAGGACATCACGTGGTGAGACAGAGCCAGAGAGTCATACAGAGTTTGCTTTATTGATTTATTTTTTTTAGAAAGCATGATGTGTACTATTTTTATTTGAATGGAAGAGAGACAGATGGAGGTAGCGATAGATATATAGATACATCCATAGGTATATATCAATAGATGCATAGATAGATGATAGATAGATAGATAGATAGATAGAGATGGACAGAAAGACAGACAAAACTCCCATTTGCCAGTTCATTCCACCAAGGCTTGCAATGGAGTTTTCAGGGCTAGGACTGAACCTAGGCATCAGAAACTCAATCCAGGAAGGAACCCAATTACTTGTGCCATCACCACTGCCTCCCGGTGGGAAGCTGGAGTAAGAAATTGAATTCAGACATTTTTATATGGGTCAGGAGCACCCAACTAACATTCCAACTCTCCAAATGCCTGTTCCCAGAACTCACTTTTATAATATATCCATTCTCTCAATAAATCATTAATCTATTAATCCTTGAATGGGTTAATCCATTCATATGAACAGAGCCCTTGTGATTCAGTCACTATCCAATGTCCCACTTCTTAAACATCATTGACATGTGACTTTGGAAGTTTAATTTTCCAAACATGAAATTCAAGTGACACATTCAAAACATAGCACCTAGAATTTGGAAAAATAGGATGCTTCTAATGCAGATGGGACAATTGAAAGGAAGTCAATTTGGAGGAGGTAGAGGGTAGGTGGAAGTTTGGTTTCCAAAATGCCAAATTTGAAGTGATGAGATGACCTACACATAGAAAAGGCCAGTGGAGAATTTGAAATATGTGACTGACACCTGGAATTTGAAATTTAGGTTTCAAAGAAATAAACATATGAGTGATGATGAAACACAAATGGATTATCACGTATGAACAAAAGAGAAGAGAGAGAAAATCTCAGGAGCCAAGCACGGACTTAAGGGAGCATTTGCATTCATGAGACTGGAGGCAAGAGAAGAACTGGGAGGGAGATGGAGAGACAGAAAATCGTGTTTGGCAGATAGGAGGATAGTGCGTGTGGTGTCATGGAAACCAAGTTAGTTTACGTTTCCAAGAAGCAGTGGCCAGTGGTATCAAGTGCATCAGATAGATTTAAGAAGAAAGGATGCTGGATTTAGCAATAAAAATTTCACTGGTGACCTTTGAAACAGCAATTTTTGTGAAGTGAGCATGGCAGAATTCAAGTTTCAGGGGAAGATGGGAGGGAGAAAGAGGAGGAAGTCTGTTTCCTAATTTCAGTAACTCTGAGAAAGAACAAAGGAAAGAACCAGGATTCTCCTAGAAGATTCAGGGTCCATTGTATATGTCCCATATAGATTATAAATAATCTCTTCTCTGCAGAGTGACTTTTTTTTTTTTTTGACAGGCAGAGTGGACAGAGAGAGAGAGAGACAGAGAGAAAGGTCTTCCTTTTGCTGTTGGTTCACCCTCCAATGGCTGCCGCGGTAGCGCGCTGCGGCCAGCGCACTGCGCTGATCCGATGGCAGGAGCCAGGTACTTATCCTGGTCTCCCATGGGGTGCAGGGCCCAAGGACTTGGGCCATCCTCCACTGCACTCCCTGGCCACAGCAGAGAGCTGGCCTGGAAGGGGGGCAACCGGGACAGGATCCAACGCCCCGACTGGGACTAGAACCCGGTGTGCCGGTGCCGCAAGGCAGAGGATTAGCCTAGTGAGCCGTGGCGCCGGCTATTTTTTTTTTTTTTTGACAGGCAGAGTGGACAGTGAGAGAGAGAGAGAGAGAAGCAGAGAGAAAGGTCTTCATTTTTCTGTTGGTTCACCCTGCAGTGGCTTCTCTGGCTGGTGTGCTGTGGCCTGTGCACCGCGCTGATCTGAAGCCAGGAGCCAGGTGCTTCCTCTTGGTCTACCATGCTTGTGCAGGGCCCAAGGACTTGGGCCATCCTCCACTGCACTCCCGGGCCACAGCAGAGAGCTGGACTGGAAGAGGAGCAACTGGGACAGAATCCGGCGCCCCAACTGGGACTAGAGCCCAGTGTGCCGGCGCCACAGGTGGAGGATTAGCCTAGTGAGCCGCGGCGCTGGCCTGTAGAGTGACTATTGTGCCTCTGTTTCCCACCCCACAACACTCCACCCAACAACAGGGAGAAATCAGTGTCCACCTGAGATTATGACTGACCTTTCTACCAAAGTAATTCAAGTTCTAAATGCCAAGCTCCATGTTGCTGGAAGTCCCTATCTCCCCTTCTCAGTTCTGGCATTTTCACAAATTACCCTACACCTTTCCAGGTCCTGTTGATACACCGTCAAGAGTGACTAGGTCATGAGGACTCTGCCCTCTTGAACGAATTAAGATTATTATTATGAGAGTGGGTTTTCTATAAAAGCAAATTCCCATTCTCCCCCACTCTCTCATGCCCTCTTGCCATGTGGTGCCTTCCACCAAGTTATGACACAATAAGAAGGCCTTCACCAGATGGGGCCACTCAGTCTGGAACTTTCCAGCTTTCAGAGCAATCAATCAAACAAACTTTGCTTGTTTGTAGATTACCAAACCTCCAGTGTGCTCTTATAGTAGCACAAAATGGACTAAGAAAATTGGTACTGGGAAGTGAGACTGTTGCTACAGCAATCTGAAAATGTGGAGGCAGCCCCAGAACTGGGTAATAATGGGTAGGAGTTGGAACAACTTGGAAAAGCAGTGTAGAAAAAGCCTAGATTTCTATGAATGGAGGAGTAAGGGCAATTCTGGTGAGGATTTGGAAGAAAAGAATTGTAGGGAAAGTTTGAAACTTTTTAGAGATTAATTAAGTGGTTGTGTTTATGATGCTGTTAGAAATATGGACAGTACGGGCCATTCTGGTGAGGTCTCAGATGCAACTATGGAACAGGGTATTGGAACCCAGAGTAAACGTCATCCTTGTGATGGAGTTGCAAAGAACTTGGTGAAATAATGCCCATGTCCTAGAGAACTGTAGAAGGGAGAGCTTATGAGCAATGAACTAGGATATCTGACAGAAGAAATACCTAAGCAACAGAGCATTCGAGATATTGCACAGCCACTTCTGACCATGTACAGTAAGATGAGAGAAGAGACAAATGAGATGAGTCAAAGGTAGATTTTATGATTAGAGAGGAAGTGTGTAACTTGTTTTGGTTTCACAGGCTCACAGCTGGAGGGGAATTTGAGTTGTGCTTGAGTCTTCATGTCTCATTTAGATGAGAATCTGGACTTTTGACTAAATACTGGGATGAGTTAGGATTTGGGGGACTAGCTGGATGGATTTTTATTTTGCACATGAGGAGGACACAAATTCTGGGGGCCAGGGATGGGATGCTATGGTTTGGGTATGTCCCAGTGCCAGAGTGTTGAGAGGTGGGACTTCCAAGTGTATCAGCTCACAGGGACTCTGCTGTCATGAGTGCTTTCAAGGCATTGCTATGAGAGTGAGTTTGCTATGAAAGCAAACGGAACCCTCTGGTTCTGTCTTACGTGCTTTCTCACCATGTAATACACAGCAAAAAGGCCCTAACCACATGTGGCCCCTTGAACTTGGACTTCCCAACCTCCAGAATGGTGAGCCTTTTATAAGTAATGCAGTCTGTTTTGTCCTGGTACAGAGGCACAGAATGGACCAAGACAACACCTGGCACTATGACTGACCTTTTCTCTCTCTCTCTCTCTCTCTCTCTCTCTCTCTTTTTTTTTTTTGACAGGCAGAGTGGACAGTGAGAGAGACAGAGAGAAAGGTCTTCCTTTGCCATTGGTTCACCCTCCAATGCCGCCGCGGTTGGCGCACTGCAGCCGGCGCACCGCGCTGATCTGAAGCCAGGAGCCAGGTGCTTCTCCTGGTCTCCCATGTGGGTGCAGGGCCCAAGCACTTGGGCCATCCTCCACTGCACTCCCTGGCCACAGCAGAGAGCTGGCCTGGAAGAGGGGCAACTGGGACAGAATCCGGTGCCCCGACTGGGACTAGAACCTGGTGTGTCAGCACCGCTAGCCGGAGGATTAGCCTAGTGAGCCGCAGCGCCGGCCAACTGACTTTTTTTTTTATTAAACTTTTATTTAATGAATATAAATTTCCAAAGTATAGCTTATGGGTTACAATGGCTTCCCCCCTCCCATAGCCTCCCTCCCGCCCGCAACCCTCCCCTTTCCCGCTCCCTCTCCCCTTCCATTCGCAGCCCTTTCAGACTCTCACTACTGGGCTCCAGGCTGCTGACAGACGCCTTTCCATTTCTGACATCTTTGTGATTTGGCCTGTTACTTTCCAGGTCCTATTGACACTTAGGTCAATTCTCTACTACTAATATCAGGATTTGTTTGTAAAAGAAAATTCTTGCTTAGTTTGTCTACTTCTACTTTTGAATTCAATGAGCTCAATTAGACCATGTCACCTCACTGAAAATGTTACTTTTAAACTCTGAATTTAACTCAAACTGCTCTAGAATGTTACAGAATTTATTTCTCAGCCTTTATTATTTGTATATATCTACATTATCACATTTCTCTTGAGAAATTGTCATAGTTTTTATAAAATTTAGTTTTTGCTGCAGAGATGGATTTTTATACAACTTTTTGAATATAAAAATTCATAAAATTTACCATTCATTGGTAAATGAATTGGCCACAGCCATCTCCATGGTGTCTACAATTCCCTCATGACACTAGCATCTATGGAGAAAATGATCATGGAAAAAAATATAATGGCAGGAACTCGGTGTAATTCAGAATAATTAGCAGATACACAATGTACCTTTGTATAATTGAAAAGTTCCATTCCCTACGTTTAGGAGCATATTTCTCAGCCTACACTGATGGGACGCATGCTCTGAAGAAGAGGGCAGATTTATCACACGTGTGGCTAGAAGAGGATGGGTTAGAGCTGGCTTGCTTCACATGCCTCATCATTTTTTTCAATGCCATGTTTCCGCCCATGACCTAAAGTTCATGCCAAAACACGGATGATATACTGACCCATTTAATTGAGATTTTAAAAATTTCAGAATACACAGACAGAAAGTAAAGAAATTGTTATAATTCACCTTGCTGGGTGTTTCCTGCTTCTGTGAGTGTTGTCATCTAAATATCAGCCAGGAATGCCATCATCGAAGCTCTAACCCTCACTGACTATGTGTTTTCTTTCCTGAGCATGTGGGCTAGTTCAGAGACTGCATTACTAGTCATTATTTTATAGTGTCCTCTAATTACATAGCTCAGAAACCCTCAGTCTTTTTTGTCTTTGTCACCTTGACTACCATAAGCTGCTATCTGGTTGTCTGGAGATTCCTAAGGCAGTCTTTGTGAATAGGAGGGAACCGGCCCAGCCAGCATACGGTGCCTTTTACACTGACTTGACTACAGTAGTAGTTAGATGATACTTGCATTTTGTTGGCACTTCTGTGACACTGTGACCCACTTCTGTGATGTCCTTCCTACCACAAGACTCTTCTACATTGACAATACTATCCATGAAGTCATACTTTATTCATCACATGTATGCAGGTACTTTTAAAAGTTTATGAAAGATGTATGTCATGTAAAATATCCATGGATTTCACAGGTATTAATGGAATTTTTAGAAATTTTTATTTAAGGGGAGAGAAAGGAGAGAGAGAGAGAGACAGAGAGAGAGAGAAAGAGAGAGAGAGAGAATGAGAGAGAGAGACAGAGAGAGAGAGAAAGAGAGAGAGAGAGAATGAGAGAGAGAGAGAGAGAGAGAGACCTCTCGGCTTATTCACTCTTCATAACAGCTAGTGACTGGAAACCTGGAACTTAATCCAGATCTTCCATATGGATGACAAGGACCCAACTATTTATGCCATCACTACTTCCAAATATCTACTTTATCAGGAAGCTGTAGTCAGGAACAGAGGTGGGTCTTAAACCTATGCACTCTGATACGGGATGTGCTAAACCAAAACATCTCTCAGTATTTCACAATCTTTTCTCACCAAAATAAAATTTTTTTTTTGACAGGCAGAGTGGACAGTGAGAGAGAGAGACAGAGAGAAAGGTCTTCCTTTGCTGTTGGTTCCCCCTCCAATGGCCGCCACGGTTGGCGTGCTGCGGCTGGTGCACCGCGCTGATCCAATGGCAGGAGCCAGGTTCTTATCCTGGTCTCCCATGTGGGTGCAGGGCCCAAGCACTTGGGCCATCTTCCACTGCACTCCCTGGCCACAGCAGAGAGCTGACCTGGAAGAGGGGCAACCGGGACAGAATCCGGTGCCCCGACTGGGACTAGAACCCGGTGTGCCGGCGCCGCAAGGCGGAGGATTAGCCTGTTAAGCCACGGCACCGGCTCAAAATAAACTTATTTTAAAATTCTATTTAAATGAATTTTTGAAGCACATTTTGTTCAAGGGCTTAGTTTATATTTCTACATCAATATCCTTTTTTAAATTTTTTTTTTCATTTTCAATTCTCTTTATATACAGAAGATCAGTTTAGTATATATTAAGTGAAGATTTCAACAGTTTGCCCCCATATAGCAACACAAAGTGAAAAAATACTGTTGGAGTACTAGTTATAGCATTAAATAACAGAGTACAGCACATTAAAGACAGAGATACTACATGATATTTTTTAAAAATTAATTAATTTTCTATGCCATTTCGAATTTAACACCAGGTTTTTTTTTTCCATTTCCAATTATCTTTATATACAGAAGATAGATTCTGTATATAATTAGTAAAGATTTCATCAGTTTGCACCCACACAGAAACACAAAATGTAAAAATACTGTTTCAGTACTAGTTATAGCATCACTTCACATTAGACAACGCATTAAGGACAGATCCCACATGGGGTGTAAGTACACAGTGACTCCTGTTGCTGACTTAACAATTTGACACTCCTGTTCATGGTGTCAGTAATCTCCCTAGGCTCTAGTCATGAGTTGCCAAGGCTATGGAAGCCTTTAGGGTTCACCGACTCTGATTATATTTAGACAAGGTCTAGTCAAAGTGGAAGTTCTCTCCTCCCTTCAGAGAAAGGTACCTCCATCTTTGATGGCCCCGTTCTTTCCACTGGGATCTCACTCACAGAGATCTTTCATTTAGGTCTTCTTCTTCTTCTTTTTTTTTTTTCTTTTCCAGGGTGTCTTGGCTTTCCATGCCTACAATACTCTCATGGGCTCTTCAGCCAGATCCGAATGCCTTAAGGGCTGATTCTGAGGCCAGAGTGTTGTTTAGGACATCTGCCATTCTATGAGTCTGCTGTGTATCCCACTTCCCATGTTGGATCCTTCTCTCCCTTTTTGATTCTCTCAGTTAGTATTAGCAGACACTAGTCTTGTTTATGTGATCCCTTTGACTCTTAGACCTATCAGAGCCATCAATTGTGAGCTGAAATTGATCACTTGGACTAGTGAGATGGCATTGGTACATGCCACCTTGTCTACATCAATATCCTTATCACCTCCACCATACTTAGGGTGGCCTCATCTGGGAACTTTGCCCACTTGTGCTTCCTGCCTCACCATGGTCATTGCCTGGTATGGCTGTACCTCTATTGCTTACATCACATTCAAAACATTGAATTTAATAGAAAATGAGCCTTGTGCCAGAGATCTACACCATCATGACTCTGCTGCTGGGCCCTATTTTTTTATAGTCTTAGGTACACGGGTGCCAAGGATACTGTGTACAGACGAATTTCTTAACAGATTGACTCATTTCATCATGAGACCTTCAGTCCAGGGCAATGTTTCTCTTGCTCACAAGCATTTTACATCTCACAAGTGGGCTGAACAAGAAAACGGTGCTGTAAATTGATTCCAGCACTTAGACTACTCTTCTACTTAAGCTGTAGAATGAAGGCAGAAGCTGGGATTTCTGTCAAGAGTGTACATTACAGTAGTGGAAGCCAGCACTCCAGGAGCACTTTAGTGATTAATTCTTACATCTGAGAATTAAAAATATTGCTGGCTTCCACCTCACCTGACCATTTGGAGGTTGACTTTTGCCTTTGAGTGGAGTAAATCTATGGATGATGATGGAGGCAAGAAGAAACCCAGTGACCACCTGAGACTCCCCAGTTCCATGATTTCAGTGATTTGACCTTACTAGACATTTTAAGTAGCTTTTTTTCCCTTATCACTATTTTCTGATTGCAAAATAAATAGTTTTGGGCAAGAAGGGCCCTTCTTTTCATGAATTTATCCTCTCAGGCCACTGAAATGATGTGCATTTAGGTGGAGTACTCTTTACTTACATAGGGGAAAACAAACATCTTTTTTTTTTTCCGCCAGGCAGAGTTAGACAGAGAGACAGAGAGAGAGAGACACAGAGAGAGTTATAGGCAGTGAGAGAGAGACAGAGAGAAAGGTCTTCCTTCCGTTGGTTCACTCCCCTGACGGCTGCTACGGCCAGCTCTGCACTGATCCGAAGTCAGGAGCCAGGTACTTCCTCCTGGTATCCCACGCGGGTGTAGGGACCCAAGCACTTGGGCCATCCTCCACTGCCCTCATGGGCCACAGTAGAGAGCTGGACTGGAAGAGGAGCAACCGGGATTAGTACCCGGCACCCCAACTGGGACTTGGACTCGGGGTGCCGGCACTGCAGATGGAGGATTAACCAAGTGAGCCACGGCACTGGCCGGAAAACAAACATCTTTTTAAACCACATTATTGTTGCAAACCCAGAGAATGAGCAGAGAAAGAACAGATGGCTGATTTCTCTAAAAAATGGTGGCTTCATCTAGATGTCCTTCTCTTAAACATTTGTCTTCTTGTCTATTGAAAGCTGTTGAGAATTTTTAGTGGCTACATGGTACATTTTAGGGGTAGCTGTGGCTAATTCTTGTAAAGTGAGTCTTATTGCCCTTCTTTAATTGTGAACAGCACTTTTCAGTTAATCAAATCCCCAAATGTCCTTTTTGATTTCTTTAGGGTGGTAAGTTGTGTGGAGCAGGGAGATGATAGTTTATTGTTATGTATCATTTTTGCCTAGAATTTTTCTTCTGAAGAGATCTCATATTTTATCTTTGCCCATCTCTTACACTTTTTAGATAGATAGTTATGTGTATACTTAAGAATTTTTCTACGGGAGACCCAAGACAGCTAAATAGGCAAAAGACAAGATGATTTTGACCACAGGAAGAGATATCAGAAGAACAGAGGAGGAGTTGTGTTCCCTGGAGATAGTTGGAGTGAAATTTTCAGTGGAAAGTGTATAGAAAAAAGAGATACTCTGGGGCACAGAGAAGACTGTACAATCACACAGCAGTTAGCAGGATATCACCAGCAACTCCTGCTGTTGGTGGGTGTGCCATCTTCTCAGACACAGGTGAGAGGAGTCTGAGGCAGCCTACATGCCACTAGTGATCTTGTCTGAGGGAGAACCATGTGAATCCCACTGACTTTGAGTCTGACCTGAGAGCTGGTTTGGGCAGGGTGCCCACCTAACCCTGTAAAAGGAAGTCACATCAATCGCCTCCTTTCCCCCAAACCCAGGTGCCCAGTGACCAGCGTGGGGGAATTGCCCTCCTTCCATAAGGCAGTGAAAGCTACTGTGGCTGGTGCACTACTAGCGGATTTTCTGAGAGAGAGAAATCTGTGATCCCTGCAGACTTGGGGTCTGCCCTAGAGAATTGTCAGGGGAGGGAGTACAGCACCCACTTAATTCCATGAAGGAAAGGCATGTTGCTCCCCTCTTGTCACCCGACCAACCTCTGTAGAGCAGGTTGTTGCCTTCCAGAGACTGGGCAATACTTTCCATTGACAGAGAGGCTTGCAGGGCAGGGAGTGTATTCTCTACACCTTCTAACTGTGGGAATCCTGTGACTGTGCAATAAGCCAGGAAACTGAGAAAGGTGTGAGGGGTGGGTGGATCTTTGGGCAATCACTGGGTCCAATGCCAGAATCTTGGAGCTAACTTAGTGCTGGGGAGGGTCTTTGTGGAGGGCTCCACGCTCATACTATTATGTGCATAGATCCTTTAAGTGGTTCCTGCACCTGAGTGGGTGGGGTACACAGACACTGGGGGTCACTTCTGGTAGTTTGCTCACTTTGGAAGAGAGGAACTGGGGTTGTGAGTATGTCATCCAGTGTGTGATCATACTCTTCCCCCTGCTGATTATAGAGTAGATCAACCACACCCAACTTGGGTGTCACTCTGGACCCTTGTCTCCTCCTTGAGCTCTGTGTGGAGCTCCCTGGCCCCACCCAGCACACACCTCTGAAGGAGCAGGCAGTCCACTAAGCCACAGAGGAATGTTTCAAAGAACAGAGCTATCAGTGGAGTTAACAACCAGTGTTTACCCAGATGCAAAAAACAAACAAACAAAAAAACCCACAAAAAACAAAAAACAAAAAAACAAAAAACCAAAAACATAGAAATATAAGAAACATGAACAAGGAAGACAATATTATGCTCCAAAAGGAGTATAATACTTCAGTATTAGATTGTGAAGACAAGGATACTGACAAAATGTCTGAAAAGGAATTAGAAAATAATGTTCATAAGGTTACTAAAAATCACAGAGAAGAAAATTCATGAGTTAAAAAAAAATCTATACATTATATTGACAAGGAATTCTGCCAGGAGTAGAAATAATAAAGAGAATTCAAACTGAAGAATTCAAATATTCAAAATATCAAATACAAATATGGTATAGAGCAATAAAAAACAGACTCTGTCAGAGAAAGAATATCCAAGCTAGAAGACAAATCTTTGGAAATGTCTCAGTCAGACCAAGGAGAGAGAGAGAGAGAGAGAGAGAGAGAGAGAGAGAGAGAATTAGAAAAACTGAAAGTTTTTGAGATCTATGGGATACCAGCAAATGACCAAATATACATGTCTTAGGAGTTCCTGAAAATATGGAAAGGAAGAATTGCTTAGAACACTTGTTCAGTGAAATAATAGCAGAAAATTTCCCTAATTTGGAGAAAGATATGGACATCCAATTACATGAAGTGCATAGAGCTCCCAATAGACATGATCAGAAAATATCTTCTCCACAACACATTTATAGTCAAACATTTGAAAAGAAAACATGAATAAAAGATCCTAAAATATGCAAGAAAGAAATATCAGATTAGCTTTAAAGAAGCTTTAGTTAGGTTGACAGTAGATTTCTCATCAGAAACTGTACAGCATGTAAGAAAATGGAGAGGTGTAGTCCAAATCCTAAAAGAGAAAAAACTGTCTACCTATAATACTATACACAGCAATGCTCTCATTTATCAATGAAGGTCAAATAAAGACTTTCCAAACAAATAAAAATTGAAAAATTCAACACCACCAGGCCAGTATTACAAATGATACTTAAGGATGTGCTACACCCAGAAGCAGAGAAAGATAATCAACATCATGAAAGAATGTAAAGACAGAAAACCTCCTAGTAAAAGTACAAAGGAGATCAAAGCAAACCATAGGGATATATACAGAAAAATGGCAGAGCCAAATCATTAGGTATCAGTAATAACCTTGTATATAAAAGGCCTAAATTCTTCAATTAAAAGATACAGACTATCTGAGCGAATTAAAAAGCTATATGTTGTCTACAAGAAATACATCGCACCAACAAAAATACACACAGCCTGAAAATGAAAGGATGGAAAAACATATTCCTTGCAAACTGAAATAAAAGAAGGGCAGAAGTGGGCACCCTAACATCAGACAAAAAAGCTTTAAGACAAAAAATGTTAAAAGAAACAAAGAAGATAATTTGTAATGATTAAGGGAATAATTCAACAGGAAGATGTGATTACTGAAAATGTATATGCACCCAATACTAGGGCATTTAGCTATTTAAAACAAATGTTGGTGGATCTGAAGGGAGGCTTATGTTCCAATACAATAATAGTGGGGTACACCCCACTTTCACCAATGGAAAGATCAACTAGATGAAACATCAACAAAGAATCCACAATATTTGGGCTGTGTTGTGGTGTAGTGGCTAAAGCCTTGGCCAGCAATGTGGACATCCCATACTAGGGCCCGTTTGAATCTTGGCTGTTCCACTTCCTATTCAGCTTGACTGGGAAAGCCTTGGAGGATGGCCCAAGTACTTAGACCCCTGCACCCATGTTGGAGACATGGAAGAAACTCCTGGCTCCTGGCTTTGGACGGACTCAGTTCTGACCATTGTGGTAATTTGGGAAGAGGACCAGTGGGTAGAAGGTCTCTCTCTCTCTTTCTCTCTCTCTCTTTCTCTTTTCCTCTCTCTCTTTCTCTGTGATACTGCCTTTCAAGTAAATAAATGAATCTTACAAAAATGAAACAACAAAGTTAACCTATATATTTGACCAAATGAACCTAATTGATATTTATAGAACAATTAATCCCACAGCTGCAGATGCACTTTCTTTTCATGAGTGCATGGAACATTCTCTAGGATAGACCATATGCTAGGCCATAAAACAATTCTCGACAAATTCAAAAAATTGAAATCATATCACATATCTTTTTTGAACAACATGGAATAAAACTGGATATTAGTAACATAAGAAACTCTAGAAAATATATGGACATATGGAGACTGAACAACATACTCCTGAATGAACAGTGGTCAAAGAAGAAAACAAAAGAAAAATCAAGAAAACTTCCTAGTAGATGACAACCCAACATATCAAAAGTTATAAGATACAGCCAAAGTAGTATTAAGAGGAAAGTTAAAGCTGTTATTGTCTGCATAAAGAAATTTGAAAAGCACCAAATAAGTGATCTAACAATGCATCTCAAGGACCTAGGAAATCAAGAGGAAACCACATTCAAAATTAGTAAGAGGAAAGAAATAATAAAAATTGGAGAAAGTAAACAAAATTGACATAAAATACAAAAGATCAGTTAAATGTAGATCTGTCTTTTTGAAAAAAAAATTGATAAAACATTTACCCAACTAACCAAAACCAGAAGACCCAAATGAATAAATTCAGAGATGAAAAAGGAGATGTTACATTGTATGCTGCAAAAGAAATTAAAAGAATCATTAGGAATTACTATAAACAGCTATATGCCAACAAATTGGAAAATATAGAAGAAATGGATAGATTCCTGGACATATACAATTTATCAAAAATGACACTTGAAGACAGAAAACCTAAACAGAACAATAACCAAGGCTGGCGCCACGGCTCAATAGGCTAATCCTCTGCCTGCAGTGCTGGCACACCAGGTTCTAGTCCCGGCTGGGGCGCCAGATTCTGTCCCGGTTGCTCCTCTTCCAGTCCAGCTCTCTACTGTGGCCTGGGAGTGCAGTGGAGGATGGCCCAAGTTCTTGGGCCCTGCACCCCATGGGAGACCAGGAGGAAACACCTGGCTCCTGGCTTCTGATCAGTGTGATGCCCCGGCCGGAGTGGCCACTGAGGGGTGAACCAACGGAAAAGGAAGACCTTTCTCTCTGTCTCTCTCTCTCTCACTATCCACTCTGCCTGTCAAAAAAAAAAAAAAAAAGAACAATAACCAAGACTGAGATTGAATCAGTAATAAAAAACCTCCCAAGAAAGAAAAGCCCAGGACTGAATGGATTCACTGCTGAATTCTACCAAATTTTTTAGGAAGTACTAATCCCAATTCTTCTTAAACTATTCAAAATAATTGAAAGGGTGGGAACCCTTACAAACTCCTTCTATGAGACCCTCATTACCTTAATTCCAAAACCAGAAAAAGATGCAGCAAAGAAATAGAACTATAGATCAGTATCCCTGATAAACATAGATGTAAAAATCCTCAAAAATACTAGCTAATTGAATCCAGAAACATATCAAAAAGATCATCCATCTGGACAAAGTGGGATTTACTCCAGGGATGCAAGGATGATTCAATACATGCAAATCAATAAATGAGATACATCACATCAACAAGTTAAAGAATAAAAAAATCAATATCTTCATAGATGCAGAGAAAGCATTTGATAAAATCCAATATCTTTCATGATAAAAACTTTAAACTTTTGGGTATAAAAAGAACACACATCAACACAATCAAGGCAACATATGACAAACCATAGTCAATATCATGCTGAATGGGGAAAAGCTGGAAGCATTTCCATTAAGATCCAAAATCACACGAGAATGCCCGCTGTCACCATTACTATTCAATATAATCCTGGATGTTTTAGCCAGGGCCATTAGGCAAGAAAAAGAAATCAAAGGCATACAAATTGAAAAGGAGGAAGTCAAATTATCCCTGTTTGCATGATATGATCCTATTCATACTGGAACTCAGAAGAGAGTTTGGTAAAGTTGTAAGATATAAAAAAGAAGTACTAATCCCAAAAGTCAACAGCATTTGTGTACACAAACAATGCCATGGCTAAGAAAGAACTTCTTATTGATATTTTACTGGATGATTAAGCTTGTGATTATGAAGTAAACTGAAAGTACGTCATTGCGAAAATTAAAAGGAAAGAAAGGAAAGAGAAGGGAGGGTAGGTGTGAGTGAAGGATGGAAGGTGGGAAGCATTCTTAAAACTACATGTATGAAATACATGAAACCTGTTCCTTTAAATAAATAAATAAATAAGATAAATAAAAAAGTATTTTTCTATGTATCTGCACTGTGTGACAGAACTAGAAGATGCATTGCAAAAGCCCAGGCTTAGTGGCATCTGTTTTCACACCATCCTATATTTTGCGAATAAGTTACTCATTGTTACTTCAGTTCCAATTCTTCTCATTTTCTTTCTTATACTTTTGTCATTTTTTTTTAATCACAGAAGCATGCCTAAGGCACATTTTTGGTCATCTCTGATTTTTTTCTCCTCCCAACAGACCATTGAAATCTAGGGTCCTAGGCATAATCAGTGCTTTCTCCTAAATTCTTCTTTTCCTTTCATTTATAAGACCAGGTACATTAACAGGTGATTTCATTTTCTGGGTGTTGATCAGCACCTAATGTACCTTTAGGAATGCTCTGAAGCTGACTTTGCTTAGATCCCTAAGGAGTTCCTTGATAAGTTTCAGTAGGTTTTCAAGCTCTCTGAAATTGTGGACAAAATATTGTGAGTGGAGGCATGTGTGCATTTTTAAAATTAGATTTTCAAAGAAGTCTGTTATTTACCAAAGGTAAAAGTCTGTTGCTCTAGACTAGATTTTGAGAATATATTTTGACAAAGATTCACAGTAGGAAGTAAATACTATATTGTAATTCTTTTTGCAGACACGCATATACACATGTATCAATATATCTTAACCAAATTTTTCAATATTGTCACAAAACTATACCAGAAAAATAAAGGAATCTTAGGAAAATAAAAAGCAGTCCCCATGAAGCTAAAGAAGGGTGACTACAGGAAAGAATGCTAGAAAATATATAGAGGTTGTGCTCCATAGTTCATAATGATTGGGGCTCTCTTCTTCATCATCTTCTTCATCATCCTCATTATCATCATGAACATCATCATCATCATCATCATCATCATTGTCATCTACTGTCTTCTCTTGTACACTCAAGCTCATTCAGACAAGGTTTGGTCGCTATTTCTTCTTCCACCACTTAGCAAATATCTTTATATTATTTTAATTTTAAAAAAGCATTTATATTTCTTCTAATAGAAAATGTTATTATATTTTCACTCAAAATATTAGGGTCTAATATTTGTAATGTATAAGTCATTATTCTATGCCATGAAGAGCCTGTACTCCAAAGACGCCCATGTCCTCAAAGTGTAGAATCTGGAATAGGTGTACAGTGAGGGAGGTGATGGCAGTAAGAGTTGCTGCTGGGGAATGCTTGGGCACAAGGGAATGAGCCCTCATTCCTACTTGTAACAATCCAATAAGAGTATGAAACTAGAATATAGATGTGTATTTAACTAAGTTGAATTTCGATAGACAATGAAGAGTAGAGCAAGAAAACAGAAGAGCATGGCTCACACAGAAGGTTGTAAAAACATGGCTGTTAGAAGGACAAGCACACTGACACCCATCTCTGCCATGCCTGTTAACTTTAGGTGGTCTTAATCCAACTGCAGATGAACTTAATCCAAATGTAGGTGAACACTTAACCAAGTACTTAACCTTGAATTTATGTTCCCTGGCTTTCTATGGCTAATAGAAACACTTGGTCACATTTTTTCTGGCTCCCTTGTAGGCTGGCTTTACTTTAGGGAGAAAAGAAAGAAAAAAAAATCAGAAAAGTATAATTCTCATGACATCTCTTTCCTCTAGCAGATTCTTCTGCAACTTAGGAAAAATTGTCTCCCCCCTTTTTCAACCTATAACCAGACAGATGAGAGGGGAGAATAGCTGCAGTGAACGCAGGGAAATGTTGAGTAGAATCTTAGTGAAGGATACAAGTATCTTTGGAAGAAGAGGGAGAAGGAGTCACAGAAGAGATGAGCCTAAGCCAAAGAGCCAGAAGATGAGCCCAGCTCACAGACCCAGGTTTTAAGAAAGAAATATTTAAAAGGTTCTAGACCCCAATTCAGTTTCCTACTGCTGATGTGTGCACGTGTGGGAGGCTAGGATTGGGTGGAGGGAACTAACATTTGAATGTCTCTAAAGCAGCAAACACTACACAGGGAATCACATTACGTAGTAATTCCTAAGCTTAATATGGTTATGTAAATGTGAGATTTGTAAAACTTCTGCAAGTGTTACTTTCCCCTTTTGACCATCCCTCCACCACCACTGCTATTTCCACTGCTATTAGAAGACACTAGTAGGACTGACTTACTATGAATGAGGCACTATTCCAAGCTATTTACTCACATTTGCATGTAGTTACATGAAAATGACAGAAGAGACTTAGGAAGAACAGGGATTGAGACCCATAGACTAACCCCCATTTCCATATCCAGACTTACACACACACATACACACACATGTCTCCTTTATCCATTTTCAAGAATAAGGGATACTATTTAAATAAATTTCCAGACAACCTATCATATCATTTCTGGGCCTAAACATATCTCAGCATAAATACTATTAATGAAATTTCTTAAATATACCTTTTTTGCCTTTGTAAACAAATTGTGCACACTTAAGTTTCCTTGGATATGTATTATGGGTTGTGGTAAATTAATATCTGTAGCAATTTCTGCTGTACATAGAAAGTGTTGTTACTTCTGTAATAAATTATGCACAGACTGCTGGACTTCTTTTGTGATGCTTTGAAAGCAGCTTTATTGAGATAGAACTTACATAGCAACAAACCAACTTTCTTGAGAGAATTTACACACCATTAGATTCTGATAGTGGTAACATAACTGTAAATCTGTCAAAATCAATTTGATTTTCTAATATTTTAACATTTTCATCACCCTAAAAAGAAACCGTCAATCTGTTAGGAGTCACTCCTGCTTCACTTACACCTGAAGCCCGAGGCAACCACCATTCTACTTTCTGTTTTTGTGGATTTGCCTTTTGAAGACATAGTATGTAATTGGAATCAGACCATATGTGGTCTCTTGTGTGGCTTCTTTCACTTTGCATAATGTATTTAAAATTCGCCCAATGTTATAACATGAGTCAGCCCTTTTTCCTTCATTCCTTTTTTTAAAAAGATTTTATTTATTTTATTTGAGAGTAGAGTTACAGTCAGTGAGAGGGAGAGACAGAGAGAAATGTCTTCCATCCATTGGTTCACTTCCCAAATGGCGGCAAGGGTTGGAGCCAGGCGCTTCTTCCTGGTCTCTCACATGGGTGCAGCGGCCCAAGGACTTGGGCCATCTTCTACTGCTTTCCTAGACCATTAGCAGAGAGCTGGATTCGAAGAGGAGTGGCCAGGACTAGAACCGGCGCCCATATGGGATTTTGGCACTGCAGGTGGAGGATTAACCTACTGCGCCTCGGCACCGGCCCCTCCTTCATTCCTTTTTATGGCTAAAATACATTCCATTGTATGGATACAATCATTTGTTAAACCAATCTTGCATTCTTTGGAAAATTGCTACTTGGTTATGGTATGTAATCATTTCTATGTTGTGGTGGACTCAGTTTGTTAGTATTTTGTTGAGGATTTTAGCATCTATATTCAGAAGAGCTGTTGGTCTGCATTTAATTCTTTAATTTTTTTTAATTTTGGTAATATAAAGAGAACAGATTTTGTTGATTTTGTAGGTACAATTCTAAGAAGATAGCCACACTTGCTCCCTCTTTCCTCCCTCAAACTTTCCTCCTTTATTTCTTTTTTTCCATTTACTTTGTACTCACAAACTTAATGCCCCACTAATCATACTGTTCAACAAGTAAAATGTAGAGTGACAACTGTTCCACAGGAATATACACAAATGCTATAAACAATAATAAAATCATATTATGTCAGTTCCATTCTAATACTTTTTGTATTCTAGACTAAGTACTACATATCAGAGAAAAACTTATCTGTATTTTTGGGACTGGCTTATTTCACTAGCATTATCATTTTCGGTTGCATCTGTTTTGTTGCAAAAGATAGGACTTCATTGTGTTTTATTGCTGAATAGGATTCCATAGCATGAATATACACCACAATTTCTGTATCTAATCATTATTTGATAAACCCTGAATTGATTCCATATCTTAGCTATTGTGAATTGAGCTGTTATAAATGTGGGGGCACAAATAACTCTCATATTCTGATTTCATTTTCTTTGGGTAAATTCTTAGTAGATGGCGGGGTCATATACTGGATTTCTGAAGAATCTCTATATTGTTGTTCAGAAGATTGTACTGTATAAGCAGTTGAATCAAAGCTTAGCTGATACAATGTGGTCATCATGTTCAGCTTTTGATTTCATACCAGTAATAAGCTGTTTTAATTACTTGTTTATTTTTTTAACTTTTATTTAATGAATATAAATTTCCAATGTACAGCTTATGGATTACAATGGCTTCCCCCTCTCATAACTTCCCTCCCACCTGCAACCCTCCCCTCTCCCTCTCCCTCCCCCCCATTCACATCAAGATTCATTTTCAATTCTCTTTATATATAGAACATCAATTTAGTATATATTAAGTAAAGATTTCAACAGTTTGCACCCACATAGAAACACAAAGTGAAACATACTGTTTGAGTACTAGTTATAGCATTAAATCACAATGTACAGCACATTAAGGACAGAGATCCCACATGAGGAGCAAGTGCACAGTGACTCCTGTTGTTGACCCAACAAGTTGACACTCTAGTTTATGGTGCCAGTAACCACCCTAGGCTCTCATCATGAGTTGCCAAGGCTATGGAAGCTTACCAAGTTCGCCGACTCTGATCATATTTAGACAAGGTCATAAAAGACAGGGTGAGGATAGTAACCAATGATCCTAAGAGTGGCATTAACCAGGTCTGAACAATTATACAGCATTAAGTGGGGAAGAGGACCATCAGTACACACAGGTTGGGAGTAGAGCCATTGGTGGTAGAGTAGAGGTTATGATTACAAAGGAATGAGGCCCAAGTGCACTAGACAGGGCCTAGAACAAAGGACAGAGTCATTATTAGAGGAGCTAAGAAGGGTGCTGTCTAAGCTACAATTAAGTTTTCTGATTGAGAGGCAAATAGAACCTGACAGAAGGGGCTTGATAATAATCTGTTGGTCTTTAGGCCTTGTAAGTTAAGAGGCCCAGACCTATCTATCTCTTCACATGGGGTACATCCTAAGGGAGGTGTGAACCTCTTAGGGGAAGGCACTCTGTTGACTTTCATTACTTGGCTGGCCTGGGAGGAGAGCTGGCCAGGTAAAGGCAGGTGGCATCTCTAACAAGAAATTTACAGTTCTGCCTGCAATGTTGCTGACCCTACTTGACCATCCCCTCAGCTGCAGTGGTCACTTTGGAAGTTGGGCTGAGTGAAGGGCTTTTCAGCTTAGAGCCAATAAGATCTGTGGCTCTGACCTGGGCATTCTTCGACTCCAGGGCAGGTCCATTTCCAGTGATCCAACTCTTGGCAAAGCTGTCAGGGCTCTTCACAAGCTGACTTCTGCTGAAGCCCAGGCTTACCACATTGAAAGCCACTACAGTAAGACTGGCCTGTTGGGTCTCCTTGAGGGCAGATCACTGTATAGATCAGCCATTAATAGGCCTGCCACCCATTGCTTCTGATGCTTAGCTTTCTTTTCTTCCTGGTTTGTGTTAAAGCAGACCAGAGGATGCAAGTCAAGGGAGTGCTCAAGTCCCATCTCTAATCTTCGGTGGCCTGAACTACAAGTCTATAGTCACAGGCATGTTCTGTAGTAGTTTTTCTAAGGTAGACAATGCCCATGAGGAAAATTATATTCTCACTTTAAAACTTTCTTTCCCTTTGGTCTGAAAGGGAGGTTTTTTCAACTTACTGTTTACTTCGCTGATGGCGAAGTAAATCTAGCTATGAGATTATTATTTAAGCTCTTATTTTGGCTATGCTATTACAGAAAAATGTTAGCCATCTCTTTTATAAGGTCTAAAGATTAAATTGTGCATCCTATAGATTCCTTCATAATAGAATTAGTTTCCTACCTTGAGGAGAATAGAGAAATGAAAGAATAAGTTGGGCTTATGATAGAGAAATGAGGGAGCAAGTCCTAGATCGCTTGCTGACAATAGCAATATCACATGAATACTTAGCAAACCGTTTCAACCATTAGATAACAACTTAAGAAAACATTTACCAGAAGGTCCAATGCCTTCTATAAATTTTAAGAATCATGTATTTGGAAACACCTCTTAAATATCTAACATGGTGTAGTTTGTTTAACCAGTAAACTTAAGCACAACCATATAAAATGTTTTTAGTTTCTTTCTACCAACAAGTATAAAACATAGATACAGAGATTCAGGTCAAAACATCATGCTGAGTGAATTAAGCCAGTCCCAAAGAGAAAAATATCATTTGTTTTCCCTGATTGGTGACAACTGAGCACCAAAGGGGAAACCTGTTAAGTGAAATGGACACTATAAGAAACAATGAACTGATCAGCTCTTGTCCTGACTTTAGATGTACAATGTAATACTTTATCCTTTTTAGTATTTGTTGTTGTTGTTGTTGTTGTTCTAGTACTAGTGGTTGAACTCTGTAATTAACACACAATTATTCTTAGGTGTTTAAATTTTAACTGAAAAGTGATCCCTGTTAAATTTAAGAGTGGAAAAAGAGAGGCAGGAGATGAACAATTTGGAACATGCTCATTCGGACTGGCCGCAAATGGTGGAGTTAGAAATGTGCCAGGGGATTCCAAAACAATCCCATCAAGGTGGCATCTACCAATGCCATCGCACTAGTCCAAGTGATCAATTTCAGCTCACAATTGATGGCTCTGATAGGTCTAAGAGTCAAAGGGATCACACAAACAAGACAAGTGTCTGCTAATACTAACTGATAGAATCAAAAAGGGAGAGAAGGATCCAACATGGGAAGCGGGATACACAGCAGACTCATAGAATGGCAGATGTCCTAAACAACACTCTGGCCTCAGAATCAGCCCTTAAGGCATTCGGATCTGGCTGAAGAGCCCATGAGAGTATTGTAGGCATGGAAAGCCAAGATATCATGGAAAAAAAAAAGACCTAAATGAAAGATCTTTGTGAGTGAGATCCCTTTGGAAAGAACGGGGCCATCAAAGAAGGAGGTACCTTTCTCTGAAGGGAGGAGAGAACTTCCACTTTGACTGTGACCCTATCGGAATAAGATCAAAGTCAGCGAACTCTAAAGGCTTCCATAGCCTTGGCAACTCATGACTAGAGCCTAGGGAGATTACTGACGCCATGAACAGGAGTGTCAAATTGTTAAGTCAGCAACAGGAGTCACTGTGTACTTACACCCCATGTGGGATCTGTCCTTAATGCGTTGTCTAATGTGAAGTGATGCTATAACTAGTACTGAAACAGTATTTTTACATTTTGTGTTTCTGTGTGGGTGCAAACTGATGAAATCTTTACTAATTATATACAGAATCTATCTTCTGTATATAAAGATAATTGGAAATGGAAAAAAAAAACCTGGTGTTAAATTCGAAATGGCATAGAAAATTAATTAATTTTTTAAAAAAATATATATTATGTAGGATCTCTGTCTTTAATGTGCTGTACTCTGTTATTTAATGCTATAACTAGTACTCCAACAGTATTTTTTTCACTTTGTGTTGCTATATGGGGGCAAACTGTTGAAATCTTTACCTAATATGTACTAAACTGATCTTCTGTATATAAAGAGAATTGAAAATGAATCTTGATGTGAATGGAAAGGGAAAGGGAGCGGGAAAGGGGAGGGTTGAGGGTGGGAGGGAAGTTATGGGATGGGGGAAGCCATTGTAACCCATAAGCTGTACTTTGGACATTTATATCCATTAAATAAAAGTTTAAAAAAATGTATCTTTGATTAATTTTAGCAGCTTAAATTTATGGACAATCTTATCTATAAGCTAATTAAAATAAAATCCTTAATAAAATTTTCCCATGTGGACATACAATATGTACTCACATATAACATAACATAATAGACCAATATAGCAATTTTAATAATAGTTTTTAAAAACTTTAACTCTTTTTATAGATTGCCAATTAATTTGAATTGCTTTTTGGTTTTAGTAACCTCAATTAACCATACTTTCTCTCAGTTGGTACTGTTAATACATTATTGGCTTCATCTGTTTACAGAGCTATCCCAAAGTACTGAATACAATAAAAGTGGCTGGCAAAAGTCCATAGGAACCTATAGGAGGACAGCTAAACACAGAACCAACAACACTTTAGTTTTTTTTTTCTTTTTTTTTTTATTAAACTTTTATTTAATGAATATAAATTTCCAAAGTATAGCTTATGGGTTACAATGGCTTCCCCCCTCCCATAACTTCCCTCCCGCCCGCAACCCTCCCCTTTCCCGCTCCCTTTCCCCTTCCATTCATGTAAAGATTCATTTTCAATTCTCTTTGTATACAGAAGATCAGTTTAGTATATATTAGGTAAAGATTTCAACATTTTGCCCATATAGCAACATAAAGTGAAAAAAACTACCATTGGATTACTAATTATAGCATTAAATAGCAATGTACAGCACATTAAAGACAGAGATCCTACATAATTTTTTTTTCAAATCAATTAATTTTCTATGCCATTTCCATTTTAACACCAGGTTGTTTTTTTTTTTCATTTCCAATTCTCTTTATATAAAGAAGATCACTTCAGTATATAATTAGTAAAGACCTCATCAGTTTGTGCCCACACAGAAACGCAAAGTATAAAAATACTGTTTCAGTACTAGTTATAGCATCACTTGGCTTTAGACAACGCTTTAGTTTTATGAGCAGCAAATTATATATAACTGTGGATGACAAAAGACTTTAAGTCGCCATGTTTAAAATTATAAACTCATCAACCAACAAGAGGCACTTGCTTACTTCACAGTATTTTTGAAAGCACCTGTAGGATTTTACAAGTATTTAACCCTTTAGGCCTCTGGGGCTTTCTCATTAAGATAACTATCATGTCTAGTAACACAAGATCATTAGACTTTTTAATTCTCAAACATTTGTATTGATAGCATTTTCCATTATAGAAACTTAAAATTTAGTACCATGTCACATCTTGACAGTCCTTCTAATATAATCCAAATAGCCTGATTAGTTGGTGTCTCTATAAGGTGAGAGACATAAGTCCTTCGATTTTTTCAGTTGGGCCCAAACTGGAAAAACCAAAGTCCAGGATTTACTGGAAATTTTAGAGACCAGATTGTTTGAAACTTTGATTTTTTGAATGCTGTCAAGAATGCCAAGAAGGCTCAAAATCCAAAATATCTGGTTGAAATAAGATTCCTTAAAATCATGACATAACATAGACCAAATTTGATCATTGTTACAAGGTGATTATTCAAATCTTTGAAAATAAGCACATGTTTCAATAACCCATAGCTCTTAATAAAAATTCAACTGTTTTGAACAATTAGAATTTAACAGACATCAAGAGAACATAATAGATTACTTTAACACATTGATTTAACAGAGCATCAGAGTTTAATTCTATGTCAAAGAGAAATTGAGCTTCCTGTGATCTTTTGCTGTGAGGTTTCCTTCCTTTACCTTCTTTCATATTGATGACCGTGTTTCTGTGTTTCTGTGTTTCTGTGTGTAACACATCTTTAAGCATCTTTTGCAGGGCAGGATGAGTGGCAACAAATTCTTTCAATTTCTGTTTGCTATGAAAAGTCTTTATTTCAACTTCCTTCACAAATGAGAGCTTTGCAGGATATAGTATTCTGGGCTGGCAGTTTTTCTCTCTTAGTACCTGGGCTATGACTCGCCATTCTCTCCTAGCTTGTAGGGTTTCTGATGAGAAGTCTGCTGTGAGTCTAATTGGAGATCCTCTAAGAGTAATCTGCCGTTTCTCTCTTGCACATTTTAGAATCTTTTCTTTATGTTTCACTGTGGTGAGTTTGATTACAACATGTCGTGGTGAGGATCTCTTTTGGTCATGTTTATTAGGGGTTCTATAAGCTTCCTGTTCTAAGATGTCTCTGTCCTTCTCCAAACCTGGGAAATTTTCTGCTAGTATCTCACTAAAAAGGCCTTCTAGTCCTTTCTCTCTCTCCATGCCTTCAGGAACTTCTAGAACCTGAATGCTGGGTTTTTTAGTAGTATCCTGTATATTCCCGACAATATTTTTTAGATTTCTGATTTCCTCTTCTTTTCTTTGGTTTGACTGTATAGTTTCCTGTGCTCTGTCTTCTAAGTCCGATATTCTCTCTTCTGCTTCACCCATTCTTTTTTTAAGGCTCTCTAATGTGTTTGTCATTTGATCTATTGAATTCTTCATTTCATTATGATTTCTTGTCACTATCACAGTTTCTTGTTCTACTAGTTGTTTCATTTCATTTTGATTCCTCCTTAATATTTCATTTTCGCACGAGAGATTTTCTATCTTGTCCATTAAGGATTTCTGTAGTTCAAGAATTTGTTTTTGAGAACTTCTTAATGTTATTATCAATTTTTTGAGATCTGCTTCTTGTATTTCTTCAATCTCCTCATCTTCATAATCTTGAATTGGGATGTCTTTTTCATTTGGGGGTGTCATAGTGTCTTCCTTGTTCTTGTTACCTCGGTTTTTGTGTTTGTTGTTTTGTTTCATTGGAGTTATTTGGTTTCTTCACTGTGGTGTTTTTTCTTGTTATACTATGCCTCTAGATTAAGTGGACTGTCTGCTTTCGATGGAGCCTTAGAGGCTTGAGATGAGTGTGGCCTGAGAGCTCTGTTTGGTTCCTCAGTGTTGAGGGTGTGTCAAAGGTGACACTCCCAGGTTAGGCATGGTAAATCTCTTTTTCTTCCTTTTTCTTTCTTTCTTTTTTTCTTTCTTTTTTTTTTTGATTCACAAGGGAAGTAATTCTGCACAGCTGAATGTAATTGGAGGTAGTTAGCAGGCAAATGATATACCCACAGGAGCCAGAGATCAGAAGCTCTTTCCCAAGGACCACACAGGGAATCTGTGCTGCCCTCAGTGTGGGCTCCAATTCTCCTGCAGTCTCCCACTGGGTTGCCAAGTTAGATCCTAATCTCCTGTTATTTCACCCCCCCAGAGTCAGGTTTTTCTGCTGTGCTCAGGGCCAGTGCAGACCTGAGGTCGCCCTGCTTATGACGTATGCCCAAAATGGCGCCTACTCTTTGTCTTGCTCGCCTTTGAGAGGTGAGTAGAGAGAGAGAAATCATGTCCGTATTGGTCAGTTTTTTTTTTTCTCTCACTCTTCTAGGTAGCCTCGTGAACTTTTTCCCACGGGGTTTCAAGCCTCGTTCGCTCTAGTCTTCCCCTTCCACGTCTTTGCTGGTGTCTCGGGCTATTGAGGTTCGGCTCACCTTGCGTTCCAGTGCTGGTGTGTTGATTCTGCCGCTGGTAACCCAAACTTGTGCTCCCACACTCTCCACACAGGTCCACTGTGAATCACTAGTTCCGGAAGAGTTTCCTCTACTGTTTCTTCCCCTACTCTTCCTTGATCCTGCAGTATCTCCACTTTTATTAAACTGTCTCTTCCTGGACTATCAGTGTGCTCCCTTCCTATTCCGCCATCTTGCCGCTCCTTCCCTGTTTTAATTACTTGTAATATGCTTTGTAATATGCTTTGAAATCAGATATTATGGTGCCTCCAGCTTGGTCTTTCTTGTTCAAGATTGTTTTCTCTATATTTTGAATCTTTTGTGATTCCACATGAATTTTTGGATTGCTTTTTCTAGCTCTGTAAAGAATATTATTGGTATTTTGATAGGGATTGCATCAAATCAGTAGCTTGCTTTAGGTATTATGGACATTTTGATGATATTGATAATTCTGATATATGAGCAAAAAATATCTTTCCATTTTTTGTGTCCTGATGATTTCTTTCATCAATGTTCGATAATCTTCATTGTGGAGATTTTTTGCTTGTTTGGATAATTTCTTCCTAAATATTTGATTTTGTTTTTGGTGGTTATCATGAATAGATTTCTTTCTTGATTTAGCTTTCTGTGAGTTTATGATTAGCATACAAAAGCTACTGTTTTTGTATGTTTATTTTGTAACCTGCAACTTTGCTGAGTTGGTTTATCAATTCTAACAGCTTTTTGGTGGAATGTTTTGGTTCTTTTGTGTGCAACATCATGTCATCTATAAACATTGCTAATTTGACTTCCTCTTTTCCAATTTTGATGTCCTCATTTCTTCCTCCTCCCTAGTTGCTCTTGCGAAAATTCCCAGCACTATATTGAATAAGAGTGGAGAAGTTGACATCTTTCTCTTATTCCAGATATGAGGAGAAATTCTTTGAGCTTTTTCCCATTCATTTTGATATTGGTTATTGGTTTGTGATTTATAGCCTTTATAAATTTTGTGGAATGTTTCCTCTATACCTAATTTGTGGAGTTTTTTTTTTTGTCACAAAGGTGTGTTGAATCTTATCAATGCTTTCTCTGCATCTATTGAGATAACCATATTTTTTTTCCTTTTCGATGTGATTTATGATGTTTGTTGGTTTGCAAATATTGAACAATTCTGCATTTCTGGGGTAAATCCCACTTGATAGTGATTTATGATCTTTTTGATGTGGTTTTGGATTAGATTTGCTAGTATTCATTGAGAGTCTTCGCATCTGTGTTCATTAAAGATATGTCTATAGTTTCTCCTTGTGTGGTATCTTTCTTTGGTTTTAGTATCAAAATAGTCCTTGGGCCCTGCACCCGCATGGGAGACCAGGAGAAGCACTAGGCTCCTGGCTTTGGACCAGTGTGCTGTGCCAGCCGCAGCGGCCATTGTGGGAGGGGGGTGAACCAACAGAAAAGGAAGACCTTTCTCTCTCTCTCTCTCTCTCTCTCTCTCTCTCACTGTCCACCCTGCCTGTCAAAAATAGTAATAATAATAATAATAAAAAAAGAAAGCGGGTGAAGGGAAATGTAAGCAAACAAGTGCTCATACTTCACTGAGTAATGCAGGAGTGAAGACTCACTGTCTGAGTGTGGTCAGACACATCCGGGACGCTTGTCCTGTCTTGCTGGTCAAGGCTGAGCTGATCTGAAGCCAGGAGCCAGGATCTTCTTCAGCCTGGGAAAGCAGTGGAAGATGACCCAAGTCTTTGGACCCCTGCACACATGTGAGAAGACCCACAGGAAGTTCCTGGCTTTTGGTCAGACCGACCCGGCTCAGGCCATTTCGGCCAACTGGGGAGTGAACCAACGGAAGTAATACCTCTCACACTCTCTGCCTCTCCTTCTCTCTCAGTGTAACTCTGGCTTTCAAATAAATAAATACATCTTTTAAAAAATATTGCTTCATTCCATTGTGGTCAGAAAACATGCATGGTGATATCAGCACTGTAACCTAATGGATTAAGGTGCTGCCTGTAACTCCAGCATTTGAAATGGTCATCAGTTCAAGTCCCAGCTTCTCCCCTTCTGATGCACTTTCTTGTTAATGTGCCCAGGAAAGCAACAGAAGATGGCCCAAGTTCTTGGGCGCCTGTACCCACATGCAAGACCCAAAAGAAACTTCTGGCTACTGGCTTCAGACCAGCCCAACTTCAACCAGTGAGGCCATTTGAGGACTGAACCAGCAGAAGGAAGATCCCTCTCTGCCACTCTCTCTCCCTGCCCCCTTCTTGATCTTTCTGTAAACTGTACTTTTTTAAAAAAAATGTTAAAAAGAAAAGATACATGGCATGGTTTCATTTTTTTTTTAATTTTTTGAGACTTGTTTAATGGATTAGCATATTATGTAACCTATAGAATGTCCCATTCACTGGTGAAAAAAAAAACATGTATTCTGCAGCTGTGGGATGAAATGTTCTGTTGATATAAATTAGATCTTTTTGGTCAATAGTGTAGATTAGCTCTGTTGTTTCTTTATTGATTTTTTGTCTAGTAGTTCTGTCCATTGATGAATGTGAGGTTTTGAATTCTCCCATATTGTTATATTGGAACATATGCCCTCCTTTAGATCCATTGACATTTCTTTTAATTAGTTGGGTACTCCTTTTATTGAGTGTATATGCATTTACTATGTGTTCACTATAAGCATATCTTAGAGTTGATTCCTTAATCATTACATAATTCCCTTGCCCCCTTTTTTTTTACTTTTTAAAAATTTGTATAAAGGAAACATATTTCATGTATCATATATACAATTTTAATAGCATTTTTTGTCTGCTATTAAGATAGCTATTCCTACTTGTTTTTGATTTCTGTTTCTATGGAATATCTTTTCTCAAACTTTTGCTTTCAGTCTGTTTGTATCTTTGTTTGTGAGATGTGTTTCTTTTAGCCAGCATATAAATGAGTCTTGCTTTTTAATCCATTCAGATAGTTTATATATTTTAACTATACAGTTTAGTCCATTTACATTCAAGGTTATTGTTGATTAGTGATGACTTGGTCTTGCCATTTTTTTCCATAAATATTCCTATTGTTTTATATCTACTTTGTGCTGTTACTAGGAGGTGTTCTGCCTTCATATTATTTCATGATGCTGGCTATCTCCCTCTGTTTCTGTGTGTAGCACATCCTTACATACCATTTGTAAGACTGACTGGGTGGTGTCAAATTCTTACAATTTTTGTTTGTTTTGGAAGGTCTTTATTTCACCTTCATTTATGAATGAGAGCTTCATTGGGTATAGTATCCTGGGCTGACAGATTTTTTTTCTTTAAATATATAGACTGTATATTTCTATTCTCTACTATCTTGTAGGATTTCTGATGAGAAATCTTCTGTCAATCTAATTGGAGGACTTTTCAACATAATAAAACATTTCCCTCTTGTACATTTTAGGATCATGATATTCTCTCCTAGGCAATATCAGCAGCAGAGCACAGGCCTCTGCAGGCTCCTCTTACCTTGCTTTGCCAAAATGGCTTCCTCACCAGTGACTGACCGAGGATTTTGTAGTCTTTCTGTAGACTTTCCACTGAAAACTTCTGTGCAATTATCTCCTAGGAATGCAGATACTTCCCTGTTTTTCTGATATTTTCCCATGAGAAAAATCAGCCTTCTCCCTATCCCATCATCTCAGAATCCTTGAAACAAGTATTATTGAATTTTATTTTTCGTAATATTACAATCTGGGTACCAGGTAATACAAACCTTGCAGTATGTGATAGGCACATTGTTACAATGATAGTTCAAGAGGCCTTGTGTATGTTTTGTTCTGTTTCCTCCAATAATTAATAATTACATCTTATGTAAATATAGTACAATATTATAAGGAACATGGCATAGGTACAATGTGTGTATAGGGGTATGTGTGTGTGTGTCTGTGTGTGTAGTTCATTGTATCTCATGTGTAGATTCATATAGCTATGACTGAAGCCCCTTTATTCTCATCATTTGTAATATATTTGTCTCAAATTTTTTCTTTGAAAACCATGTTAGACAGTGTTATTTTTGTCTGAACTGACAGTTTAGAAAATCAAGGGAAGGAAAGTCTACCAAATATTCCTATATTTCTGTTTATTTGTTCTTTCTTCCTCCCTGATGTTCCAGAAGTCCTCTTTTATTTCCTTTCAATTTAGAGATCTTCCTTTAGCCATTCCTTTAGGGTAAGCATGCTGGTGACAAAGTCTCTTGGTTTTCTTTTCTCTATGACTTGATATCTCTTTTATCCCCGAGAATTATTTTACTGGATATAGAATTCTGGTTGACAGTTCATTTTTTTCAGCCTCAAAAAATATTGTGCAACTCCCTCCCTTCCTTTGCAGTTTCTGAGGAGATACCTATTGCTATTCACATTGTTCTCCCCATTCCTCTCTAATTGCTTCTGAATTTTTTTGTCTTTTATTTTCAGAAGTTTGACTTTGATGTGTGTTTTTTTGTGGATATGCCTAGTTTTATTCTAGTTATAACTTGCTTAGGTTCTTGAGTCTACAGATTTATAACTTTTGACAAATTTGCATACATTTCAATCATGTTTCATGTTTTAGTCCCTCTCCCCTTTATCTGTCTCTGGGATGGGATGAACATTAGATCTTCTGTTACAGTTCTACTGATTCCTTGGACTCTGTCCATGAGTGTTCAGTGGATTTTCTCTCAGTTTGTCAGATTGAGCACTTTCTTCTGCTTTATGTGTAAGTTCACAAATTGCTTAAAGTTCTTTCCATTCTTCTGTTGAGACTATACTTTGAATCTTAAAAAATTGATTATATTTTTTGGTTCTCAATTTCTATTTGAATTTCCTAGGCTGAGGGAAATGAATTTTATCTATATTTCCTATTTCTTTGTCAAGACTTTCTATGTATTGCTGAGATTTTTTGCTTACTCATCTGCTTTAAGTGTGTTAATTCTCATTGAAATTACTTATGATGTTTTTTTAATATTCATTGTCAAATAATTCTAGAATTTGTGTCATGTTTGTGTTGGCATCTATTCATTACCTTTTCTCATTCAGTTTGAAGTTTTCCCAGTCTTTGGTATCATAAACTATTTTTAATTGAAACTTGGATATTTTGGGTATTATGTTATAAAACTCTATGTCTTTGTTAATATTGTGTTTTAGCAGATCTCTGACATTCTGATAGCTCAAGGGGTTACTGCCATTCTGATAGGTGGATGGGATTGGGAGTCCAGGTTCCCCACTCAGCTTCTGTTGACAAGAGTTCTGGGGTGGGGTTGGGGGTGGGGGGTCTTTGGAACTGCTTCATGAGGATGAGCGTTCAGCCTTCCTGTCGAGTCTGAACTGATAATCACCTTGGCTGGGAGAGGTGGAGGAATGCTCTTTCACTATACCCGATGAGGCTTCAACGGAAACTGTAGGGGATGTCTTACTGCTGAATGATGATGAAAATCCTGGCTTTCCATTAGCTTCCTCTGATACTACCCTGTAGGTAGGGGTAGTCCAGCCTCTCCAGATAATCTGCACTGAGTCTAGGAGAAAAGGTGTTGTTAATGACTACAAGAGATCAGATTCCTGGTTACTCATGTGACCTTTTTTGTCATCACTTCAGGGCATATTAGGATGTCTCCTTATAGCCTAGCAAAGATGACCTAGGCTCTCCATTTGGTCTTTGATGGCAGTGGTGGGATTGAGGAAGCAGACATTTTTCCCCTGTGGTATTTTGTTGGAATAGTGTAGTTATTTCATATATTAGTATGTTGCCTTTTCATTGCCCTGTGTTTACAGAAAGCAGACTTTTCTCAGAACATTGTTGTCTATGGCCATTGGCATTTGCAGATTGCTGGTTTCTCCAGTTTTCAGTCTGGGATATATGAGGCAAAAAGAAAACACAGTGAACTCATCATAGTATCATTCCTCGTTCCTGTGGTCCATAGTTCATCCTTCTCCTTGTATCCACCTTTCAAAATCTTTTTAAGTTGGTTTCCAACATAATGTCCTGGGTTTTAACTCTACTAGTAAGTGAGTAAGGAAAAATAATTCTCCATTTATTATCCTAGAAATGGAAATCTTAGTTATTGTTTTATTCAGATTTTCTTTCAATAAACATAGAGAAAAATACATAGTTATACTATCTTTTATAATTAGCTATATAATTACCAGTATAGATTGTTTTGTTTTTGTTTTTTTCCCATTGGATGAAAATTATATCTAATGTCACTTTATTTCAGCTTGAAGAACTTCCTTTAGTATTTCTTGTAAAGCAGATGCTAGCAAATAATTCTATTCTCTATTTTTATTTACCTAGGATATATTTTTGTTCATTTTTGAAAGCTGGTTTTGATACATACAAGATTCTTGGCTGATAGTTTCTTAAGGACTTTGAACATGTCACCTTACTGGCTTCTCACCTCTGTTTTTCTGATGAGAATTAATCTGATTGGAACTCTCTTGTATGTATATAAGCTGTTTTTCTCTCACCGATTTCAACATTTTATTCTATTTTGGCTTTTAACATCTTGGCAATGATGCATTTGGGCATGAGTTCCTGCATTAATCCTCCTGAGAGCTTATTGAGATTCTTGGCTGCTGAGATTCTTGGATTAATGATTTTTACTCAAACTTGAGAACTGTTAGACTCTTTTATGAATTTTATTCCTCTCATGTTCCCTGATACTACCGTTATGCTAATTTTGGTATTATTAATAGTGTCCGATATTTATCAGTAGTTCTGTTCATTTTTACTTGTTTTTATTTCTTGCTCTCCATATTTCACAAATTATCTTGATATGACCTCTAGTTTACTAATTATTTCTTCTACCAGCTCAAATCTATTATTTTATAAAGATTTATTTTATTTATTTGAAAGACAGAGTAACAGAGAACACAAAGAGATCTTCCACCCCACTGATTCACTCCTCAACTGGCCACAATAGCCAGGGCTACTCCAGGGTGAAGCCAGGGGCCAGAAACCCCACTTGGGTGGCCTGTGTGGCTGGCAGGGTCCCTCTGACTTGGGTCATCTTCTACTGCTTTACCAGGCATGTTATCAGGTTACTGAATTGGAAGCAGAACAGCAGGACTTGAACTGACACTCTACTATGGGATGCCAGTGTTGACTCCTAGAAACTATTTTTTAATACTTTTAGTAAATTTTTCCTTACAGTTGATTTAAAAAATTCTATTTAATTATATTTTTATTTGTGGTGTCATTGTTATTATACTTTCCTTTAATCTTTAGATGTGATTTATTGGGGTCAGTTTTGAGGTATAATGGGTAAAACCACAGCCTTCAGCATGAGCATCCCATGTGGGCACTAGTCGGTGTCTTGGCTGCCTTACTTATGATCCGGTTCCCTGCTAATATACCTAAGTCCTTGGGCCACTGCACCCACATGGGAGACCCATAAAAAGTTCCTGGCTCCTGGCTCCTGGCTCCTTGCTTCGGCTTGGGCTTGGCCAAGCCTTGGCCCTTGCAGAGCATTTGGGAAGTACTGGCAGATGGAAGATCTCAATCTCTCTCTCTCTCTCTCTCTCTCTCTCTCTCTCTCTCTCTCGTGTGTGTGTGTGTGTGTGTGCGCCTCTGTATCTCCTTCTCTGTGACTCTAACTTTAAAATAGATGGCTAAATATTTGGAAAAAAAACTGTCCTAAAGTATTTGTCTGCTAAATCCAACATCTGGGCTACTTTACAGCACCTGTGTTGTTTGATTATTTTCTCCCATTTTTTTCTATGTGTCAAATTTTCCTGATTCTCTACATATCTCAAAATTTTGTGTTGAAATGTTTTAGATGATATATTGTGGTAACTGTGGGTACTGATCTCTTCTTTCAAGACTTATTGTTCTTGTTTGTATTTTTTGTTTGTTTAATATGTTGGCCAGGATATCATTGTGAAATTTCTTTCCTCAAATGAGTTAAGTCTCTGGTATTCCTGCTCAGATTTTAAAAGTAATGTATTTCTTTTTGACAGGCAGAGTGGACAGTGAGAGAGGGAGACAGAGAGAAAGGTCTTCCTTTTCTGTTGGTTCACCCCACAATGGCCGCTGCAGCTGGCGCACTGTGGCAGGTGCACCGCGCTGTTCCGAAGCCAGGAGCCTAGTGCTTCTCCTGGTCTCCTATGTGGGTGCAGGGCCCAAGGACTTGGGCCATCCTCCACTGCACTCCCAGGCCACAGCAGAGAGCTGGACTGGAAGAGGAGCAACCAGGACAGAATCCGGCACCCTGACCAGGACTAGAACCCGGTAGGCCGGCGCTGTAGGTGGAGGATTAGCCTATTGAGCCATGGCGCTAGCCAAAGTAATGTATTTTAAAGTCTAGCTTCTTAGAGGTTACCCGTTCATCATTGTAGCTATCTGCTGGTCATCAAAATTTGTGCTTATTTCCAAGAAGAATTTCTATGTAAGAACCAGGAAGTGAGGATGGAGGTGGGATGACTTGCTTTTCATTAGCTGACCAACCTGGAACTTCACAATACAGCAAGAATTGGGGGAATGGGCACTAATGTTCCTTTCCTGGAATAGATCTTGTACCCCATGGAGACAGGGGAGTAGGAATACAAGATACAAAACCCCCCAGAATAAATATTCTACAAAATAGGTAGGTGCAGACAACGTCCCACTGTCTTTTTTTAATGCTGATGCTCCTTATTTTTTCCTCAAAGAAACTTTTATTTAATGAGTACAAATTTCATAAGTGCAACTTTAGTTGAATCACTTTAGGTGATTCTTCCCACCATATCCACCCTCCTGTCCTCACTCCCACCTCACCTCCTACTCTCTCTCATTCCTTGTTCCATTCTCCATTAAGATTCATTATCAGTTAACTTTATACATAGAAGAACAATTCTATACTGACTAAAGATTCCAACAATTTGCGCACACACACACACACAAACTGTTTGAGAACAAGTTTTACAGTTAAGTCTCATAATACAACTCATTGAGGACAGAAGTTCTGCATGGGAAGTAAGAGCACAGTGACTCCTGTTGTTAATTTAACAATTAACACTCTTATGTATGATGTCAGTGATCACCCAAGGCTCTTCACATGAGCTTCCATGGCTAGAGAAGCATTTTGAATCCATAATCTCCATCAATATTTAGACAAGGCTATAAGCAAAGTGCACATTCTCTCTTCCTTTTAGAGAAAAGTACATCCTTCTTAGATGGCCACTTCTTTCTGCTGGGGTCTCACTCACAGAGATCCTTCATGTAGAACATTTTTTGCCACAGTGTCTTGTCTTTTCATGCCTGAAATGCTCTCATGGGCTTTTCAGCCAGACCAGGATGCCTTAAGGACATACTTGTCTTGTTCCAGACCTTAGTAGAAATCTTTTCACTTTTTCATATTCAATATGATGGTGGCTGTGTGTTTGTCATATATTGCCTTGATTGTGTTAAGGAATTTTCCTTCTATACCCAATTTACTTCAAATTTATCATGAAAGTTTGTTTTATTTTATCACATGCTTCATTTGCTTCTATTAAGGTAATCATTTGGTTTTTATCCATCAATTAGTCAATGTGATGTATCACATTTATTGATTTACATGTGTTGAACCATCCCTGGACCAGGGATGAATTCTACTTGGTCTGGATGAATGATCTCTGTGATGTGTTGTTGGATTAAATTATCTAGTATGTTGTTGAAGATTTTTGTATTCAGAATCACTAGTCATCAGGGAAATGCAAATCAAAACCACAATGAGGTTTCACCTCACCCCAGTTAGAATGGCTCACATTCAGAAATCTACCAACAATAGATGCTGGAGAGGATGTGGGGAAAAAGGGACACTAACCCACTGTTGGTGGGAATGCAAACTGGTTAAGCCACTATGGAAGTCAGTCTGGAGATTCCTCAGAAACCTGAACATAACCCTACCATACAACCCAGCCATCCCACTCCTTGGAATTTACCCAAAGGAAATTAAATTGGCAAATAAAAGAGCTGTCTGCACCTTAATGTTTATTGCAGCTCAATTCACAATAGGTAAGACATGGGATCAACCTAAACACCCATCAACAGCAAACTGGATAAAGAAATTATGGGATATGTACTCTTTAGAATACTATACAGCAGTAAAAAACAATGAAATCCCGTCATTTGTAACAAAATGGAGGAATCTGGAACACATCATGCTGAGTGAATTAAGCCAGTCCCAAAGGGACAAATATCATATGCTTTCCCTGATCAGTGAAAACTAACCAAGCACCAAAAAGGAATCCTGTTGAAGTGAAATGGACACCATGAGAAACAATGACTTGATAAGCCTTTGTCCTGACTGTCGAGGGACAGCTTAATACTTTATCCCTTTTAGTATTGTTTTGTTCTACTTAATACCATTGGTTGAACTCTTCAATTAACATGCAATTATTATTAGGTGTTTAAATTTAACTGAAAAGTGATCCCTGTTAAATATAAGAGTGGGAATAAGAGAGGGAGGAGATGCACAGTTTGGCACATGCTCAATCGGAAATGCCCCAAATGGGAGAGTTGGAAACATGCCAGGGGATTCCAATTCAATCCCATCAAGGTGGTATGTACCAATGCCTTCTCACTAGTCAAAGTGATCAGTTTCAGTTCATAATTGATCATAATGAAAGGTCTAAGAGTTAAAGGGATCACATAAACAAGACTAGTGTCTGCTAATACTAACTGATAGAATTAAGAAGGAAAGAACGATCCAACATGGGAAGCGGGATACACAGCAGACTCATAGAATGGCAGAAGTCCTAAACAGCATTCTGGCCTCAGAATCAGCCCTTAAAGCATTCAAATCTGGCTGAAGAGCCCATGAGAGTATTTCAGGCATGGAAAGCCAAGACACTCTGGTAAAAAAAAACCAAAAAACAAACAAACAAAAAAAAACATAAAACAAAAAAACAAACAAAAAAAACCTAAATGAAAGATCTCTGTGAGTGACATCCCAGTGGAAATAACTGGCCATCGAAGAAGGAGATACCTTTCTCTGAAGGGAGGAGAGAACTTCCACTTTGACTATGGCCTTGTCTAAATAAGATTGGAGTTGGAGAACTCAAAACTCAAAAGGCTTCCATAGCCTTGGCAGCTGATGACTAGAGCCTCAGGTGATTACTGATGGCATAAACAAGAGTGTCACTTGTTAAATCATCAACAGGAGTCACTGTGCACTTACTCCCCATGTAGGATCTCTGTGTTGTACTATGTGAATTAGCGGCATAACTAGTACTCAAAAAATACTTTATACTTTGTTTCTGTGTGGGTGCAAACTGTTGAAATCTTTACTTAGTATATGCTAAATTGATCTTCTTCTGTGTATAAAGATAATTGAAAATGAATCTTGATGTGAATGGGATGGGAGAGGGAATGGGAGATGGGATGGTTGCGGGTGGGTGGAGGTTATGTGGGGAAAAAGCTGCTATAATTCAAAAGTTGTAATTTGGAAATTTAAATTTATTAAATAAAAGTTAAAAAAAGATTTTTGCATCTATGTTCATGAGGAATATTGGTCTATAGTTGTCTTTCTTTGTTATATCTCTTCCTGGTTTTGGAATTAAGGTGATAATGGCCTCATAGAAGGAGTTTGGGAGGGTCCCATCCCTTCCAATTGTTTTGAATAGTTTGAGAAGAATTGGAGTTCTTTAAAAGTTTGATGGAATTTGGCAATGAAGCCATCTGATCCTGGGCTTTTTCTTGTTGGAAGTGTCTATTACTGATTGAATCTCCATCTTGGTTATTCGTCTGTTTAGTTTTCTTTGTCTTCATGACTGAATTTTTATAGATTGTATGTGTCTAAAAATCTATCCATTTCTTCTAGACTTCCTAATTTGTTGGCACATGGCCGTTTGTCATTTTTTCTGATGATTCTTTCTATTTCTGTTTTGTCCATTGTAACATCTCCATGTGTTTCTATATTTTCTAGAGATTCTTATGTTGTTAATTTTCTACTTCATTCTATTGTGATCAGAAAAGATACATTGTATAATTTCAATGATTTTGAATTTGTTTAGATTTGTTTTATGGCCTAGCATATGGTCTATTCTAGAGAACGTTCCATGCAATAATGAAAAGAATGTCTATTCTGGAGCTATGGGATAAAATGCTCTCTGGATATCAATTTGATCCATTTGATCTCTATTGAAGATTAACTTTTTGTTTCTTTGTTGTTTTTTTGTCTAGTTGACCTGTCCATTGGGGAAAGTGGGATGTTGAAGCCCCCCCCCCATTATTACTGTATTAGAACCTACATCTCCCTTGAGATCCATTAACATTTGTTTTAAATAGCCAGGTGTCCTGGGGTTGGGTTCATATGCATTTACTAGAGCCATATCTTCCTATTAAATTGATCCCTTAATCATTACATAATACCCTTCTTTGTCTCTTTTAACAGCTTTTTTTTGTTAAAAGCCATTTTGTCTGATATTAGGATGGTTAGTTGTGCTATTTTTTATTTTCCATTAGCATGGAATATGTTTTTCCTTTCTTCCATGTACAGTGTGTGTGTGTGTGTGTGTGTGTCTTTTTTGGTGAGGTATGTTTCTTGCAGACAGTGAATAGATGGGCCTTTTTTTAAAAAAATCATTTAGCTAGTCTGTATCTCTTAATTGGAGAATTTAGGCCATTTACATTCAAGGTTATTATTGATATGTAATAGCTTAGTTCTGACAATTTCCCATAAATATTCCTATAGTTTGTTTTGCATATTATTTGTATTTTTAATAGATTTTCTGTCTTCACATTCTTTCATCATGTTATCTTTGTTTCTGTGTGTTGCACAGTCTTAAATATCATTTGTAAGGCTGGACAAGTGGTGACAAATTGTTTTGGAAGGTCTTTATTTAACTTTCATTAACAAATGAGAGCTTTGCTGGGCACAGTCCTGAGTGGATGGTTTTTTTTTTCTTTTTGGACTTGAACTATGTCTCTCCATTGTCTCCTAGCCTGTAGGATTTCTATACTTGATTGTAGCCAAAATGCCGAGAAGCAACGCCTGTAGAATTTCTAACGAGAAATCAGCTGTCAGTTTAATTGAAGATTCTTTTGTTCATATTTCAGACTCTTATCTTTTGCTCTTGAGAGTTTGACTATAATGTATCATGGTGAAGATCTTTTCTAGTCATGTCTATCAGGAGTTCTATGTCTTTCTGTCTTCAGATGTTCCTTTCTTTCTCCAAATTAGGTAAATTTTCTGCTATTATTTCACTAGATACTCCTTCTAATACATTCTCTCTATACCTTCATGTACTCCTAAGACACATAAGTTAAGTCATTTGATAGTATTCAATATATCTTGAGGACTGTTTTCAGTTTTCTAATTATTTTCTTCTTCTATTTTTTTTGTCTGACTGAGATATATTCAAAGATATGTCTTCTAGCTCAGATATTTTTCTTCTGTCCCACCAAGTCTGTCATTAAGGGTTTTCACTGTATTTTTTAATTTGACTTACTGAATTCTTCACTTCCAATATTTCAGCTTAATTTCTCTTCAGTGTCTCTATTTCTCAGCAAAATTTTTCATCCATGCCATTTGTGGATTTCTTTAACTCATGAATTTGTCTCTCATTGTTTTTATTAATCTTATGATAATTCTTTTGTCTTCTTTTTCACATATTTCATCAATCTCTTTGTCTTTATCATCTATTATTGAGGTATTTTTGTGTTTCTGTTGGGAAGTCGTATTGCCTTCTGTGTTCATGTTATGTTTCTTATATATATGTTCTATGTTTCTTATATTTATTTTTAAGCATTTGTGGAAACACTTGTTTGTTTTTCTCCTCTGATAGCTTTCATCTTTGAAGTATGCCTCTGTGGCTTAGTAGAGTGTCTGCTCCTTCAGTGGACATTAGGAGTCTTGTGTTGTCTGGGGCCAGGGAGCTCAAGAGGTTGTTCTAGAGTCCAGACTGCCACCCAGATTTGGACTGGTAGGCCTCCTGGACTGTCTCACTCTAAGAAGATAATGTCTTCTCCATCCCCTGGTTGAGAGAGTTGCCTATGCTGTTCCCACTCACTGATGTTTGTACTAGGCACATGACTCTACAGTGTATTGGTTATTTCTATGCAATTTCCCTGCAAATTTCTCTCCAACTCTCCCCTGGGGGTCCAGTTACTCTGCTTTATTCTGTTATCTTCCTGTGAGCAAAAATCAGCTCATCTTTTCTCTATTCAGCCATCTTGGATCTCCACAAACAACTTTCAATTTGTTTTAAGTTCTTTCGTCAATATTCAGAGGAAGGGAAGAAGAAGAGCAAAGAGCATTGCTTTTCAAGGTATATACCATGTTTTTTGTTAGAGAAGTTTCATAGGTTTCTCATACACTTCCGTATATGACTGTTTGATGTACCATTAAAATGTTTATGAAGAAGAAATAGGTTTGAAAGCTCCAAGAAACTTAATTTGGTAAAAATATTTATTGATTACAAACCTTGTGAAAGCAAATCTCTCTTCTATACATCTTTGAGTTTTGTTTTGCATGGAACAAAGAAAAACTTGAAAATAGAAAGCACTAAAGTTAGTCAAAGATAACACTTACTGAGGTAACAGACTTACTAGATAAGTCTCATGGCTTAACACTGTGTAATTTTATTTCTTGTTTGTGTGAAAAATTTAAGTGTGTACTCCTGATTGGCAAAAGGCTGTTTTCCAAATCGTGATTCAAGGACCTTACATAGGATGGGCCTTCTCTTCTCTGGGAATCATAATCCTGTGATGGATGGTCTATTTCCAGGTGAAGATGGGAGAAAGCCAATGAAAAAGCTTTGCTTGTATCTTTACTGTAATTGGAAGTGGTGTGTGCCATTTTTGCACACATTCCGTTGGCAGGAGCTATTCCGAATACACTCAGAGGCAAAATAGCTAGGAAATATATTAAATATAGTCCTAAGCTAGGCAGCTACATCTCATCAACCTGTGGAAAAGGTCCACAGGTCAGTGGTGAAGTTCTAGTTAGTCATTTTTTTGCCATGGAATACTATTATCATTAAAATAAATTTAAGCGAGCTTTCTGAATGTAGTTTTAAGTGGGCTCATGATGCTTTTATTATTATAATTAATGCTCAGGAAATATGATGTGTATTTGATTTGAGCATTTTCTCCCAGGATTCTTATGCTGAAATTTAATTAGCATTGTGAGTCATTAATTGGGTAGAAAGTTAATTCAAATGTGGTGTTTATTAGTGGACCCTTTGAGTGACAATTAAGAAGAGAGAATTTCGTTAGGATGGAGCCCCTATGATTGAGTACTAGAGTCTTTGTAAGAAGAGGGAGAGAGACCATAGGAAGACACACACACACACACACACCACATTCACGCTTCCTGTCTGTTGCCATGCTCCCTGTCTTGTCTGCCAACAAGAAGACCATTACTAGATGCAGGCCCCTGAACCTCCAAAACTGAGCTAAGCAAATCCCTTTTCTTTATAAAAGTTACCCACCTCATGCAAACTGATGAAATCTTTACTTAGTAGATACTGAATCGATCTTCTGTATATAAAGATAATTGAAAATGAAAAAAAAAACAAACTTGGTGTTAAATTGGAAATTGCATAGATAATTAATCAATTCTTAAAAAAATATCATGTAGGCTCTCTGTCTTTAATGTGCTGTACGTTGTGATTTAATGCTATAACTAGTACTCAAACAGTATTTTTCACTTGTTGTTGCTATGTGAGGGGAAAGTGTTGAAATCTTTACTTAATATATACTAAACTGATCTTCTGTATATAAAGAGAATTGAAAATGAATTTTGATGTGAATGGAAGGGGAGAGGGAGCGGGAGAGGGGAGGGTTGCGGGAGGGAGGGAAGTTATGGGGGGGGGAGCCATTGTAATCCATAAGCTGTACTTTGGAAATTTATATTCATTAAATAAAAGTTTAAAAAAAGTTACCCACCTCAGATATTTTATATATTAATGAAAAATACAGGAAAATTTTATTAAATACATTTTCTGTCATATGAGTAAATATTTCCTCCCTGGCCTAAGTTTTAAAAACTTCTAGTTATTACTCTAAACACAAGCATCTTTTGGAAGCCCCAAATCATCATGTTACTTGATATTCTAATGGCAGATGGATAGATTATGTAGTCAGGATAAAGGCTCACTTTTCCTTAGAGAGGATTTAGGGAGAAGGGGGAATCTTCAAGTACCCATCTTAATTCTGCATACAGAGTCCAGAACAGAACCTGAAACAATTAATATTTTTTTTTAGATTTTACTTATTTATTTTAGAGGTAGAGTCACACAGAGAAGGAGAAGGAGAGAAGGAGAGAGAGAGAAAGAGAGAAAGTCTTCCATTTGCTGGTTCACTCCCCAGCTGGTCACAATGGCTGGAGCTGGGCCTATCTGAAGCCAGGAGCCAGGAGGAGCTTCTTCTGGGTCTCCCACATGGGTGCAGGGGCCCAAGCACTTAAGCCATCTTCTACTGCTTTTCAAGGCCTTATCAGGGAGTTGAATCAGAAGTGGAGCAGCCTGGAAATGAACTGGTGCCCATATAGGATGCTGGTCCCACAAGTGGGGGCTTAACACACTATGCCACAGTGCCAGCCCCTAGAATAAATATTTTTAAAATTTTAGCAACCATTATTATTTACGTTTCATCATGTATCTGTGAATAACAATGATTGTTTCAGATAAAGTAGTATGAATAGAGAACAAATTTAAAGTATACGAAAGGAAAAACTTTGCTAGTACTCTAAGTTTTGAAAGATGAATAAATGTTACATTTTATTAAATGTCTTTTTTTTTTGTAACCTAATCCTCTACAGTCTTAAATGGGGTATCATCATTTGAAACAATGAAATTTCACAATGAACTTATAGAGTATTTCTGGGTGTCATTAGTATTTCTGGGTGTCAATATTTTTTTTTATCTCCATCCACAGAAGGCATGATTTTATTTTATTTTTTTTTAATTAAACTTTTATTTAATGAATATAAATCTCCAAAGTATAGCTTATGGGTTACAATGGCTTCCCCCCTCCCATAACTTCCCTCCCGCCCGCAACCCTCCCCTTTCCCGCTCCCTTTCCCCTTCCATTCATGTAAAGATTCATTTTCAATTCTCTTTGTATACAGAAGATCAGTTTAGTATATATTAGGTAAAGATTTCAACATTTTGCCCATATAGCAACATAAAGTGAAAAAACTACCAATTATAAAAAAACATAAAGTGAAAAAACTACCAATTATAAAAAAACTACTAATTATAGCATTAAATAACAATGTACAGCACATTAAAGACAGAGATCCTACATAATTTTTTTTCAAATTAATTTTCTATGCCATTTCCATTTTAACACCAGGTTGTTTTTTTTCATTTCCAATTCTCTTTATATACAGAAGATCAATTCAGTATATAATTAGTAAAGACCTCATCAGTTTGTGCCCACACAGAAACACAAAGTATAAAAATACTGTTTCAGTACTAGTTATAGCATCACTTCGCTTTAGACGACACATTAGGGACAGATCCCACATGGGGTGTAAGTACACAGTGACTCCTGTTGCTGACTTAACAATTTGACACTCCTGTTCATGGCGTCAGTAATCTCCCTAGGCTCTAGTCATGAGTTGCCAGGGCTATGGAAGCCTTTAGAGTTCGCTGACTTTAATCTTATTCCGATAGGGTCATAGTCAAAGTGGAAGTTCTCTCCTCCCTTCGGAGAAGGGTACCTCCATCTTTGATGGCCCCGTTCTTTCCACTGGGATCTCACTCACAGAGATCATTCATTTAGGTCTTTTTTTTTCATGATATCTTGGCTTTCCATGCCTGCTATAAGATACATTAAATAATCACATTTTCAAAAAATCATATATTTAATTTTTTGGAAGTTTTAGGTTAATAGATAAATTGAGCATATAGTAAAGAGAGTTCCTCCACAAAGTTTCCTTAATAACATCTCTCATTAATGTGGTACATTTGTCACATTTGATAAACCAATATTGATACACATTATTATTTTTTCTTTTTTTAATTAAATTTTTATTTAATGACTACAAATTTCCAAAGTACAGCTTATGGGTTAAAAGGGCTTCCCCCTCCCATAACTTCCCTCCCACCCGCAACCCTCCCCTTTCCCACTCCCTCTCCCCTTCCATTCACATCAAGATTCATTTTCAATTCTCTTTATATACAGAAGATCAGTTTAGTATATATTAGGTAAAGATTTCAATAGTTTGCCTCCATATAGCAACACAAAGTGAAAAAAATACTGTTTGAGTACTAGTTATAGCATTAAATAAGAGTGTACAGCACATTAAAGACAGAGATCCTACATAATATTTTTTTAAAAAATTAATTCATTTTCTATGCCATTTCCAATTTAACACCAGGTTGTTTTTTTTCATTTCCAATTCTCTTTATATACAGAAGATCGATTCAGTATATAATTAGTAAAGATCTCATCAGTTTGTACCCACACAGAAACACAAAGTATAAAAATACTGTTTCAGTACTAGTTATAGCATCACTGCACATTAGACAACGCATTAAGGACAGATCCCACATGGGGTGTAAGTACACAGTGACTCCTGTTGCTGACTTAACAATTTGACACTCCTGTTCATGGCGTCAGTAATCTCCCTAGGCTCTAGTCATGAGTTGCCAGGGCTATGGAAGCCTTTAGAGTTCACTGACTTTGATCTTATTCCGATAGGGTCATAGTCAAAGTGGAAGTTCTCTCCTCCCTTCAGAGAAAGGTACCTCCTTCTTTGATGGCCCCGTTCTTTCCACTGGGATCTCACTCACAGAGATCTTTCATTTAGGTCTTCTTCTTTTTTTTCTTTTCCATGGTATCTTGGCTTTCCATGCCTACAATACTCTCATGGGCTCTTCAGCCAGATCCGAATGCCTTAAGGTTTGATTCTGAGGCCAGAGGATACACATTATTAATTGAAGTACATAGTTCATATGGGGACGTACTCTTCATATTGTACATTTTTATGGGCATTGATAAATGCACGGTCTTATGTTTACTAATACAGTATTATGCAGAGTAGTTTGACCACCTTAAAAATTTTTTATGCTTCACCTATTCATTTCTTCCTCTGTATCCTTTCCTCTCCTCTAGAAGCCACCAATCTTTTCATTGTCTCTATAGTTTTTCTTTCTCCAGAATGTCATGTGGTTAGAATTTCCTAATATATAGTCTTTTAATACTGTTTCTTTTCACTTAGCAACATGCTCATAAGATTTTGTCATGTCTTTTCACAGCTTGCTATGAAGATTAAAATTCTTTTAATTGCTGATTAATACCATTGTATGAATATACCAATTTGTTTTACCTATTGAGAGAATCTTGGCTGCTTCTAGATTTTGGAAATTTGAATAAAGTTTCTATAAGCTTTCATGTTTAGTTTTTTGTGAGGATGTAAGCTTTCAATTCATTTGGGTAAATAGGAGGAACATGGTTTGGTCATATGGTAGGACTATGCTTTGCTTTATAAGAAATTACAGGGGCAGGTGCTGTGGCCTGCAGTGCCAGCATCCCATATGGGCGCTGGTTCGAGTTCTGGATGCTCCGCTTCCAATCCAGCTCTATGCTGTGGCCTAGGAAAGCAGTGGAGGATGGCTCAAGTCCTTGGGCCCTTGCACCCACGTGGGAGACCTGGAGGAATCTCCTGGCTCCTGGTTTCAGATAGGCATAGCTCCAACCTTTGCGGCCATCTGGGGAGTGGGCCAGCGGATGCAAGACCTCTCTCTCTCTGCCTCTCCTGCTCTTTCTGTGTAACTCTGAATTTCAAGTAAATAAATAAATCTTTTTTTTTAAAAAGGAAATTACAATGGCTTACTCATTAGCCATATTATTTGCATTCTTACCTGCAATGACTAAACATTACTATTGCTTCATACGTTATAGCATTTAATATTGTCAGAATTTTGGATTTTAGCCATTTTATTTGGATGTATATTGATGTCTCATTATTGTCTTAATTTGCAATCCATAATGCAATATGATGTTGAACATATTTTCTATAATTATTTTTAATGAATAATTCCTTGGTGAAGTGTTTATTCATTACCTTTGTTCAATTTTGATTGGATTGTTCGTTTTTTTGTTGAATTTTTTGATAGTTGTATTTATTTGAAAGTCAGAGTTACAGAGATAATGGGAGTGGGAGAAGGAGAGAGAGAGAGTTAGAGAGAGAGAGAGAAAGAGACAGATCTTTCATCTGCTGACTCACTCTCCAGATGACTGCAAATATCAAGCTGAAGTCAGCAGTCAGGAGTTACTTTCAGGTCTTCTAGGTGGGTGGCAGGAATGCAAACACTTGGGCCATCTTCTACTGCTTTTCCCAGGCCATTAGCAGGAAGCTGAATCTGAGGGGAAGCAGCTGGGTCATGAACTGACACCCACATGGGATTTCAGAGTTTAAGGCAGTGGCTTCACTTGCTATGCCACAATGCTGGCCCCTTGTTTTTGAATTTTAAGGCTCTTGTATCTCATCTAATGAAAACACGTCTTTTTCACATATACCTTTTTTTTTTTTTTTGACAGGCAGAGTAGACAGTGAGAAAGAGAGAGATAGAGAGAAAGGTCTTCCTTTTTCCGTTGGTTCACCCCCTAATGGCTGCTGCGGCCAGCATGCTGTGGTCAGCGCACCGTGCTGATCCAAAGCCAGGAGTCAGGTGCTTCCTGGTCTCCCATGCAGATGCAGGGCCCAAGCACTTGGGCATCCTCCACTGCCTTCCTGGGCCACAGCAGAGAGCTGGCCTGGAAGAGAAGCAACCGGGACAGAATCCGGTGCCCCGACCGGGACTAGAACCCTGTGTGCCGGCACCACAGGTGGAGGATTAGCCTATTGAGCCACAGCGCTGGCCCACATATGCCTTTTTTTTTTTTTAACTTTTATTTAATGAATATAAATTTCCAAAGTACAGCTTATGGGTTACAATGGCTCCCCCCCCCATAACTTCCCTCCCACCTGCAGCCCTCCCATCTCCTGCTCCCTCTCCCCTTCCATTCACATCAAAATTCATTTTCAATTCTCTTTATATACAGAAGATCAATTTAGTATATATTAAGTAAAGATTTCAACAGTTTGCACCCACACAGAAACGCAAAGTGAAACATACTGTTTGAGTACTAGTTATAGCATTAAATCAAAATGTACAGCACATTAAGAACAGAGATCCTATATGAGGAGTAAGTGCACGGTGAATCCTGTTGTTGACTTAACAAATTGACACTCTTGTTTATGGCATCAGTAATCACCCTAGGCTCTTGTCATGAATTACCAAGGCTATGGAAGCCTTTTGAGTTCGCCGACTCTGATTATATTTAGACAAGGTCTAGTCAAAGTGGAAGTTCTCTCCTCCCTTCAGATAAAGGTACCTCCTTCTTTGATGACCTGTTCTTTCCACTGGGATCTCACTCACGATCTTTCATTTAGGGTTTTTTTTTTTTTTTTTACCAGAGTGTCTTGGCTTTCCATGCCTAAAATACTCTCATAGGCTCTTCAGCCAGATCCGAATGCCTTAAGGGCTGATTCTGAGGCCAGAGTGTTGTTTAGGACATCTGCCATTCTATGATCTGCTTTGTATCTCATATATACCTTTAATAAGTATTTTATCCCAGTCTGCAGTTCGTCCTTTCATTTGCTAAACAATGTCTTTTCACTGAGCAGAAAATTTTAGTTGAATAAAATTCCAAATTATCAAATTTTCTCCATATATTATTTTTTAATGTTGTATCTATAAAAAGTCATCAATAAATCCAAAGTTACCTAGATTTTCCTGTGTTATCCTTTTGTTTTGTGTTTTATATTTAAATTCATAATGTGCTGTGAGTTAAGTTTTATAAAAGGTTCAAGTTCTGAGTCTAGATTCAATTTTTTTTATATCCGGTTGTACCAATATGATATGTTGGCAAGATGACTTTTTCACTCCTTGAATTGCCTTTGCTTCTTTGTCAGTGGTCAATTGACAATGTGTATGGATTTATTTTTGGAGTATCTATTTTCCCCACTATTTATTTGCTTATTTTTCCCACATCATGCAATTTGGATTATTATCACTTTTAGTAAGCTTAAAGTTGAATGGTGTTAGCTCTGTGATTGTGTTGTTATTGCTTGGTATGTAGTAGATTTTTCTATTTTTTCCTTGTAATTCTATCAGTTTTTGCCTCATGTATTCTGGTACTCTGTTATTAGGCAATCAGAAACCCACTAGAAAATATGGTAGGAAGGGGCCGGCATTGTGGCATAGCAGATTAAGCTGCTGTCTTTGGTTCCTGAATCCCATATGGGCATCAGTTCAAGTCCCAGCTGCTCCACTTTTTATCCACCTCCCTGCTGATATGCCTGGGAAAGCAATGGAAGATGTCCCAGTGGAAGATGCTTTGGGCCCCTGTACCCACATGGGAGACCAGGAGGAATCTCCTGGATCTTGGCTTTGGCCTGGCCCAGCACCAGCTGTTGCAACCATTTGAGGAGTGAACCAGCAGATGGAAGACTTCTCTGTCTCTCTCTCCCCATCCTTCTCTCTCTCTCTCATTCTGGTTTTCACATAAATAAACAAACAAATAAATAAATACATGTTTAAAAAATATGGCAGGAGTTCGAATGGAAAAATTGGACAAAACTTCAGAACAGGTGGACTATGTGAGAGAAATAGAACATACTCAGCCTTCTTGCTTGGACTCTATGTCACAAGCCAATGTTGCATGGGTTAGCAGTTTCTGTGATTCTTGCACAATATACATTTGGGAGGAAATGAAAAGTTTGCCTTCTAACCTCATTGCCTTGTTGATAAGTGAACACTAGCAAATTTGGAACTGCCTAGTCAATTGGTTATGGAAATGTTAGAAATAAAAAATACTGTAAACAAAATTGAGAATGTCTTTGATAGACCTCTCAGCAGATTGGACACAGTCAAGGAAAGAATCAGTTAGCTTTTCCCATTATAAATCTTAGCATACTCATCATAATGATTTTGAAATTCCAGTCTTCTGATAATTCTACTTCAGCCACATCTGTATCTGGTTGTGAAGCTTACTTTTTCTCTTCAGATTTTTGTCTCATGCCTTTCAGAATGTCTTGTAATTCTTTTGTAAACCAGATAAGGTAAATGAGGCTGCAGTGTGAAGTTTTACACATTTATGTGCTAAGAGTTAGGTTGTGTTTACCATTTTCTATGGCTTTTGGTGTCAAAGACGTCAATTCCATTGTTTCCCTATATTCATCTCCTTGTATAATTTGGGTTTTCCTAAAATTCCTTCTTCAGTAGAATCCATGTCTTGAAGCTTTCTCATTTGTAAGCCACTGTTATATTTTTCAATTATTTACTTATTTTAAATATAAAATGGATTCATTGTAGCTCATAAATACAATTCTAAGAATAATTTGATTGGTTACTTCCTATCCTCCTCAATCTCTCTTTCTAAATTTTTAAGATAACATATTTTTAATTTACATTGCAGCCCAAGGCTTAATGCTCCACTAAATAAAGAGTTCAATAAGTAAAAACTAAAAACAAAAAATAGTTCAGGATGAATTTATGCAAGGGTTATAAGCAATGATCAAATAAAAAGATGTCAATTTCACTCACATACATTAAGTTTTTAAAATAATCACAGATAATTAAAACTGTATTAGTATATCATTCTCATTTATTGTTTTGGCAAACAATATTTGCGCAATACTGATATACACAGGCGTTTCTTTCTTTTTGTTTTTGCTTTTTCAAAATTTTAGCTCTCGGGCCGGTGCCGTGGCTCATTTGGTTAATCCTCTGCCTGTGGTGATGGCATCCCATATTAGTGCCGGGTTCTAGTCCTGGTTGCTCCTCTTCCAGTCCAGCTTTCTGCTGTGGCCCAGGAGGGCAATGGAGGATGGCACAAGTGCTTGGGTCCCTGCACTGGCATGGGAGACCAGGAGAAGCACCTGGCTCCTGGATTCGGATGGGCACAGAGCTGGCCATAGCAGCATTTGGAGAATGAACCAACGGAAGGAAGACGTTTCTCTCTGACTCTTTCTTTGTCTATAACTCTACCTGTCAAACAAACAAACAAAAAATTAGCTCTCACATATAAGGGAGAACATGTGGTATTTGTCTTTCTGTGTCTAGCTTATTTCACTCAATATGATATCCTGCAGTGCATCCATTTTGAAACAAACAGTAGAATTTCATTATTTTTTAATAGATAAATAATATTTTGTGGAATATATTTGTGAATATAAATATGTATGTATGTATGTTTATTTATATGTGTATTTTTATATACATGGGTTACATGTATGCATTTAAATATATTTAATAGCATATGATTAAAGACTGGGTTTTAGATACACACATATAAATACATATACACATATATTCTCCACATTTTCTTCATCCATTCATCTGATGATTGACCCCTCCATTGATTCCATATTTTGGCTATTGTGAGTAGTGCTACCAAAAACATGGTGGTTGACACAATGTGTCCATGTCTTTTGAGTATATACCCAGTAGTGGAATTGCAGGATCATATGGAAATTTTATGTCTAGATTTTAAAGAAATCACCACACTGTTTTCCACAGTAATTACACTAATTTATATTCCCACCCACAGCGTATAAGAAGTCTCCTTTCTTGGGACCAGCTCTGTGGTGCAGTGAGTTAAGTTGCCTTCTGCGTCGCTAGCATCCCAAATTGGCTCCATGTCAAGTTCCAGCTGCTCCACTTCTGATCCAGCTCCCTGATAACGTGCTTGGGAAAGCAGTAGAGAATGGTGTAAATGCTTGAGTCCCTGCACCCATGTGGGAGACCTGGATGAAGATCCTGGCTCCCGGTTTCCACCTAGCCCAGCCCAGCTGTTGTGACCAATTAGGGATTGAACCAGCAGATGGAAGATCTCTCTCTCTCTCTTTGTCTCTCTCTCTCTCTGTAATTATAAATAAAATAAATAAATCTTAAAATAAAGAATTCTTTTTTTCTCCACATCTTCATCAGCATTTATACTCTCTGTGTTTTGGATAATAGCCATTCTGATGTGATGAGGTGATATCTCACTTTGGTTTTGATTTGCACTTCTCTAATGGCTAGTGATGTTGAGCAATTTCTTCATATATTTGCTAGTCATTTGTATTTCTTATTTTGAGAATTGTCTGTTGAGGTCCTTTGCCCATTTCTAAATTTAATTGCTTTTTTCATCAAGCTTTTTGAGTTGCTTGCATATTCTGGATATTAATCCTCTGTCAGATAGTTTGCTTGCAAATATTTTTCTCATTCTGTGCCTGTCTCTTCATGCTACTGTTTCCTTTGCTGTGAAAAAGCTTCTGTATTTGATAAAAATTTGTCTAGTTTTTCTTTTGTTTCCGGTGCTTGGAAAGTTTTACCCAAGAAGTGATCACCTACACCAATGTCTTGCGGTGTTTCACCTACATTTTCTCCCATCAGTTTCAAAGTTTAAGGTCTTATATTTAGGTCTTTTTTTTATTTTTGACAGGCAGAGTGGACAGTGAGAGAGCGAGACAGAGAGAAAGGTCTTCCTTTTCCGTTGGTTCACCCTCCAATGGCTGCCACAGCCGGCGTGCTGCGGCAGGCGCATCGTGCTGATCCGAAGGCAGGAGCCAGGTGCTTCTCCTGGTCTCCCATGCGGGTACAAGGCCCAAGGACTTGGGCCATCCTCCACTGCACTCCCAGGCCACAGCAGAGAGCTGGCCTGGAAGAGGGGCAACTGGGACAGAATCTGGCACCCCGACCGGGACTAGAACCCAGTGTGCCGGCACCTCAAGGCGGAGGATTAGCCTATTGAGCCGTGGCGCCGGCTCTTATATTTAGGTCTTTGATCTGTCTTGAGTTGATTTTTGTATATAGTGAGATGTTGGGATCTAATTTTAACTACATATATAAATGCAGTTTTGCCAACACCATTTATTGAAGAAATTATCCTTTTGTTAACGTACAGTATGGGCACTTTTGTAAAAAAAAAATATTGGTTATATGTACATGGAATAATTTCTGGGCTCTTCTTTCTGTTCCATTGATTTATTTGTCAGTTTTTATGTCAGTACCATACTATTTTAGTTACTATATCTTTGTCTTACAGTTTTAAGTCAGATATTATGATGTATCCAGCTTGACTCCCCCCCCAGGATCATTTTGACTGGCTATTTTGTGATTTCTATTGGATTTTAGGATTATTTTTTCTAATTTTGTAGTACAAAGAAAGTCAATGAAATTTTGATAGGAATTGTGTTGAATTTGCAGGTTGCTTTAGCTGGTAAAGACATTTTAATGATATTAACTCATCTATTCTATGAGCAAGCAACATCTTTTCGTTTCTTGTGTCATTGCTGATTTCTTTAAGCAAGAGTTGATTATTTTCATTGTAGAGATCTTTCATTTACTTAGTTAAATTTATCCCTAAATAATTTTTGTGGCTATTGTGAATGAGATTTCTTTCTTGATTTTTCTTCAGCGAGTTCATCAGTAATATATAAAAAAGATACTATTTTTTGTATATTGATTTTGTAACCTACAACTTTACTGAATTTGTTTATCATATCTGAAGCTTTTCAGTGGAATGTTTAGGTTTTTCCCTTTGCAACATTATGTCATCTGAAAACATGGAGATTTTTCTTTTCTTCTTTCTAATTTTGATGCCATTTATTTCTTTCTCTTTCCTAATTGCTCTTGCTAATATGCCAAACACAATATTCTACAAGAGTGGTGAAAGTGAACATCATCCTTTTGTTCTGAGGGAAATGTTTTCAGCTTCCCTCAATTCAGGTTGATATTGGCTGTTGATGTTTCATATTTAGCCTTTATAAATTTGAGGTAAATTCCTTCTAAACCTAATTTGAGGAGGGTTTTTATCAGAAGGGATGCTGAATATTATCAAATGCTTTCTCTGCATCTATTGAGATGACCATATGGTTTTTGTTCTTCATTCTGTTGATGTGATTTATGATGTTTATTGATTTGCAAATGTTGAACTACCCTTGCATCTCTGGGATAATTCCCATTTGATTATGATGTATGATATGTTTATGTGGCTTTGGATTCATTTGCGAGTATTTTGTTGAGGTTTTTTTTTTTTTTTTTTTTTTGCATGTATCTTCATAAAGGATATAAGTCTGTAGTTTTCCTTGTGTATTGTGTCTTTGGTATCAGAGTGATGCTGACTTTATAAAAAGAGTTTGGCAGAGTTCTATCCTGTTTCATAGTTTGGAATAGTTTGAAAAACATCAGAGTTAGTTCCTTTTTAAATGTTTTCTGGAATTCAGTAGTGAAGCCATCAGGACCTGGACTTTCCTTGAAGGGGACATTTTTGTGAAAGATGTATTTATTTATTTGAAAGTCAGAGAGAGAGAGAGAGAGAGAGAGAGAGAGAGAGAGGGACCATATCTTCCATCCACCGGTTCACTCCCCAGATGGCTGCAATAGCCAGTGTTGCTTGTAATGCCTGTCTCCTTTTTCATCTCTAATTTTACTTATTTGAGTTTTTTTTTCTCTTTTTATATTTGTTAATTGGACTAAAGGCTTATCTATTTTACCTTTTCAAAAATCAGCTTTTTTGCTTTGTCATACTTTTGTATTTTTTTAGCCAATTTCATTTATCTCTGTTCTGACCCATATTATTTCTCACTCCTGCTAATTTGGAATTTGGTTTATTCTTGTTTTTCTAAATCCTTGAGATACATCATCAGTTCACTTATTTGAGACTTTGTCTCTCTCTTTTTTGGAGGGGGGGAGGTGCTCAGGTTTTTTTTAAGGTTTTATTTATTTATTTGAGAGGTAGAACCACAGAGAGAGGGAGAGACAGAGAAAAAGGCCTTCCTTCCATTGGTTCACTCTCCAAATGGCCGCAACGGCTGGAGCTGCTCTGATCTGAAGCTAGGAGTCAAGTGCTTCTTCCTGGTCTCCCATGTGGGTGCAGGGGCCCAAGCACTTGGGCCATCTTCTACTGCTTTTCCAGGCCACAGCAGAAAGCTGGATCGAAAGAGGGGCAGCTGGGACTAGAACTGGTGCCCATATGGGATGCCAGTGCTGTAGGCAGAGGATTAACCTACTGTACCATGGCGCTGGTCTCTTTCTCTATTTTTAACGTACACACTTAGTGATATATGCTTCTCTCCCAAAACTGCTCTTGTTGTATTGGCATTTTTATTCATTTCAAGAAAGTTTTTTAAATTTCTCCAATGACACAACTGTCATTAAGGGATATGCTTAATTTTGATATATTTGTAAATCATCTATTGTTCTTGTTCATTTCTAGTTTAATTTCTTCCTGGTCTGAGAGGATATATCTGAGACTTGATTTATGGACCAATATAGGATCTATCCTATGGAATGTTCTATGTGCTGAGAGAGCAGAAGAATGTGCATCCCATAGATGGCAGAGGGGTTTTGAAATCTCCCATTATCAATGTTTTGGAGTGTATCTTTCCCTTTTGATTTGCTGTATATATCAGGATGGTCTTGTGTTGGGTGCAAATATGTTTATTATTGTTATATCTTCTTGCTGAGTTGATCCTTTTTATCAATACCAATGTCCTTTGTATCTTTTAAAAAAATATTTATTTATTTATTTATTTGAAAGTCAGAGTTACACAGAGAGAGGAGAGGCAGAGAGAGAGAGAGAGGTCTTCCATCCGATAGTTCACTCCCCAGTTGGCCACAACGGCCGGAGCTGCACCAAAGCCAGGAGCCAGGAGCTTCTTCTAGGTCTTCCACATGGATGCAGGGGCCCAAGAACTTGGGCCATCCTCCACTGCCTTCCCGGGCCATAGCAAAGAGCTGGACAGGAAGTGGAGCAGCTGGGACTCAAACCAGCACCCATATGGGATGCTGGTGCTTCAGGCCAGGGCATTAACCCAGTACACCACAGCGCCGGGCCCTGTACTTTGTATCTTTTTACAGTTTTTGATTTGAACTTTGTTTTATCTGAGTATAGCTACTCTTACTCATTTTTTGTTCCCATTTTTCTGGTATATTTTCTTCTAGCCTTTCATGTTAGTCTGTGTGTATCTATTTATGAAGTGAGATGAAGTGAGCTTCTTGTAGCCAGCATATAGCTGGGTCTTGGTTTTCTATTCATGCAGCCAACTTTAATCTTTTGGCTGGGGAATATAATCCATTTACTTTCAAGGTTAATATTGATAGATAAAAACTATAACTATTGATTACTGATTATACCTGCTTTGTTAGTGAATTTGGTTTTCTATTCATGCAGCCAACTTTAATCTTTTGGCTAGGGAATATAATCCATTTACTTTCAAGGTTAATATTGATAGATAAGAACTATCACCTGTTGATTGATTACTGATTATATTTGCTCTGTTAATGAATTTGGTATTGTCATTTTTTTGGGGGGGGGCCAGGCAGAGTTAGACAGTGAGAGAGAGAGACAGAGAGAGAGAGAGAGAGAGAGAGACAGACAGACAGACAGAAAGGCCTTCCTTCTGCATTCCCCTAATGGCAGCTATGGCCAGCGCTGTGCCGATCTGAAGCCAGGAGCCGGGTACTTCCTCCTGATCTCCCATGTGAGTGCAGGGACCCAAACACTTGGACCATCCTCCACTGCCCTCCCGAGCCACAGCAGAGAGCTGGACTGGAAGAGGAGCAACCAGGACTAATACCCAGCGCCCCTACCGGGACTAGAACCCAGAGTGCCAGCACCGCAGGTGGAGGATTAGCCAAGTGAGCCACGGTGCTGGCCTGTCATGTGTTTTCACAATGTTAATTCTAATGCATGAGGGAGACTATGTGGCTTCCTTTATCAGAGCACAGTAGTAGCTCAGATTCCATTTAGCTGTAGTTGAAGTCAATAGGGGGCTGTGGAATTCTCCCTCAGTTACAGCTGCCAATGGTGGGCACATGACAATTTCTTCCTACCTTGGTTCGGGAAGATGGCATTTCCCAGCCAGCAGCTGCCTCTGTGGATGGTTGTTGGAAGGACTGGCCATGGTGTTTCTATTCTCCTTACTTGCTGTCACATGGAGTCTTTATTCTGTTGTGTCACTTCTCCACTGAAAATTTCTGTCAACTCCCTGGGAATGTGGTCCTTCCTTTGTTTTCTGGCATCTTTCTGTGGCTGAGGTCAGTGTGACTTCTCACTTTTCAGCATTATAGATCAATTTAAGCTACTGCTGCTTTACTAGACCTCTGTTGGAGTAAGGATAAGGTATTTGAGAGGAAACATATTTTCATGAAAAAATGTCTTTTTCTTTCTTTCTTTTTTTTTTTTAAGTAGGCCATTGTCCCTGATCTACAGAAGAAAATGTCTTAGTGTTTCTTTTCCTCTCCCCCACAGGACAAGAAGACCAGAGGTGCCTCAAATTGTCTAGTTGCCTTTTCATTTTATCTTTATATGCCTTATTTCATGAGCTAGATAGTATTTAAATAGTTGTTTAGGAGAAAGTTTAGGCATTATTGGGGAGGGAAAAGGAGGGAACATTTTTCCATATTCTAAGCATTTCTTCCAAGCCCTAAAATTGCAAGGTAAATTTAGAAAAAACCATGTACTTACCCAGATCTATATATTTTTTGGAAACAGTTGTGACTTTTATTTATCTATTTATTTTCATTTACTATGAAAGGGTGACAGTCAGAGAGAGTAAGAAGGGCAGAGTGAAAGCATCTTCCAATTGCTGGTTAATTCCCCCAGAGACCTGCAACAACCTGGGCTAGTCCAGGCTGAAGTCAGGAGACCAGAAATCAACAGAGTCTCATGTACGTGTGGTAGGGATCCAGGTAATCAAGCCATGATTTAGTGTCTCCCAAGATGCACATAGCAGGAAGTTGGATCAGAGATGGAGCTAGGACTATAGTGAGGCACTCCAAAATGGCATTTGGGTATTCTAAGTGTGTCTTAATCTTCTGCACCAAATACCTGCTCCAACAATTGTGAATTTAAATGTCCTAAATATTTTGAAATTCCTCCATTCAGGAGGTGGACATTTTTGCCCTTTCCTTAAGTATGTACTGAACTTAGTGGATCATTTCTATTTAATAGAAAGAAGGTGGAAGTGTTAAAATGTGATTCAGAAATGGGGTCATAATAACTGCTCTTCCTGCCTGCTCTCTTACCTGTTTTTGGATCCATTATGTCATGGAGACATCTAGCAAGGAACTTAGGCATTTTCCAACAACTATGTGAGTGAATCATCTTGGAAGTGAATCTACCAGTACCAGTGAAGCTTTGTGATGACTTAACCTTGGGTTGACATATTGTTTGCAAACTCATGACATACTCTGGACCAACACCATCCAGTTATGCTGCTCCAGGATTCCTGTCTCCTAGACACCATATGAGATAACAAATGCTTATGTTTTAAATTACCATATACTACAGCTATTGAAGGAATATTTATTATGACAAGCATGTTTGTTGGCATTCTTACTCTCCTATATATCACAAACACACACACATTCTAAAACATTTCTTCAAAAATAATTTCTTAAATATTACATTTTTGTCTATCTCATTACTTTTTTTTTTTACTAGACAGGCAGAGTTAGACAGTGAGAGAGACAAAGAGAAAGGTCTTCCTTCCTTTGGTTCACCCCCCAAATGGCCGCTACTGCTGTCACTCTGCACTGATCCAAAGCCAGGAACCAGGTGCTTCCTCCTGGTCTCCCATGCAGGTGCAGGGGCCCAAGCACTTGGGCCATCCTCCACTGCCTTCCCGGACCACAGAAGAGAGCTGGACTGGAAGAGGAGTAATTGGGATTAGAACCCAGTGCCAATATGGGATGCCGGCGCCGCATGCAGAAGATTAACCAAATGAGCCATGGCGCTGGCCCCTATCTCATTACATTTTAAAGATTTATTTTTATTTATTTGCATGGTACAGTTACAGAAAGACAGAGGAGGAGAGACAGAGAGAGATCTTCCATTCACTGGTTCTCTCCTTAAATAACTGCAATGGTTAGTACTGAGCCAGACTGAAGTCAAGACCCAGGAGCTTCTTCTGGGTCTCTCACATGGGTGCAGGGGTCCTAGAACCTGGGCCATCTTCTGCTTTTTCTGGCACATTAAGAAGGAACTAGATTGGGAGTGGAGCTGCAAGGACTCAAACTAGTGCCCATATGGGTTGCTTGCATCATAGGTGGCAGCTTTACCAGCTAAGCCAGAACACTGTCCCCTGCCCTCATCTCATTAGATTTTAAGTACTACTTAAGACCCTGTTAGAGTTGGCAATTAGGGTTAGGGCAGTTAGAGTTAGGGTTAAGGCAACCATTTAGGTAATCCATCCCTTACTCTGCCTCTGTTTGTGATAGAACAATGCAATGCTGTCTTAGCAGTGGAATTTAAGGTTTTATTCACTAAATAGTCTTTGTCCCTGGGATGCAGTGAATTCCAGACTCAGAAATGAGCCCCTGTGAATCCTGGGGTAAGCCACAATGTTAGCTTTCTTTAGTACTCTTATATGCACATTTGGGAACCCAACCCAAACTACATATATCAAATAAAAAGGATAAAGGAGGCATCATACAGACAGAGATGAGTGAGGATGCCATCATTTCCAGTGACTTTACCTTGGTGACTAATGATGTTGAGATTATGTGGGAAGTGGTCTGTGGAGTAGGAAGTAGCTCTGAAGTGTTAACCTATATTCATTTATTCAACAGATAATTTATTGAACACCCACTAATTCTCAGTTCTATGTGCTGGACACATAATGTCAAATGTACATCTGTCTCACTTTATGAAGAGCTTGTGTTCTGGGAATTTGGAGTTTCGTGTCAGGTCTTTGAGTCACAGCCCAGCCAAAGGTGACCTCAGTCAACATGCAACTGCAACAGAGAATCTGTGTACATCCCTCTATCTTCACGATCTCTATTTGTTAAAGGTGACTCTGTGAGAGGAGAAATTCATAAATTCCAAACAAATTGTTTTATAGAGAAAGAGCTTCCAAAAATGATTATACATTCTGGAGGCTGAATATCCTGGGATGTATTTATGCATCAGTGATAGTTCTGAAGTCATTTTATACAATAGAAAGAAAAAAAGAAAAAGAAAGAGAACAGAAACCTGAGGATGCAAAAGGAGTGTCACTTGTTCAGGAAAGAAATAATGTCAGAACCATGAACGCTTACAAAGATTCAGATCTTTGTGATTAAAGCTGTGCCTGGAAAGCAAATATTTGTTCTCTCTTGGAGGCTCAGGGCAGCTGAGGAAATTAGTCCTTGTTAGTTTCTTCTTGACAGGCATGGGCAGAGGCTGAGCCCCCATGGAGCTCAGTTTCCACCTTACTACCTGTGGCAGAGCCTTAGCCTTGAGCATCAGTTAGAGCCCTGTTGTAGGAAGCAGAAACTATGCTAGCTATTATAGCCAGAAAGATATTTAAAACATATAGTTATTTATAAAAATCATGGAGGACATTAGGGATAGATTGTGTCTCTAGGAGTGACTGCCAGAACAAGATGGTTGTATAATCTGATAGATGCACTTCTCTCTCTGCAAAGTCAGGAGTATGAGGGATCTGGAAGTCACTGCTGGATCTGTGGACTTCAGGAACACCCCATTCTGATACCGATTCAAGGTTCAGGAAGCCACTGATGCTGCTGAGGTCAAGACTTCTAAGCAGCAGTGAAGGTAGTGGCAAGACACCAGAATGTAGTTTTGCCCTAACAACTACTACCACAATTGCTTTTTTAAGGATTTTATTTATTTACTTGAGAGGTAGAGTTACAGACAGAGAGAGGGAGAGAGAGGGAAAGGTTTTCCATCCACTGGTTCACTCCCCAAATAGCCAAAATGGCAGAGCTGGCTGATCCGAAGCCAGAATACAGGAGCTTCTTCCAGGCCTCCCTCACAGGCTCAGCAGCCCAAACACTTGGGGCCATCTTCTACTGCTTTCCCAGGCCATAGTAGAGAGCTAGACTGGAAGAGGAGCAGCTGGGACTAGAACCGGCACCCATATGGGATGCCAACACTCAGGTGGTGGCTTAGCCCACTACTTTACAATGCAGGTTCCAGGGAATTGCCTTTCCAAATCCACAAAGCTGGTCACTGAATACTTAGATGCTGCTTCTCAAAAATTCAAAATTTCCATTACCTTGCTAACCACTAAATACCTGCTATGCCAACATATTTTTAATATGAGTGATGAGGTAACACAGTTCTGATCAATGGCATGTAGCCGATTTCTGTGTGAAGTAGGGTAAGGTAGAGAACTTCTAGGAACATTTTACTCTTCTGAGAAAAAGAACATATACTTCTTGTGCTCCTTTTAATTTTCCTCCCTTGAGCATCTTTCATCATTTTCCAGTCCCTGCTTCCTTTCTTCTGTCTTTCACTGCATGGGCTTTGGGGAGATGATACCCAAGAGGCTATATGCATAAGGAAGACATTACCACAGCATAATCTTTCTCCATTGGAGGGCATTTATCTCCTACATACATAGGTGGTCCTTTTGCAGTCCACAACTCCAATGCAATGTATCAGTTGCAATACATTAGTTGATCTTATGTCTTAGAGTTGTTTATTTTGCTAGATGTAAATTCTGTACTGTCCCACTGTGAAGTTGTTTCTCAGGGAATCTGTTAGGTTGCACTACATGGAACTACTGCTATCTGACAATATTTACTATAAAAGTAGTATTAACTTCATGTGGTACAACCTAATTTGCATATTTTCAGAGGGTAACCTTAAACTGAACCCCAAATGAAGCCGATTTATAACCCAATGAATTGTTACTTTTCTGAAGACAATGGTTAAAGTGAAAAAGGTCTGTTTTCTTTTTCCATGTCAGCATTGGGGCATTTCTTTGGGCCATTTGAAGATTTTGGTCTCACACTCCAAAATGAACTAGAAATTAGTAATTCCATTCAAATCCCCTCCCCAATTCAATCTGAAGTTAAATTTCGTTATAGTCTCAAGTAGACTACTATTTACTACAAGCTCATGGAATGGTATTGAATTTTCCTAAGTAAATTCTGGGGTATAGTCATATGGATTAGAGTATCATTACATATTCTTCTGTCCTGTAAAGAACTTCAATAGTTTGCACAGATGGATCTTACTCTGGTTAAATCCCCTTCACCCATAGAAAATGGACTCCAACATGAATATGGAAGAGGATAAAAAAAGGGACTGTGATGTTAGTGATTATTCCTCTGCCCCCTGGGCATCTCTCACAGGACAGAGTATATCCATTGTTCTCTTGGTCTTTGTTGGCCCTAGGACAACCAGAAAGTAAAATATTGAGAGTGTTTTCAAGGACAGTTAGGGTGACTAAAATGTGCTGAAAATTAGGTAAAGAATTGGAATTACTGATATTCCTCGATTTCTGATGAGTCATACCCCAGTAAACCCATCATATGTTGAAAATGCTCCTAAGCTACTGGACATGCTAGCTAGGCAACACAGCACCTGTGGAGGTGGGACGTTTGCTCTCATGGGGTAAGGTTGGCTGGGGGCTGGGCTTGCTGCTGCTGCTCAACATACTACATTATTGGACTGAATATCATGAGCCTGGGAATGATCAAAATTCAAAATTCAAAGCCCAATTTTCTAATAAATGCTTATTATTTCCCCATCATTATGAAGTAAAAAAAATTGTAAGTTGAGCTGGGATAAATTGGGGACCATCTGCATTTAGGAGTGGTGAAGGCAGTACTGAGAGAGGCCCTTGGAAAAGCACTTATGTTCCTTTATACTAAGAATAGGAAGACATGCATTGAGTTCCAGCTGTGTCATTTACAAGTTGTGAGGTCCTGAGCAAAGGTTAGTCTCTCTGAGCTTCAGTTTGTTCTTCAGTGAAATGGGAACAATACTTAATCATGCTGTGCAAATTGAATGAGATAAATGCCAAGATTTTATTGTGTGTGTGCCACAAAGTATGTGCTCAATAAGTAATAGTTGTCATTAGACAAAAAAGAAATCATCATGATTTATGACTCTGATTTCTTTCTCCAGTTATATTTCTGGAACTTTATGCTGTCTAGATCTTTCCTTTTTTGCTTGTGGGTTTTTAATAGCACAAGTGTTTTCCCCATTCTAGCATTTTTCTCCCTTAACTACCACTGTCAATATATCTGACAGCTAGAGAAAGTACCTGGGAAGGCTACCAAAATTCCATTTCAAGAAACACCACTAGGTTTGCTGGGCAAAACTTGCTTTGACTCTCATAACCATAGATATTCCTAGTGGAAATGAATACTTCTGAAAAAGAAGGGTTAGCCCTTCCCTTGTAGGAGATATTGAGAAGAACAAGAACTAGAGGTCACAGAAAAGCAACAAATTCAGAAGGCATTGTGTAGAACATTGGTTAACTGTTGACTTGGGATGTTGACTTGGAGGAATTTGCCCCAACCAGATAGAGGCAGGGTTGTATTTAGTCTTCTTTGGTATTCAAAATATAAAGTTACAAAACTTATCATAAATAGAAAATGTGTAGTTAGTTTGGGAAATGACAAAGAGAAGCTAACCACTTCTTACATCCATGAACTATCTTCCTGCCTATCTTGGCCTACTTACCCAATCTCTTACCACTGAAACTGATGGGGCATGTGCAGCAACTCTTCCTCAGCATTAGGGAATCTCAGGCTCACGTGGTAGCTCTCTAACTCAATCAGCCATTTCTGGAGTTTTCTGTTTTTAATACTCTGTACCATGCTTAACATCTATGACTTTTATCTGCTCTTATAAAGTGATCTCCTTGGTTGGTTTCAACTGCTTGTTTTAGTCAAAGCCTTGGATTAAGCATGAATTCTCTTTCTGATCCTCTTTGACTCCACTGTTTGCAAACCAGGGCCAATACCCCTGTGCCATGGTTGGCTGGGGCTAATTCTTAAGTTGAGTATCTTTTGCTCTCTCTGTTTGGCAAAGATACTAAGAGCCCTTTTTTGAAACTTACTTTTATTAGATACAACCTAGAATTTGATAGTGTTTCATATACTTTACATAAGAACAATAGCAATACTATAATATAAATAATATACTGTTATTACTAATTTACAAATATTGCTGTTATATATGTGTTAATGTTATTTATATAATTTACTATAATACAGGCTATTTATTGTATGCCTATCAGCAGGCTGAACATGTTATATGCAAGGCCTTCAGATAGATAGGTAGTTGAGTCTTGCAGAATCCTGTATCCCATGTCAAGATGTTTGGCTTTTATCTTGTAAGTGCCTGGGAATCTTAAAAAGGGTTTCAGGCAATGATGACATAAGACTGCTCAGAAAACATTATTTTCTTGATGACTTGGGGACACTGTTAAAATCGTTAATTATTATGCACTGTTTCCAGGACTATTGAATGTGAAGAATATGTGGACCAGAGGGTTCTAGATAGTTTTCCTCCCTTGTTTTCCAGGCTTGCATTTTATTTAAATGGGCTTGGAGTTTTGACATTCAGGAAAAAGGAACAAGAGCACTTAGTGAGTAGAGCAACACCAGAACTGTTCTAACTTTCTATTTCTTGCTGTGACCTGGAAATCCAATTTGTCAGCCTTCAGTTGAATTCCACACAAATAAATAGTTGTGAGTAAAGCAAGAATCACACAGCTGGAGAAACCTATGCAGCTATTAAATGGAAAGTCCTAAAGCTTCTCCTACTGCTCAAGTGTTAAACATTTTGCATTTTTTTCCTTACTGCAAGTTTTGTATTTATTACATTCCGGTTGTTCCCCATTTTCTGAGTAAAAGCAAAACTCAAAACTATGACCCCTGAATGAGAAATATTTTGGGCCATAAAAAACACTGAACAAATTTAGGGAGGCATTGTATTTTTGTGGTAAATTAAGCAGTTAAATAGATAGAAACTTCAAGGAAGCCAGAGGACTAACAATAGGACACCAAAGAAAATTGTCTTTAGATTTGGTCTTTCCTATTGGTGATGTTCTTCTCAGTCACTTGGTTTTGTTGGAGCAGAACTTTGACTCCATTAATGGATCTTGATGACCACGTAACCCTGCTTCTCATATTTGAATGCCACGGGATAGGATACTGGATTTGATGTAGATACCCTGATATACAAACCAGGTCTTCTGGGCAGTAGCACAGAGTCTCATACATTCAAATCCAGAAATTTCTCCCATGAAGGAATGGGCCTTATCAAATATTCCTCGATGGAAATCCTGGTGCAGGGAATAACCTCTCCTCAGCCCCTTCCTCAGCACAGTTTTCCCATTGACCCAGAGCTCAGCAGTACCTGAGAAGGACTCCTAGCTAGCACAGTTGTGCACTGGGGCAGGTAATTTCTCATGGACCTTGTAGGAAACCTTGTTGCCACCAACAATGAGCTTGTACTAGGCTTAAAAAATGATCCTCTTACTGCTATTGGTCTGAATGCTGTAGAAGAGGCTATAGCCATGGGGTAGGTAAATTTTAGCATGAAGAAGGCATATGGTGAAGTCCTGATGAGTTTTTTTAGCTGTGTGATCAAACTCACATGAGCATTATTATGTTTGCTAGGAAGAACAACTTCCCACTGAGATTTGTGGATGAAACTTATTTAATAATCCTCACTTAAAATGTGAATGGGAAAAATCAGCAAATCATCACTGCATTTATAACTCTGATCTTTCCTTCCCATGTTCCACCCCTTCCACCACATGAACACTATCACATACACACATTTACTTCTCACCTACTTACCTGTCTGACCAAAGGCTTCTAGGCTGCTGGTGGGGACAGAGACCCACAGCAGTAACTTGTCAGTATCCTTGGGATGTTACAGCAGCAGTGATGATCAGGATGAGGGTAATAGACATCCCTGGGCTGTGTCAACCTGGGTTCTAATAGTCATGAAGAGACAATCTTAGACCTCAGTCTGTTCACTTTTTTTTTTTTTTTTCACTTTGGGTGAGGCTAAGGGATGAAGAAGACCAATAATGTGCTGGTGATTGTCCAGGTCTTCCTCCTGGTGCCAGCAATCAAGGCTGTTGATGGAAAAAGGAATGGTGAAACTCTAGGCTGGGAAATCATGGGGAGTTATTTATTAAGATGCAAATGACTGCCAGAACTCCAACTTCGGTAGCCAGATTTTGTTGCTGGTAGGGGAATGGTTGTGATGCTGCCGATTTACGGATGGAATCAGGGGCTGGGTTGACTACATCAGGATGTTGTCCTTCCGCTCGCCCTCTGCCTGAGGACCCTGTGCTCACCCAAGAGCTCCTGAGACATTTTGAAGATCTCCCAGAGCCTAAGCCTCTGGTGGGCGATCTGTTGAAGGCTTTTTCTTTGTTTAATAGTTCTGTATAGTTATCTTTTTGTTTGTTGGACATTCTTGGATTCTATTTTCTGCTGTTGACACTGAAAATTCATGGTCCCCATGCCATTAATTCAATATGATATATCAGTGCTTCACTAAGGAGATTCAGATCCATGGACGACACAAACTCTGGTTTCTGAAGAATTATTCTGATCATTTCTCAGATGCCTCTCTTCCTTTCCCCTTTCTCATTTTGATCTGATCTCAGGACACTCATTCACTGTTCTCAGAGGTGTCAGCTTCTGACTGACAGTTTTGTTCTCTTCTGCCTGCAGCCTTTTAAGGAAAAGTTCAATATACATATATGGTGAGGTGGCCTTAATATTCCTTCATGCATGCATTCACTAAACACAATCTTGTGAGCCTCTGTTGTATGCTGGGCAGTAAGTAGGTTTCTTTCTTGATTTTTCTTGATAGGCTGTCTCCAATGAACTCCATCTCCCTTTTAACTTGAGTTGTCATGACTGAAGTTGTAATAATTCAACCTTGCTCTTTTTCTAAGATTTCAAACTGAAATTCCTTAATTATATTTAATATTCTATTTTTTCTACTTCATTAAGCCTATTAAATTATTCTGTGATTTGTTGTGATCATTTTACTCTTATCACTCTAATTTTTCTTTTTTTCCAGCAATTTGTTCCCTCTTCTGCTTCTTACCTCCCAAACTACTTGGATGAAATTCATTGATTCAGTAACTATCATTCTTTATATATATATCATATATATATTTATCATATATATCATTCTTTATATATATAAATAAATATCTTTATATATAAATATATATACATACATATTTATATATAGGTATATATAAATATGTGTATTTATATATTATTTATTATATATATATATATATATATATATACAAGGACCCATTATCCTGGGACCCAGAACCATTCATGGTTCTTTCCCAGTCTATTAGTTTTATCTTGCTTCCTCACAAATCCCATTGTGCTGTCAAACTCTTCTACTTGTGTATCTTCACGGGTTCTTGGGTATCCTCTTTTAAAATGTTGTGTGCCATTTTCTTTCCTATAACCAAAATAGCTTTCAGACATGTCTCAAAAATCCAGTGTTCTTGGGGCTGGTGCTGTGGCATAGTGGGTAAGGCTGCCACCTGCAGTGCCAGCATCCCATATGGGCACCGGTTCAAGTCCTGGCTGCTCCACCTCTGAACTAGCTCTCTGCCATGGTCTGGGAAAGCAGTAGAAGATGGCCCAAGTGCTTGGGCCCCTGCAGCCACATGGGAGATCTGGAAGAAGCTCCTGGCTTTGGATTGGCACAACTCTGACCATTGCAGCCAACTGGGAGTGAACCAGCAGATGGAAGATCTCTCTCTCTCTCTCTCTCTCTCTCTCTCTCTTCTCTCTGTGTAACTCTAAAGTAAATAAATAAATCTTTAAAAAATAAAAGAGAGGCCGGCCCTGCAGCTCACTAGGCTAATCCTCCACATGCAGCGCCGGCACACCAGGTTCTAGTCCCGGTCAGGGCTCCAGATTCTGTCCCGGTTGCCCCTCTTCCAGGCCAGCTCTCTGCTGTGGCCTGGGAGTGCAGAGGAGGATGGCCCAAGTCCTTGGGCTCTGCACCCGCATGGGAGACCAGGAGAAGCACCTGGCTCCTGGCTTTGGATCAGTGTGGTGCGCCGGCCGCAGAGGCCATTGGAGGTTGAACCAAAAGGAAGACATTTCTCTCTGTCTCTCTCTCTCTCACTGTCCACTCTGCCTGTCAAAATAAATAAATAGAAGAGAGATAACAGCACTGTCATGTTCATTTTAGCATTACTCAACCTTGGAGACATGAAAATAACCCAAATGTCCCTCAGCAATTGAATGAATAAAGAAAATGTGCTTACCACATACAATGGAATCTATTACTCAGCCCCTAAAAAGGGGAAATTCTTCCATATGTGTAAGATAAGTGAACCTGGATAACACTAAATGCTAAATGAAATAAACTTGTCATAATACCACTTATATGAAGTATCTGAAATACTTTGAGTCACAGGAACAAAGTAAGATGATGGCTTCCGAGGCTGAGGAGTGGGAGATTTGTCCTTCATCAGTGTGTATTTTCAATTATGCAACTGAATTTAGTCTCTTAAATACATTTGACAGCTCTGCTGCACATCAGTGTGCATCGAGTTAGTAGCACTGTGTTGTACAATTGAAAATATATCAAGTGTAGATCTTGTGTTGGATGTTCTTAACAGAATATAAAAAAATAGCAAAGAGCTAGACTCAGAGTGTGAGGAGTTTTCTTTGGTTGTGTTTCTTCAATTAAAAAGAAACAATGTGGATTTGAATTGTTATTTATTTAATCAACAAACAATTTACTGAGACACTACAGTATGTGAAGCAAAGTGCTAGATGATAGATAAGATAAAGAGAAGGATAAGCTACATTAAAAATCTTTCCACTTGTAAGGGTTTTTAGACAATACCCTTTTGTGTACAAAAACACCTACAGTATAAGAGAGATCACTTTAAGTACCAGGAAATGTTATAAAAATAACAATTATTTTTAAGCACTTACTGTGTGCAAAGCATTGTGTTGAGTAATTACTGTGTATTTATTGGCCTCTAAAACTGCATGAATATGGGTGGTAATATTCCTGTTCCACATATGAGGAACTATAGGTTCAAAAACTGAATGCTTGCTTAATGCAGCTTTACCCGCTATGCTGCAGTACCAGCCCCATGAAAGTGTTATCATATGATTGTTCCATTTTCAACTTTTTGAGAACTTTTCATATTGTTTTCCAAAATTTTTCCACCATTTTGTGTTCCTATGAACACTGTACAGTGTTCCAGTTTTCCTACATCCTCACAATACTTGCTATCTCTTTTTTCCTAAATAGCCATTCTAAGAGGTAGGAGATGATTTATCATGATTTTGATTTGCTTTTCCCCAATGATTAGTGATAATGAAGACCTGTCAAGAGTATATAAAAGCCACTGTAGGAGCTAGTGCTATGGCACAGCAGGATAAAGTCCCCTCCTGCAGTGCTGGCATCCCATGTGGCTGCCAGTTTGAGTCCTGGCCATTGCGGTCATTTGGTGAGTGAACCAGCAGAATGGAAGACCTCTCTCTCTCTCTCTGGCTGTACCTCTCTCTATAACTCTATCTTTCAAATAAATAAAATAAATCTAAAAAAAGGCAGTGTAAAGGTCATACCACTGATCAAACTGGGAATAATTTGAACACTAATATAAATGATGAAAGTAATTACAAGCCATTGAATAAAATAGAAAACCACAAGTCTAAGATTACATGGATGAATAAATAATACAGAAAAAATTTGATGGGAACCAGGGTTGTGGCACAGTAGGTTAAGCTGCCACCTGTGACACTTGCACCCCATATCAGAGCACTGGTTTGAGTCCTGGATGCTCTGCTTCTGATTCAGCTCCCTGTGAATGTGCCTGATAAGGCAGCAGAAGATGGTTTAAGTACTTGCACCCCTGCTGTCCCCCTGGCCATTGTGACCATTTGAAGAGCTCTCTCTCTCTCTCTCTTTCTCTCTTTCTCTTTGTAATTGTATTTCAAATAAATGAATAAATCTTTAAAACAAGTGTGATTAAGTGTAAGATCTTTAGATAGTTTCAAACTCTCTCTCTGAAAAAAAAATTTATTAATTTAAAAGAGAAAAAGAGTGACTCCAAAGAAGAGAATCTTGGTTTGTACCACCTGAATCAAACAAATGTCATTAAAAATGGTATAATTATAATTAAAATTGTGGGCCTCTTGATAATATGCAATGAGAAAATTCAACATTGCTTCTGTCTTGTCAACCAATCACTGAATGAATCTAATCCTGGTAATATATCAGAACACTTAAAATTTAGGGACATTCAACAAAATACTTGGCCTATACTCTCTGAAAGGGTTCTTGTAATGAAAGACAATGAAGGACTAGAGTTTATTAAGATTGGAAGAGATTAACAAGAAATGCCAGTAAAGAATTTGATTCTGAACTGAATTCTTTTGTTATAAAAATGTGATTGAAAGAGTAGGCATTTAGCCTAGTGGTTTAGACATCTGCATCCCATGCTGGAGTGCCTGGTTTGATTCATTACTCTGGTACCTTGCTCTAACTTCCCGCCAAGCAGACTCTGGGAGGCAGTGGTGATGTAGCTCAAGTAACTGGGTTCCCGTTATCCACAGGAAAGATGTGGATTGCCTTCTTTGTTTCCAGCTTGGACCCTGGTCCAGCATAACCATTGTAGGCATTTGGGGAGTGAACCAGTATGTGTGTGCTATCTCTGTCTGTCTCTCTCAAAAAATAATAACACAATTGACATAGTTGGAAAAGCATTGAACAGGGTCTGAGGATTAGATGGTTGTGATGAGAATCACTGTTAATTTCCTGATTTTGATGGTTGCTTCATGTTCACATAGGACAATGTCCTTGTTTGTAGGAAATACTAAAATATTTGAGGGCAGTGATCTCTTTACCAGCAACATGCTCTCTAATGGTTCAATAAAAAAGTTACTCTACTTTCAACCTTTCTGTAAGTTTGAGAAAAATAAAAAATATGAAAATAACTAGAGAAAAATGTGGAACTCAGTTTTTCCTGAAAAGATAGATGAATTACGGTCAGGGGGTAAGTAAGAGGAATCATATGGGTCATGGAAAGGATTGGGGATGAGCGTATTCAGTTTCTAAATGGACATTCATATGGGATGATCAGTCACTCTGAGCAAGCTAGTGTCTTTAAATACAATGCTCTTGATTAGAGAGAATCAAAATTAGGGAGAATGGGATGTAAAGATGAGGGAGAAGACATTAATTCTCTTCCCTTCTTTTCTGAATTGTTGTTCCTTTTTCAGGCTTTGAGAAAAACAGTAACTGTGTCATCAGGTATCAGAGAAGGAACAGGGTTCTTACCATTTCCTAAGGTGAAGTGTTGGAATTGTGATGTGGAAAGCTGAATGAGAGACAGAAGGAAAAAGAGAGAGAATCATCCATATCATCTGCCTGCTGCCCAAATATCTGCAAGGGTGAGGCTGGGAGCTAAGAATGGAATACTGGTATCTCATATTGGTGGCAGGGACCCAACTACTTGAGTCATGCCTCCCAGGGTCTGTCACAACTGGCAGGAAGCTGGAACTGAGAGTTGGAGCTGCATATCAAACCCAGGTTTTCTAAGGTGTGATGCAAACATCTTAACTGCTAGGTATTCACTCACTCTGAGACAGTCGTTCCTGATTCACTGTCTTTATAATATAATTATATTATATGGAAACTCTTTTAACAGTTAATGGAAATGGAATTGAGATAAATTTATTCTGTTGCAAACATTTTTTTTTGAAATCTATGCATAGTTTCTTTAGAGTATATCTTTTCCATAAACTTTTGAAGATCCCTAATAAGATTTTTTTTTCTGAAGGAAATACTCATTGAAGTATTTAAGAGTAAAGGTGTGAAATGATGCCAGCTTACTCTTGAATAATTTAGAATTAGATATGAAGATGCAAAGGGGCACAATGAATCCAGAAAAATGATATGCAGTTCTGAGCATTAAACTTGTCATTTTTCTTTAAGATTGAAATGTTTTTTAAAAGCTAAAAATATAGAATAATGTTGAGGGACTAGGAATTGGTAATGGCATTGCAGAGTGACGTAGTAGAGTGGAGAGACATTCAGGCTGGGAGAAAGGTAAAGATTAAGGGGAAAACTGAAGATTAGAGTATTTATAAATATGTTTCAGATAACTTCTAAAGTCTTAAGGATTATGTGAGATATGAGAGTACTATGAACTTAAGGAAAGGCTGAATTAAGAGGTGAGTGGATTGGAAATACAAGATAGAATAGGACTTAGGGACAACTCAAGAATTCCTTATTCTGACTTCCATTGAAACACTGTGAAGACTTAAGGGCATTTAACTGTACTGGAAAGTAACAGGTGTTGTGGCTAATATGATGATTTAACTATGATGCTGGTGTATGTGTACTAAAACAAAAGTGCACAATCCTAGATTAACAGAATGGTTTACTGATATAAGACAGAATTAAAAGTACATTGAAATCTTCACATAATTTCATGACTTCCATGGAAGAAGCAGAGTAACAAACAGGCCAAATGGGAGACTTGGAACATCACTTGCTGTTGTCTCAGAGGAAACTTGAAGGATAGTCAGAGGAGTGAAAATAATGCCAATCAAGGGGAGCTTGTATTATGCAAAGATTGGGGACTCTACATAGCTATTGGAAAGTCTTCCAGAAGAATCTAACTACTGATAATTAGGCTATGATTTTCTAAGAAAATCTATTTTGCTGAAATTGAACTTATTAACAAATGGATGTCCTTGGGAAATATAAAATTACACTTACACAAGTTCTCTCTACCTTGGTAAAACTAGAGGCTAATCCACCATCATCTAAAAATGATAGTTCTTGCACCATATATTTTACATCTCTCCCAAATAAGCCAAGGTTATGGAAAAGTCATTGAGAGGATAGCTCCAGGATTCATAAAGTTTCAACTGCTAGAAAATTAAGAATTTTCATTTTTAATAAGATCCCTTGGCACCTGTCTAGAGTTTGATGCTACTGGTTCCCTTGAGATACTAACGTACTTTTGAGAAAAAGAGACCCATGAGAGTGGGGCAGACAATGTGACTTTTCCTCTGAGATTTTCCTGATCTCTGAGTGTATTAGGTGCTTATCCTGCTCTCCTATCAGGATAGCTTTCAGAAACAAGGGCACAGTATGCATGTTTTGTGCCATTCTTCTCTATGATACAGTCCCATTTAGGAAGATATAAGTGATTTCAAAATTATACAGGTACATCCTTGAAGAGGTACCAGGTTATTTGATTTTGTTTGTTTATTTTTTGTAGACATTCTCAGATCACATTTGAGAGGCATTGGGGGTGCCTGTGTGTCCTCCTAGCTTAAGAAAATTCTCATCCTACTTAATCCTGTGTGCATCCTAGGCCAGTATCTGATCTGGAATTCTGGAGTGCAATATTACAGATATGCTACTTGGGCTCAAGTCCTAAAAGAGCATGGCCTTGTAATTATTATTTACTTTCATCTTATGGTTAAGTGCTATCCTTACTCTGAATTCATCAAATGGCTGTAATAATCACATATTTTTAAGGATATCACTTTATCCACTCCTAATATCTCTGAATTTGCTTGTGTTTCAAGGACTCTGGCAGAGACTGTAGATCTGGCAGAGACTGTAGACTGTTACTTGTTGGTTTTCTGCAAAAGTCATTTAGGTATAATATCAGTTTGGAGATTGGCCTAAGTTGAAGACTTTAAATTTTTTTCTCTTTCTCTAACAGGTTCATTCAGCCATAGATAACAGATACATGGTTTCTTATAAATATCAATAAATTATATAACAAGTTTTTAAAAATCTCTTTACATCTTCAAACTTTTCTATTTACTCTTTTAGTTGGCTTATAATCCTCAATATTAAAATATTTAGTCTATTTCAGTATTCTTATTTTCCTGAGGGTGATCTGGAAATATCTCTCATCTCGTTATCTTCTACTGTGTTTTTCTTTGTTTTTGTTGACTTTTCAAAAGTTCTTAGATGGCTTATTCCTATATAAACTATATATTCCTATATAAACTATACTATATAGTTTTAGGTACCAATTATTGGAAATTTAACTTATGCTGAATAGTTTGAATAGATTGTTTTATTTAATTCTCCCGATATTCTGAAGTAAATACTATTGTCGTATTATTTGTCAAAGAGAATGAAGTTCGGCAAACTTTTGCTCAAGGCTTCAAAATTAAGTGAAAGAGCTAGAAAATGATTTAGGTAATTTAATTCAATAATCAATGATTTTTTTTTTGACAGGCAGAGTTAGACAGTGAGAGAGAGAGAGACAGAGAGAAAGGTCTTCCTTTTTCCGTTGGTTCACCCCCCAAGTGGCCGCTACTGCCGGCACACTGTGTCGATCCAAAGCCAGGAGCCATGTGTTTCCTACTGGTTTCCCATGTGGGTGCAAGGCCCAAGCACTTGGGCCATTCTCCACTGCACTCCCAGGCCACAGCAGAGAGCTGGACTGGAAGAGTAGCAACCGGGACAGAATCCAGTGCCCCGACCTGGACTAGAACCTGGGATGCCGGCGCTGCAGGTGGAGGATTAGCCTAGTGAGCCACGGTGCCGGCCATAATCAATGATCTTTAAACCCAAACAACACAAGAAAAATAGAGGGCCCAGAGTGTTGGTAATTTGGGTGAATAGGAATACTTTGCTAATGTCACATTTTATTCTAATCTCTCATGCTGGGCCTTAAACACATTTACCAACTGACAGAGACTCAAGGCAGAAAATAAAGATCTGACACCTATTGGCAACTCAGAAACCTTCTGAAAGGCTCCAACACCATGGGTCACAAAGTCTAAGCTAATGAAACTGATCCTTTCCTCCCTTGTGAAACATTTTTTCTTTCTGAAGTTGCTTCAGATTTTCACTGTCATGTAATTCCTTATGGAAAGATGTGAAAAAAAAATTAAGGAAAAAATCCAAGCAATTAACCTCAGGATGCTGCACAGAGGAATCCTGAATTTTGGGGTCCTACTCTTTTTTGTGGGTAGACTGAGCTCCAATGATGCTGCAGTGGGAATTCTAGATGCTTCTCACTCTTCAAAGTATCATCTAGAATTTATTGAGTGTTTTTTTCTGGTGAGTTGTGTGAAGGATTCAGAAGCTGTAGAAGTACTGATTTTTTTTTTTTTCAAATAATTTACCATACACAGGAGACAACAGATAACAGTGCAATATAGCATGGACTGTGTCATTGTATGTAAAAGATTAAAACCATGGTGTGTTGGACAATCAGCTTTTCAGGAAAGAGTGATCTTGACTTTTAGTGCTTGTCAATTGCTGAGATGAAACTTTCTCTACAGCAGATTTCATCTACCAACACAACATTATTGAATACGGAGCTGTTGAATTGAAGAGATATATGCAATATGTTGTGGTGAGTTTGTGCAAATCCAGTTCCAGCACATTACTGAGTATAGGCTTTATATAAGGAATGGCAGTGAGAAACAGGGAAGTGCTAGACAATGAGCTGAGGCATGCAATACTCTAAGAAATAATTTAAAAATTGAAAATATATCTATTCTAGTTTGGTGGCTCAAAAATGCTCCACTTAAGAATGGAAATAATATAAGTGTCCATCAACTGACGAATGGATAAAGAGTGTGGTATGTATACATGATAGAATACTATTCAGTCATTAAAAAGATGAAATCTTGTCATTTTTAACAACATGGATGCAACTGGAGATCATTATGTTAAGGAAAATGAATCAAACACAGAAATACAAGTACTGCACGATCTCATTTATATGTGGGATATAAAATAATTGATCTCATAGAAGCATATAATGATGTTTCCAGAGGCTGGGGAGCATAGGGTGAGATGGTGAGATATGAAAAGATTGTTTAATTTGTAGTAAGCTATAGTTAGATAGGAATAAGAAGCTCTGATGTTCTATTGCACAGTAGGATGACTACATATAATGATAAAGTTCTGTATATTTCTCTTAAAAAAGCTAAAAGAAAGGATCATGAATGTTTTTACCATAAACAAATGTTAAATTTTGAGGTTATAGGTATGTTTACTCTGATTGAACACTATGCAGTATATGCATATATAGAAATGTAACATGATACTCCATAAGTATGTACAGTTTTTTTATGTGTTGGTTAAAATCAAAATGTTAAAGAAAATTCTTCATTTATCCAAGAATGAGAACATAATTTAATCTGAGAGCTATATGTGAAGGTGGGGATGTGCTTCCAGGCACTGAGAATTTAGAATCTGGGTGGGCAAAAATGTATTTGAGGACATCCCAGCTAAGAAGAGAGTTATGAATATAAGCAGAGATTTGACAACTAGTATTGGGATATCCCAAGACCCTGGAGAGGTTGGCCTTTCTGAAGTGGAGGATATGGTGAACTTGGTAGACTGGCTGCATTAGAAGGATCCAAAGGTACAAGGCTTTATCTACCCAGTAGAGGTATATTTTTCAGATCAGAGAAGTGAAATGTAACTAGTTTATTGTAATTCAGAAACAATCAAATTTAAACCCTCCTTTGTCGTTTGAGGCTGTGGAGACAACTAACAGACTCCAGATTAGGTTTCAGTTTTCCCAAGTTCTAGCCAATTCTAGTATTCCTACCTAGATAATTATAAAATCAAGCAATGGCAGATTTGCAAGAGATAAAATCTTGTTTGTGGCCAAATGAGAATCTTCTTAAAACTCAATTTTGATGATACATAAGATCACACAGTACAATAAATACATATGGTACACTACAATATGAAATGCTATGATACCATATAATGCAAATAAATATAATGCTGTACCTATATAACAAATTTACCAATTTTAAGTATGCATTCTGTTGTTTTGACAAATTTATACAGCTGTATCAACACCACCAAATAAAGAACACTTCCTTTACCCCAACAAGTTCTTTGTTTTTGCTGTTTCCCTGTCAGTTCCCTAGCAATTCTGGCAACCATCAGTTTGTTTTCTAGCAGAATTTTCTAAAGAGTCATATAAATAGAAACATACTGTGTTAACTCTTCTTTGTCTGACTTCTTTGACTAAGCATAATAATTTAAAGATTCAGCTGTGTTGCTATTTGTGTTTGTGATTTGTTCCTTTTATTGTTGAGCATTATTTTATTATAAGGATACATAAACATTTGTATTTGGATTGTTTGAGGATTGTGGCTTTTTGAAAGAAAGCCATCAGGAGCATTCACATATATATGACTTTATGGGTACACACATGTTTTCCTTTCTATTATGGAAATACTGAGGAAAAGTTACTTATTCGTGGAATATATTTAACTTTTCCAAAAACTGCCAAATTATTCTCTAAATTGTTCATAACATTTTGTATTCTCACCATCATTGTTTGAGTTCCAATTCCTTCACTTCTTTACCAATGTTAGATGGTGTTAGGCATTTAAATTTTATCCATTCCAATGGTTGTGTAGTGGTGTCTCTGATCTTATTTTACATTTCTTCGATAACTAACATTGAACGTCTTTTTGTGTGACTATTGACTATTTCTGTCTTCTTTTTTGAAATGTCTGTTCAAATGCACTGAATTAAAATAATTATTATATATTCTGGATATAATTTTATGTATATGTATTGTGAATATTTTCTCATGGACTGTGGTTTGCCTTTTCATGTTTCTAACAATGTATTTTGAAGAGCAGAAGCTTGTAATTTAGATAAAGCTCAATTCATGATTTTTTCTTTCATAATTTATTCTTTGTGTTTCTTATCTATGAACCCTTTGCTCATTTTAATGTTTTAAATATTTTATCCACTATTTTGTCTATAGTTTACATTTCATTTTTAATTATTTTTTCTAAAAAAGTTTAAGGTTGATTTTTTTCATATAGATATTCAGTTGTTCCAGTAACATTAAAAGAAAATGCTACCATTGAGATACCTTAGTACTTTATCACCAGAAATGTGTATCTCACCATGTATATGTGAGACTATTTTTGGACTACCCATTTTATTTCATTGTCTGTTCTTGGATTATACTCATTATCTTGATTGCCTCAGTCTTCAAATGAAGTAATATGAGTCCATTAACTTCTTACTTCTTTTTCACAGTTATTTTGGCATCCTTGTTCCTCTGCTTAGCCATATAAATTTTAGAATGTGAATATATTTTGTTATTTATTTAGTACCCTAATCTAGAAATTGAAGAAAATAGAAGACATACTTCAAGGAAAATCCTCACTAAATGTGACGCTAGAGTAGATGTGGCTCCAAACAATGACCCTGGTACAGAAAATGATAAGGTCCTTGAAGTAGACAAAAAAATGGAGACAGAGCCTTTTCTGAATATAAAAAGGATTTATGTTTACTTTTCTTTCAAAAATACAAAATGTAGTATGATTACAAGACACAGAAACAGAAGTCAAGAGGGAGGCAAGTGGGAGATGTGGGAGAAAGATTGATAGTGGAAACACAGATTTAAGAGCAAATAAATAGAGTTAGGAGAGAAAAAAACAGGACCAAAAATTGACCAGAGAACAGTGTATGTGACTGTAATATAGGTAGAAAAAGCTAAGTCATGGGAGGTTAACTAAATGAGTTCTGAGAAGAGAGATATATAATGTGGTGTCATGGAAACCAAGGTCAGAGACTGTTTACATGAGGCAGGGGGTTAGAAGTGTCAAGTGAAGCAGAGGAAGATGGCTTTAGCAATGCATTTCTTTAGTGACATTGCAACAATCTCCTGTGGGTATGAATATGGTGAATGTACCTTGCAAAGATGTATGGGGGTTGGATGGGGAAGTCTATCCAGTAATTCTGCAAATGAACAGAGAACAACTGGATGGTGACTACAGGGAGCCACAGCAGCAGCTGCATGCTCTCCATGCAGGTTATACATGCTGTTTTTTTTCAATCACAGCTCTCTTCCTGACTTCACTCAAAAGTGCTGCTGCAATCTGCACAAAAGATTTGTTTGGTAGGACTTGAGTGATGAATTTCAGGAGAGTGATCCCAGCAGAAGTTGTTTTGTAGTTTTTCTGTTTTGAGGGTATGATGACCTTTGGACCATATTATGCTTTGAAATCAAATTTCTAAGACTATATTTTGAGTGATCATTTCTATACATTCACAACTCATCTGAAATGCTATATAAAAGGTCCTGGGTGACTCTGTCACCAAATCCAGTGAATATGTCTTATTAATTTTTCCTAGAATATTCATATTTTTACATGGTTCTTACTGGTTTCCTGTTCATTAAGAGGGCTTGTTTTAAGTGGTGGATGTCATTGTTGCTTAGAACAGAGTGCACGATTTCTCTTTGCTGTCTTTTTCTCTTCCTAACATTACTATAATTTCTATGAGTTGAGCAGTTGCTCAGGAATCCTCTCCATGAACAGGAAATAGTTTGCTCAACACTCATAATATTTTTAAGTATAAGCCCCAAAGAGGCACAAGTAGATTGCTCTGCTCATGTGAAAGAACTCTACGACATGAATTTGTTGATCACAAAGGAGGAAATCGGCTATCTTTATATCTTGTTTTGTATCCAACTACTAATGGGAATTATTCCCTTGATGATTCCCTTTATTGCTTTCAGACCCTGATATAGCAGAATGCAGGGAAAGAACTTCACAGGAGTGAAAGAGTTCATCTTCTTGGGATTCTCTAGCTTTGGGAAGCATCAACTCACTCTCTTTATGGTTTTCTTAAACATTTACATTTTAACTTTGGCTGGTAACATCATCATCGTGACTATAACCTGCATTGACCGTCACCTCCACACTCCCATGTACTTTTTTCTGAGCATGCTGGCTAGTTCAGAGACTGTGTACACACTGGTTATTGTGCCACGAATGCTTTCCAGTCTCATTTTTCATAACCAGCCCATCTCTTTGGCAGGTTGCGCAACTCAAATGTTCTTTTTTGTCACCTTGGCCACCAACAATTGCTTTCTGCTTACAGCAATGGGCTATGACCGCTTTGTGGCAATTTGCAAGCCCCTGAGGTATACAGTCATCATGAGTAAAGAAACGTGTGCCCAGTTGGTGTGTGGGTCCTTTGGCACTGGTCTGGTTATGGCAGTTCTCCACGTGACAGCAATGTTCAACTTGCCCTTCTGTGGCACAGTGGTGGACCACTTCTTCTGTGACATTTACCCAGTCATGAAGCTTTCTTGCACTGATACCACGGTCAATGAAATAATCAATTATGGTGTAAGTTCATTTGTTATTCTTGTGCCCATAGGCCTGCTATTCATCTCCTATGTCCTCATCATCTCCTCCATTCTTAAAATTGCCTCTGCTGAGGGCAGGAAGAAAACCTTTGCCACATGTGCCTCCCACCTCACAGTGGTCATCGTCCACTATGGCTGTGCCTCCATTTCCTATCTCAAGCCCAAATCAGAAAGCTCAATAGATAAGGACCTTCTTCTCTCTGTGACCTACACCATCATCACTCCCCTGCTGAACCCTGTTGTTTACAGCCTAAGAGTTTCCTTAATTCTTGATGATTGAAAAATGAGTAGCTTTGCAGGGAAGGACCCCTTAATTTATTATCCAACTATATTAGCTCCTTAAATAATATTTGTTTCTATATGTATGCCTTCCTCTTGAGCAATCAATACAAAAACTTCTGTGGTTCCCTAGAGGTTTAGCAGGGAAAGAAACTATTGGTAGCTTTTGTCTGTAACTACGCTTTGATCCAGATATACTTTTTTGAAGAGTCTTTTCTTTTTAACCTGTAAAAGCTTTAAGATTTTTAACTTATATATAAAGCTATAGTGGTGTAGAAATTGATGTGTTAGGAGTTGTTTGTACTAATTCCAGAGTCCGCAGTAAATGTTAAACTCTATTCTTTTCATAAATAACGCAAACTGCATACTGATTCTGATACTGATATCTATCAATATAAGCACATTCATGCTACATTATTTTATATTGTCAATGGAGAAGGCTGTGAGAATGTTTTGTTTTATGGAGATTCCTAACAGGGCTCATCTTTACTCTGACATGGAGCTAGAATATACTTTTTAAAAAGACATAGGCATAGAAACATCTGTTTTCATGCATCCATGGCGCACATTATTACTCCATCCCAAATGAGTTCCTACTCCTTACTTTCCAGTTTTATTATTATCTTCCAAACCACAGAAACAGGGCTGTGCATCTTTGAGGTGATTTATGATTTTGTCTGTTCTACTGATCTTAAAAGCCAGATGTGGAGGTCTTCTTCACAGTATCCCATCGTGGAGGCTGTCACGATGGGGTGATATAAAAGCTGCTGTCAATGTTTCTGTGATTACTAAATCCTGACATCACTTTTTTTAAAAAAAATATTTATTTGAAAGACAGAGTGATGGGGGGCAGGGAGGGAGGGAGGGAGAGAGAGAGGGGAGGGGTACCTTTCATCTTTTAGTTCATTATCCAATGGCCAAAGCTGAAGCCAGGGGTTGGAACTCCATTCAGATCTCCTACGTGGGTGTAGCAGCCCAAGAAATTGCTATGTTCTTCTGCTTTCCCAGGCACAGTAGCAGAGATATGAATCAAAATACCTGGTACTTGATTTGCTGCTCTGATATAGAATGCTGGTATTACAGGCAGGTGGCTTAACCTGCTGTACCACATCTGCCCCATCTAATATTCTTCTGAAAGAGATGTCTCAACCTGAGGTTTATAGTTTCCTAGGAGGTGGTTGGGTGGGCATCCGAAGGTTTTTGAATTCTTTGAAATTATTCACTAGGGACCAGCATTGTGGTATGGTAGCTAAAGCCACCACCAGCAACACTGGCATCCCATATGGGCTCCTGTTGGGCCAGGGCCACTAGCCCCGAGTGCTGCGTCTCTGTGTGGTTTGTCGGGTGGCCTCCGACAGGCTCCAGTTCAAGTCCTGGATGCTCCACTTTTGAATCAGCTCCCTGTTGATGTTCCTGGGAAAGCAGTGGAGGATGGCCTAAGTGCTCAAGTGTTTGGTCCCTGACACCCAAATGGGAGACCCAAAAGAAGCTCCTCGCTCCTGGCTTCAGCCTGGCCCAGCTCTAGCTGTTGCGGCCCTTTGGCAGTGAACTTGTAGATGAAAGATTTCTCTCTCTCTCTCTCTCTCTCTCTCTGTCCTTCAAATAAATAATCTGGGGCGGGTGCTGTGGCATAGCGGGTAAAGCCGTTGCCTGCAGTGCTAGCATCCCATATGGGTGCCAGGTTGACACTCGGCTGTTCCACTTTCAATCCAGCTCTCTGCTATGGGCTTGGAAAGCAGTAGAAGATGGCCCACGTGCTTGGGCTCATGTACCCGCGTGGGAGACCCAAAAAAAGCTCCTGGTTCCTGGCTTCAGCTTGGCCCAGCTCTGGCTATTGTGGCCAAGGAAGTGAACCAGAGGGTGGAAGACCTCTCTCTCTGTCTCTGTTTCTGCCTATCTGCAACTCTGCCTTTCAAATAAATAAATAAATCTTTAAAATAAACAAAAAAATAGCATTTAAAAAAGAAAAAAATTCACTAACTTCTGAATATAAGCATGAATATAACATTTCAATTATATTTTTAAAGATTTATTGATTTATTTGAAAGTCAGAGTTACACAGAGAGAAGGAGATGGAGAGAGAGAGAGAGAGAGAGAGAGAGAGAGAGAGAGGTCTTCCATCCTCTGGTTCACCCCCCAGTTGGCTGCAACGGTCAAAGCTGTGCCGACCTGAAGCCAGGAGCCAGGAGCTTTTACCAGGTTTCCCACGTGGGTGCAGGGGCCCAAGGACTTGGACCATTCTCTACTGCTTTCCCAGGCCATAGCAGAGAGCTGGATTGGAAGTGGAACAGCCAGGATTTGAACCGGCACTTGTAAGGGATGCTGGCACCGCAGGTGGCAGCTTTACTTGCTATGCCACAGCGCTGGACCCATCAATCATATTATTAAAAGTTTTCTTTAGTATAACTATTTCCTTCCTCAAATCTGTACAGAAATATGAGAGATGTCCTAACTTTACTCCTTTGTCAGCCATTTGTTGCCAGAATCTCCTTAGACTATGTTAGAGAAGCATCCTTTGACCCTGTCCATTTTTCCTAAATGGCCACCGCTCTTTTTCAAGGTGGGCAGTTCTTAGGTGGGAAGTTGGCAGATAATGAGTGGTAGATGGATATCAGAGGGCATATATGTTTTATTTTATTGAGAATTTCCCTTTCTTCTTACACCCCTTTCTCTAATTTCCAAAGTGTTTAAGCACCATTCCTGCCTTTTCCTTCAAAGCCTCATGGATGAGTGAATACCCAACTAGTCACTAAAATCAGTTGTCTCATGTGCTTTGTGTGGCTTTAGGCCCACTTTAAGCTGCTTCTGTAAGAGAGTGTGATAGGATAAGGGTGGGCAGGTCTACATGATCTCAGATCCTCCCAGTAGGATGACTCAGGAGCTGTGAGTCACTCTGCTGTTGTCTCCTACAATCTATTTATAAGTCTTAGAACGCTGGCTAATGTGGAGGCAGTTTTCATTACCTTCCTTGTTCCTGTTATCACCATCATCATCATTACTCTACATTATCTCATTTTACCCATGTTCCTTTTCTTGCTTGTACATTGCAAATACTTCTGTTCTTTTATTATGTGTTTCATTCAGCTCTTTGATTTGCCAGAATATGCCTATATCATTTGCTTATTTGATCTATGTGTATTTCTCAAGCTCAATGTATTAACAATTAACAGTTAATTAACAATTAACTAGCTCCAGTATTATAATGATGAATAATACAGGGGCTCTGTTTTGTGCTATTCACAGTCCAATGGGGAATCAAGACAAACTAACAAGACAAAAAACTGGTTATAGTCACATGCACAAGATTGTTATTTGGGATCAGAGATGTTGTCCAACAAAAAAAGGAACTAGTTATATATATTAGGAAGTCAGAAAAAATTCATAGAGCGTGGCATTGGGTCAACTGATGTCTGGGAGGGATGAGTGAAGAAGATCAAGGGAAAGGGAAAACCTTGAGCAGAGATACACAATACTGAAAAAGACAGAAGTGTTGCCAGAGCAGGTGTTTAATTCACCTCTGTATGCCTGTTGTCATGTTAACTATTAGCCTTGCAAAAGTAGATGCTTAATGTACCTTTGGATGGATAAATTGTGAACACGTAAAATAAGGTCTTGTTCAAAGATTCCCAGCCTTATTATTTCTTACAGATACTTATTTTAATCTTTTCATCTACTTTATAGAGTTCCCTCACCTAAAATCAATTAATAGATTAGAGAGGATAAAAATGGGAGCATACTTTATTTCTCCCACTGAAGTATAGCCTATAGGCACATCTTGTTCCATAAACTCAGTAAACCACGTAGTATATAGTTACATTAATTAGTCACTGAAAATTGGGCTAGTCAAAGTTTTTCATTTTAAGGAAATAGAATCAACAACTGGATATGATTCTTTAGCCAATAAGCAGGGCAATAACTTTGACAAACTTAAAAATAATTCCTTAATAATTTGACATACAGAATGAAGAGTTAGGATATTTTAAAATTTACATTTTAGAAAACAGTTTGCAAAAACAAATGTATCCTTGTATTTTTAGTGTTGAATTGTAACTTTGCCAGAGTAGAAACAGTTTTACCTGATATCAGTCCACACTCCCTGAGTTCAAATCACAGCGTTTTACAGGAAGAGTAGTTGCTGTGCTCTCAAAACTAAGTAGAATACAATATTGTATTAATGGGTACAAATGTTTCTGGGAGAAGAGAGATGTGAGAAGTGGGTGGGGGAGATTAAAGTAAGCCAGATGTATGCAGGTATGCAGGTAGTGCATGGCACAGAAAGCCTAATTTTAAAAAATATCCAAATCTGTTTTATTGCCGCTGCACAGCCACGTGCATATGTGTGAATGTGTGTGTGCGTGTGTGTGTGTGAAAACATGCGTGTTTGTGCACATGTGTATCTGTGACAGGGAACTAATATTTGGTAGATGTGATTAACATTGCAGTGAGAAGTGCTTTTGAACCAGCATTGTTGTACAGAGGGTAAAGCTGCTGCCTGTGATGCTGGCATCCCATACGGGCTGGTATATGTTCCAACTGCACCATTTCTGATCCAGCTCCCTGATAATGGCCTGGGAAAGCAGTGGAAGATTTGCCCCTGTCTCCCACATAGGCGACCTGGATGAAACTCCTGGTTCCTTGCTTCTACATGGCCCAGCTATGGCAGTTGTGGCCATCTGGAGAGTGTACCAGTGGACGAAAGATCCTCTTTCTCTCTCTCTGTAACTCTTTCAAATAAATAAATAAATATTAATAAAGAATGCTTTATTTTCTTAATTTAATAACAACCCTCAATATTTATATTTTTAGCTCTTTACAGTTCACAAAGTTTTATTAAAAATTAATTTATGTGATGCTGGTGTTGCAGGCAGCAGTTTTACCTGCTACCAAGCAGTGCTGGCCCCTACAGGTCTTTCACATTGGTGCCTCATCTGATTCTCATATAACTCTTGTAAGGTAAATATCAGTGCCCCATTTTTCAGATGAATTCACTGTGAGTGGATAGTTTAAATGACTTTCCTAAAGTCATATACATCATTAGAGACAGAAGTAGGACTAAAACAGAACTGAGTCTCAATTACGAATCTGTTCATTCTAACTTCCATGCTTTCTGTTGTTACTTCATCAATATGTTCAAGTACAGAAACAAAATTTATTATAATTAAAGAATAAGTAAAAAAGAATAAGTAAAAATAGAGGTTAAAGTTTCATTTAAATCAATATTGGCAGAATTCTGAAAAGTCCTAATTCTTTCATAAACAAAGCATATTGGTGACCATGAATATATTTCTTTAAATGTTTATTATGGACACTTAATTGTACCTTGTGCTGTGGTTTGTTGATATCTTTATTGGAACTTAGTCATATTAGTGTCTTTTTCTCTGTTAAATGAAGCATACATATACTTCATATTATTTTTATTTTTTTAATACTTATTTTATTTATTTGAAAGACAGAATTATAGAGAGAGGTAGAGCCAGAGAGAGAGAGTGAGAGGTCTCCTATCTGCTGGTTCACTCCCCAGGTAGCTGTAATGGCTGGAGCTGAGCTGATCTGAAGCCAGGAGCCAGGAGCTTCTTTCGGGTCTCCCACATAGGTGCAGGGACCCAAGGACTTGGCCATTTCTACCGCTTTCCAAAGCCATAGCAGAGAGCTGGATTGGAATTGGAGCAGCCAGTACTGGAACCGGCACCCGTATGGAATACCAGCACTGCAGGTGGCGGCTTCACCTGCTATGCCACAATGAAGGTTTTAATGTTATTTGTATTATTATTGTATGGCTTCTGACTCTTAATTATTCACCTTGTAACTTATAAATGTGGCATGAATTTCTACTCTGTCAGGCACTGGGTTAAGCACTAGACATACAGAGGTAAATAACGCCCCAGTCTCCTTTTGACTACAAACAATCTACTTGCACCCATTTCAATATGGTGTGATTAGTGTTATAAATAGAATACTGTGAAATCTCAGAAGAGAATGACCTAATTCGCCTGGTGAATTTTATTCTTGCATTTATTGGGAAAGAAAGGTCAAGGTGAATGTGTTTGGCAAATGTTATCATTGTGTTCTTGTGAGGCTTTCTAACACTGCATCTATCAAAGATAGTAAGCACAACAAGGTTAATAAATCCAGAATTCTCTTTTAAATCAATTCGCTATCTACAATATTCAGTATACAATTACAAAATATCTCAAATTGGAAAAAGCAGAAATTGTAACTTACATAAAAGAAGGAAAATCTGTATAAGTCAACAGTAAGATAATTCAAATTAATACTCTGAGACTTCAAAGTAGCTAGTGTATGTATGTACTTAAAGGAAACTAGGACAGAAAATTAAATCATTTGAAATGAAAAATGTGTTAATTAGCTTGGCAACAGATAAAGTAGATAAAATAAAGTATCAATAAACTTGAAGATAAACCAATAGGAAATATTGAATCTAAAGAAGAAAGAAGAGACCTGTCCTGTGGCATAGTAGGCTAAGCCTCTGCCTATAGTGCCTGCATCCCATATTGGAGCTGGTTCAAGTCCTCACTGCTCTACTACCGATCCAGCTCCCTGCTAATGTTCCTGGGAAAGCAGCAGAAGATGGCCCAAGCTCTTGGTCCCCAGCACCCATGTAGGAGACCTGGAAGAAGCTCCTGGCTCCTGGCTCCTGGCTTCAGATTGGTCCAACTCTGGCTGTGGCAGCCATTTGGGGAGTGAACCATTGGATGGAAGACCTCTCTCTCTCTGTCTCTTTATATTTGTAATTCTGCCTCTCAAATAAATAAATAAATCTAAAAAAAAAAAGAAATATAAAGAAACGAAAAGAATTCCAATGATCTGTACAACAATAAAAGAAATCTGATATATATGTAATTGCAGTCTCAAAAAGAGAGACTTGAATGTGTCATAAAAAGATTTGAAGATACGTTCAAAAATTTCCCAAATCAGTGAAAAGTATAAGCTTACAAATGATCCAATAATCACAGCAATTCCCAAGTAGAAAAAACACTTACAAAGGGGGAGGAAAAAGAAAGGGAGATCTCATTATATTCTTAGAATTTTATCTAGGAATTACACTGAATCCATTCTCTTTATTTTAAGTCACAGTAACATGAGAATTGATGAGGATTATGTTATAGTAATTATTAAGCATTTGCTGTGACCCTGAGAATCTAATGTATTAATTATTCTGTTAAAAATGAAAAAAGAAAAACATTAAAATAAAATATTTAAAATCAAAGACAAATTAAAAATCTTGAAAGTCAGTAGGTTAAAATGACATATTACAAGTCAGGTAACAGTAATTGTTTAATTTGACTTCTAGCCAGAAAAATGGAGGCCACAGACAATTGATTGATTCCAAAAACATTTGAAAAATTTATACAAAGGGAATAAATTTCATATATTTTGTATATATAGTTTTAAGAGCATTATGGTACCTCCTACCCTACTCTCCCTCCCTCTCTCATTCCCATCTTCCCTGCTTTTTTCTTTCTTATTTTTTCTTTTAATTTTTATGATGAAATACTTTCAATTTACTTTATAATCACAAGCTTAACCCACCACTAAATGAAGAATTCAGTAAGTGGTAAGTTGAAAACCACTGATTTTCAGAAGGAGTGACATTTTTATATCCAGCAAAAATGTCATTAAAATAACATTAAAATTAAGGTGAGTCTAGCAGTTATGATGTCTTATTGAAATCGTTTAGGCTATATACTCTGGTCATAATGGAATTCATTTAGAAATCAAACAAAATATATGGACAAAACCTCTAAAACTTTGGAAATTAGACAACATATAGCCAAATAATGGATGGATTAAAAAAGGAATTGTAAGTGGTATTAGAAATAATTTTCATTAAGTAGAAATGAAAACATAATGTATTAAAATGTGTGAGAGTCCAGGCATGGAAAGCCATGACATGATGGCAAAAAACAATCTAAATGAAAGACCCTGGTGAACAAGACCCCAGCAGAAGGAACAGGCCATCAAGGAGAGAGGCGCCTTTCTCTGAAGGGAGGAAGGAACCTCCACTGTGACACGACCTTGACTAAACAAGTTCAGAGTCGGTGAACTCAAGGGGCTTCCATAGCCTAGACAGCTCATAGCAAGAGTCTCGGGTGATTGCTGACGTCATAAATAAGAGTGCCAATTGTTAAATCAACAATGGGAGTCACTGGGTACATGCTCTCCATGTAGGATCTCTGTCCTTAATGTGTTTTACTATGAAACTTAAAAACGCTACTAGTCGAACAATACCCTATACCTTGTGCGGTTGTGTGAATGCAGCCTGTTGAAATCCTTGCTTAGTATATACTAAGTTGATCTTCAGTATATGAAGGTAATTGAAAATGAAACTCGATAAAGGGTGGGATGGGAGAGGGAGAGGGGAGGGCCACGGGAGGGAGGGAGGTTGGGGGGAAGTCACAACAATACAAAAGTTGCACTTTGTAAATTCACATTTATGAAATAAAAAATAAATAAATAAAAACATATACAAATAAATCTTTAAGAAATTAATTTCAAAAAAATGTGTGAGAGTCAACTAAGGCACTACTTAGAAAAGTAAAGTTAAAATGCTTGTAGTAGAGAAAAAATGTAACAGTTATGTTCTACTCAGGAGACAGAAATCACACAGTAATTTGAACAATGAAAATGTCATGTAATCAATGAACTTAACATGGAATTTTCTGTTGATTCTGTGGCATCTAGAATCACAAATACCGAATGGAATTCTTATCTTTAAATTAAGTGAAACGATTGTATTTACTGGCAGAATCATTTTCTCTATGGAGACTAAACCATCAGAGATCAAGGAGCCTGGCACAAGATGAAAAAAATCTGCAAGTGAATTATAGGCATAATAGGAGTAAAGAACTCTGTCTCACTTCTACCCCTTAGTTCTTGCATCCATGAAATCTGGCTGTGGGGGGAAAAGCTCTGTATCACTGTGTAATTCAAAACATACGGTGTATCCTGTAAAACAAAACTCTCTAATTTCAAGATATTTTTCTTCACTGGTGTTGTAATTGAGTTTTTAGTAAGTCATTCATCTTTCAAGTACATTATTTATTTCTGGATGATGAAATATGTAGTAATATAAGTTAATTCCATGAACAGGAGTCAATTGCTGAACTTTCTGTGCTGTTTAATGAGTTCCTGAACCAGATGCAGTGCTGTTGGTAATGTCATGATGTATTTAAGGCATTCTGTATATTCACAGTATCTATGCTGGCTTAAGTCTTATGGACAAGTAAAGCAAATATATGTCCAGAATATATTCATATGTCTATTCAAGTAAAGGTAAATTTCTTCCCTCTCATAATGAAGAGGGTAAATATAATCAAGCTGTGGATAGGATTATAGTCTTCTGAAAGCAGGTACTAAAATGAGCCCTAATATGGTATCATTCCTCATAAGAACCATCTCAGTGTCAGGTTAGCCAGGTCAGCCTTGTTAAGGGAAATCAATAATTGTTGACGGCCGGCGCTGCGGCTCACTAGGCTAACCCTCTGCCCGTGGTGCCGGCACTCTGTGTTCTAGTCCCGGTTGGGGCACCAGTTCTGTCCCGGTTGCTCCTCTTCCAGTCCAGCTCTCTGCTGTGGCCCAGGAAGGCAGTGGAGGATGGCCCAGGTCCTTGGGCCCTGCACCCGCATGGGAGACCAGGAGGAAGCATCTGGCTCCTGGCTTCGGATTGGCGCAGTGCACCGGCCGTAGCAGCCATTTGAGGGGTGAACCAACAGAAGGAAGACCTTTCTTCTCTCTGTCTCTCTCACTGCCTAACTCTGCCTGTCAAAAAAAAAAAAAAAAAAGAAAAGAAAGAATTATTCCAGCCAGGAATACATAATCTGGATGCTGTCACAAGAAATCTTCTGGGCTGGTGCTGTGGTATGGTGGGTAAAACCAATGCCAGCAGTGCCAGCATCCCATATGGGCAGCACTTCAGTTCTCAGCTGCTCCACTCCCAATCCATCTCCCTGCAAATGCACCTGATTGTGGAGGCTGAAAAGTCCCACTGACTGCGATTTCAAGCTGGAGGCCCAGGAAAGCCGGTGGTTTTATTCTAGTTCAAGCCTAAAAACTGGCAGCCAAAAAGCCAAATAGTGCCAATCCCAGTCTAAGTCCAAAGGCCACAAAACAGAAGTGGGAATGTGGAGCTGATAGTGAAAAATCCCTGAGTCCAAAGGCTTGAGAAAAAGGAGCTCCATTGATTCAAGGTACTTTCTCAAGGAAGCTTGGGGACATTTCCAATCAAGGGGCTCTGAGCATGTGAATTATTATGGGTCTAGTAACTAGAGGAAAGATTCTGATGCTCCATTCTGATTTCAGATAAGTGATAGACATAGTTCTAGCTCAGGTCTGAAATTTTCTGACAAATGTCAGAATACTCAAAGTGATTCCCAGGTCAATAAGGTGAGGGTCATCTGGTAGGAAATATTGAGTCAAAGTCCCTGGAAACTACTTTCTCCGTAAGGATAGTAAACAAGAAGAAATGCTGCATAAATGTCTTGAGAGAAGTAGGGATGGTTATTCCCATCACTTTTCTCTTTAATTTCCACAGTTTAATTGTGAATCTCTCAGAGGAAAATTGGCAAAAGACTTAATTTAATCAGCTCTTGACACCAGTTGAAGTTGTTACTCCAGATGCAAAATCTCTACTAGAGCAAATGAAGATTGTGTCTAGTGCTTGCTATGTAGCTGCTGAATTAAATAATGGCTTCTCTCCATTCTAATCTAAAGAACAATTGGAAGCAGTTGCTTTTACCTGGCAGGACCGATAGTATGCTTCCACAGAAACTCTCAGAAGGAGAGCAAGGAAAATACTCTTTCTCCTTTGAATATGGAGGGTATTCATTTTTCATATATCTCCTATAAAGAATAATTTTCACACTTATGTAGGGTATATTTTCCTACCTGGCTCCTATCATGTAACTCCCTAGGGCTTTAGGTAAGGTAAACCTAATGCTACAATATTATTCTGTTTGTTGTTTGTGTGATGAGCACAATAAAATATCTACTTTGTTCCAGAAATCACACAAGTACATTCAGGAACATTTAATAAAGATAAATATGAAAAACTCAACAAATGCCTAGAAAAGGAGGTAACCCTTCTTGTTTAAGTGCTAAGATCCAGACCTTATTAGAAAGGTAACAAAATTGATTCACTATATGTCAGAAAATGTGCAATAGCCATTCTTGGAGAACATACTGGAAATTCACATTTTGGAATTTTCCAGAAATATACCCTTTAGTGTGCTGGGGAAAGCTGTTCAGAGGAATATGTGCTACTGGAGGAACTCCACTGTTCAAATAGGTATGCTGAGGCAAACACAGCGCCACTGATTATCATGCAAAACGGGAGCTGGATGCTGGCAAAATTACACATGTGTAATTGGTGTTGATTGAATCAGCCTGTGAAGAACATTGCAACTAGGAAGTGAAGTTCTTTCATCTTGCAATATCTAAACAATTCTCAGTACTGACCAAGATTAACATGGTTGAGTTGTCAGGAGATCAGCTCTATTTTTTTTTTTTTCAGAGCAAGCAATTAAATGAAATTTAAAGCTTAAGGGAAATAAGGTAAACATTTCATGCAAATAGACATCAATTATAGTTGGCTTCCAATTTGATGAGTTTTGCATCTGTGGGTTCAAGTAACCTTGGATTGAAAATATGAGAAAAAATACTTTCTTTTTTTTTTCAAAGGTTTATTTATTTATTTATTATTTTTTATTAAACTTTTATTTAATGAATATAAATTTCCAAAGTATAGCTTGTGGGTTACAATGGCTTCCCCCCTCCCATAACTTCCCTCCCGCCCGCAACCCTCCCCTTTCCCGCTCCCTTTCCCCTTCCATTCATGTAAAGATTCATTTTCAATTCTCTTTGTATACAGAAGATCAGTTTAGTATATATTAGGTAAAGATTTCAACATTTTGCCCATATAGCAACATAAAGTGAAAAAACTACCATTGGATTACTAATTATAGCATTAAATAGCAATGTACAGCACATTAAAGACAGAGATCCTACATAATTTTTTTTCAAATTAATTAATTTTCTATGCCATTTCCATTTTAACACCAGGTTGTTTTTTTTTTTTTGTCATTTCCAATTCTCTTTATATACAGAAGATCACTTCAGTATATAATTAGTAAAGACAAATTTAATAAGTACAATTTTAGGAATATAGTTATTCTTCCCATCATACCCACCCTCCCATGCACACTCTCACCCCTCCTCCTCCTTCTCCCCTTCTCATTCCCATTCTCCATTAAGTTTCATTTTCAATTAACTTTGTACTCACAAGACCAACTCTATACTAAGTAAAGATCATAACAATTTGCACACATACACAAAAACTGTTTGAGAACTTAGTGATCTAGTGAAATAAGTTTAGATTTCACTAAGAACTTAGTATGATTTCTAGTTGCATCCATTTTGTTGCAAAAGACATGATTTCATTTTATTTTACAACTGAGTAGTACTCCAGAGCACATATATTCCATAATTTCTTTATCCATTGTCATTTGTTGATTTCTGATTGTGAGCAATTCTAACTGGATTGAGGTGATTGGTGTTTTGATTTGCATTTCCCTGATGTCTAGTGACCCTGAGTATTTTCTCAAGTATCTGTTGGCCATTTGAATTTCCTTCCATGAAAAATGTCTGTTCAAGTCCTTTGTCCATTTCTTAACTGGATTGGGTTGTTTGTTTTGTTGTTGTATTTATTCAGCCCTTTATAAATTTTGGATGCTAACCCTCTATCAGTTGCACAGTTTGAAAATATTTTCTCGCATTCTTTCAATTGCTTCTTCACTTTGTTGAGTGTTTCTTTTCCAGTTCAGGAGCTCCTCAGCTTAATGTAATCCCATTTTTCAGTTTTGTTTTTTTATTGCCTATGCTCTGGACTATTTTCCAAGAATTCTTTGCCTATGACTATGTATTACAGAGTTTCCTCAGTGTTCTCTTATAATTTGAGGTATCAGGTCATAGATTTAGGTCTTTGATCCACTTTGAGTGGATTTTTATGTAAGGTGTGAGGTAGAGGTCTAGTTTCAAATGACTGCATGTGGAGATTGAGTTTCCCCAGAATCATTTTTTAAAGAGACTGTATGTGCTCCAGGGACTGATTTTAGCTCCTTTATCAGTGATAAGTTGGATGTAGATGCATGGGTTGAACTCCAGAGTTTCTATTCTGTTCCATTGGTCTACAAGTCTGTTTTTGTGCCAGTACCAGGCTGTTTTGATTATAACTGTCCTGTAGTACACTTGAAATCAGGCATTGTGATGCCTCCAGCTTTGTTTTTGTTGATAAGATTGCTTTGGCTATTCAGGTTCTCTTGTGTTTCCATATGAATTTTAGCATCATTTTTTCTAAATCTGCAAAGATGTCCTTGGCATTTTGACTGGGATCACATTGAATCTGTAAATTGCTTTTGGTAGTATGGACATTTTGATGATGTTGATTCTTCCAATCTGTGAACATGGAAGATTTTTTCCATTTTTAAATGTCCTTTTCTATTTATTTCCTTAGTGTTCCGTAATTTTCATTGTAGAGATTTTTGACATCCTTGCTTAAATTTGTTTCAAATATTTAATTATTTTGGAGCTATTATAACTTGGACTAATCTTAAAAATTCTTTCTCAGCCATGACATTGTCAGTGTATACAAAGGCTATTGATTTTTCTGTGTTGATTTTGTATCCTGCCACTTTATCTACCTCTTTTATGAGTTCCATCAGTCTCTCAATGGAGTCTTTTGGATCTTCTATATATAGGATCATGTCATCTGCAAATATGGATAATTTGATTTCCTCCTTTCCAATTTGTATCCCTTTGATTTTTTTTTTCTTGCTAATGGTTCTGGTTAAAACTTTCAGGACTATATTAAATAGCAATGATGAGACTGGGCATCCTTGTCTGGTTCTGGATCTTAGAGGGAATGCTTCCAGCTTTCCCCCATTCAATAGGATGCTGGCTATAGATTTGTCATAAATTGCCTTGATTATACTGAATAATGTTTCTTCTACATCCAATTTGCTTGAGTTTTCATCATGAAAGTATATTGTATTTTATCAAATGCTTTCAATGCATCTATTGAGATAACCATATGGTTTTAGTTCTTTGTTTATGTGATGTATCATATTGATTGATTTGTGAATGTTGAACCATTCCTGCATACTATGGATAAATCCCACTTGGTCCTGGTGAATGATCTTTCTGTTGTGTTAGATTCAATTAGTTAATGTTTTGTTGAGGATTTTTGCATCTATGTCCATCAAGGATGTTGATCTATAGTTCTCTTTTTTCTGTTGTGTATTTTACTGGTTTAGGAACTAAGGTGATGCAGGCTTCATAGAAGGAGTTTTGGAGGATTCTCTCTTTTTCAATTATTTTGAATAGCTTAAGAAGAATTGGAGTTAATTCTTCTTTAAATGTCTGGTAGAATTCAGCAGTGAAGCCATCTGGTCCTGGATATTTCTTTGTTGAGAGGGTCTTTAATATTGATTCAATTTCCATTTCTGTTTATGTTTTCTGTGTCTTCAGGACTCAATTTTGGAAGACTGTATGGGCCCAGGAATCCATTTCTTTTAGGCCTCACAATTGTTGGTCTACAGCTCTTTGTAGTAATTCCTGGTGATTCTTTTTATTGCTGTGGTATCTGTTGTTACATTTCCCTTTTAATCTCCAATTTCATTGATTTGGGTCTTCTTCCTCATTTTTTTGTTTGGTTAGTTGGGTCAATGGTATGTCAATTTTGTTTATTTTTTCAAAAAACTACTCTTCACTGATCTTTTGTAATTTTTTTGGAGGAATTCAATTTTATTCTTCTCTAATTTTAATTATTTCTTTTCTTTTACTAATTTCGTGTTTGCTTTGTTGTTTTTCTAGGTCTCTAAGAGGCTTTGATAGCTCACTTATTTGGTATTTTTCCAATTTTGTCATGTAGGCACTGATTGCTATAAAATTCCCTCTTAACATTGCTTTTGCTGTATCCAAAAAATTTTGATATGATGTATTATTGACTTCATTTATTTTCAGAAATTTTTTATCTCTTTTGATTTTTACTATGACCCACTGTTCATTTAGGAACTTGTTGTATATAATCTAGAGATTCTTGAGTTGTCTATTTCTTGTTTTATTCCATTGCGGTCAGAGAAAATGCATGATGTGATTTTGACTTTTAGAGCTTGCTGAGAATTGCTTTATGGCCTAGCATATGGTCTATCCTAGGGAAAGTTCCATGCACTACTGAGAAGAATGTATATTCTGCAACTATGGGGTGAAAAATGCTGTAGTACTCAAACAGTATTTTACCCTTTGTGTTTCTGTGTGGGTGCAAACTGTTGAAAGCTTTACTTAATATATGCTAAATTGATCTTCTATATATAAAGATAATTGAAAATGAATCTTGATGTGAATGGAAGGGGAAAGGAAGTGGGAGAGGGGAGGGTTGTGGGTGGGAGGGAAGTTATGGGGGGGAAAAGCCATTGTAATCCATAAGCTGTACTTCAGAAATTTATATTCATTAAATAAAAGTTAAAAAAGAGAAAAATGCTGTAGATTTGTTAGGTCCGTTTGGTCCATATTATCAATTAGCTTTGTTGTTTCTTTGTTTATTTTCTGTCTAGGTGATCTGTATTTGAGGAAAGTGGGGTGTTGAAGTCCCCCTTAACTATCGTATTGTATATGTCTCCCTTTAGGTCCAGTAACATTTCTTTTAAATAGCCAGATGCCCCGTAATTGGAGGCATATACATTTATTATAATCACTTCTTTCTGTTTAATTAATCCCTTAATCATTACATAGTGCCTTTCTTCATCTTTTAACAGTTTTTGTGTTAAGGTCTATTTTGTCTGATATTAGGATGGAAACACCTACCCTTTTTTGCTTTCTATTATCATGGAACATCTTTTTCCATTCTCTCACTTTCATTCTATGTGTATCTTTGTTGGTCAGGTGTGTTTCTTATAGGCAGCAAGTAGATGGGTCTTGTTTTTATCATGCATTCAGCAAGTCTGTATCCTTTAACTGGAGAGTTGAGGCCATTTACACTTAAGGTGACTAATGATAAGTAACAACTAGGCCCTGCCGTTTTTCCATACATATTCTTCTTACCTACTTTGAATATCTTTTGTACTTTTACTGGAGGATTTTCTGCCTTATCATTCTTGTGTGTAGCATATCCTTAAGCATCTTTTATAAGGCTGGATGAGTTGTGACAAATTCCATTTCTGTTTGTTGCAGAAGTTTTTTTTTATTTCACCTTCATTCATAAATGAGAACTTTGCAGGGTACAATATTTTAGGTTGTCAGTTTTTTTTTCCTCTCAAGGGTTGGACTATATCTCACCATTCCTTTCTAGCCTGTAGGGTTTCTGATGAAAAGTCAGCTATGAGTCTAATTGGAGATCCTCTGAAAATAATCTGATATTTTCCTTGTGCACATTTTAGAATCTTTTCTTTATGTTTTATTGTGGAAAGTTTGACTACCATATGTCGTGGTGACGGTCTTTTCTGATCATGTCTGTTAAGAGTTCTATGTGATTCCTCTTTTTGGATGTCCCTTGCTTTCTACAAATTGGGTAAGTTTTTTGTAATTACTTCACTAAATAGGCTTTCTAGTCCTTTCTACATTTCCACACCTCCAGGAACTCCTAAGACCTGTATGTTGGGTCATTTGGATTTTATCTCCAATGCTGTTTTTAGTTTTCTATTTCCTTGGTTTGAGTTTAAGATTTCCAAAGATTTGTCTTCTAGTTTGGATATTCTTTCTTATGCCTTGCTAAGTCTGCTGTTAGGGCTTTCCCCCACACTTTTATTTGATCTACTAAGTTTTTCATTTCTAATATTTCATTTTGATTTTTTTTTAAAAAAATCTCAATTTCACGGGAAAAATGTTCATATGTATCACGAGTGGTTCTCTTAAGTTCATGGATTTGCTTTTGATTTTTTTTGAGTAATCCTATGTTTAACATTTTGAATTCTGTTTCCAGCATTTCCTCAAACTCTTCAGCTTCGCATTCCAATATTGAAATGGTGTTGTGTTCCTTGGGGGAGGACATGGTGTCTTCCTATTCTTGTTTCTTGGATTTTCCATTTCTTTTTAAGCATTTGTGGGGTTGATTTTTTTCACATCTGATGGCTTTCATTTTTTATTTATTCCGCTGTGGCTTAGTGGGATGTCTACACTGTCAGTGAATACCAAGAGGAATGTGGTGGATGTGGCCAGGGAGCTCTGGTCAGTGCTCCAGGGTGGGGCAAGTATCCATGGTAACATCAAGTTAGTCATGGCAGATCTCAATGCCTGGGTGTTAACCCCCAGTGTGTTCCATGCATGTATGATCTGCATAGTTCTGACTGCAAACATAGTGAGCGTGTGGAGCCATTCCCAGTGATTGTCCAGAGACCCAGTTACTTCCTGTACCTTCTCATGTAACTACTGAGTCCCCATGGTCTCAGCACACTGGCTCCCACACTTGCTGAGTTCAGAGGTTCTATTTGCCCTAACAGCCTTTCCAATCAACAGAGAATCAGATGTTCTCGAGACAGCTCTGCCTATGTGTTTTTGATACTCGGAGGCTGCAGGCACCTCACCATCCTACATGGTTGCCTAGCCACCTTCTATCTATGCTTAAGATCAGTGGGTACTGTGGATTGTTCCCTCCACTAGAATCACTGTATCTCATGGGTACACAAGACCACTGGCCGGTTGTTGCTCCGACACTGTTGCCAGTACTGCTGTGAAGGTGGAGTCCTGTCTCAGCCATTTGCTGTGCGTGTACACAATGGCTTGCACAGCTACTGCCCAGGCCTGAAATGGTGCCCATCCTTTCTCAGCTGGGCAGTGGCTGCTGTTGTGGGGAAGCTGAAGTGAGACAAACATGTTCCCTCTGCTTCCATCAGGGCCATGGGCAACCACTATCCCCCAGGGCTCCAGTCCAGATGCATGCCGCACTCTCACTCCAGTTATATTGCCACAGGTTGCTGTAGTCTGATCTCACCTCTGTTTCTAAGCTGCTGCCTGCTCCAGCTCTCAACAGCTATGGTCATGTGCTGTACTTGTATTTGTGCTGCATGTCTGCACTCTCCACACAGGTCCACAGGGTTCCTCCTATCTCGTAGGATTTCCAGTGTTGCTTTCTCTTTGATTCTTCCCAGAAAGTGTACCTCCCACACCCCTTTCACTATTTATCTCAAGCCCAATGTATCACATCTGCCCCCCCCTTAAGATGCCACCTTGTGGGACTCCCACTTTATATAAGATATTTGAGCATCCACAGATTTTGATATCTGTAGTGTTCCTGGAAGACAACTCCCTATTGATACAAAGCAATGACATTATTGTTTTCAGTCAGGAGGGGATAATGACTATTACTTGATTGATTCTTTCATCATAATTTTTTTAATGGGAAAATATGTGAATCAATGGTTTTCAGATTTAGGATAGTATATATTGAAATGCTGTGATTCTTGAGAGAACAAAAACACAAAGTTGTGTTTATATGATTGTACTTTTGCCTAAAGGAACTTTCCAAAATGAGGCATTGGGAAATGAAGTGTAAGCAGAACATAGAGTTTTGCTGAGCTAAGGAGAGAAAAAAAAGATTGAAGTTCAGAGACAGAGAAGTGGCTGGAAATCATGAAACAAAAGTGTAGGAAAAGAGAAAGATGCACAAAATAAGAGCTCCAAAGGTATGCATATAAATCCCCTGAGTCTTTAGTAGAATACTCAGCATTGTATACACTTGTCAAGATACTTTAAAGTCAGCAGCTAAACAGACTCTGAGGCATATATTTGGCTAGGTGACATTTGTGATGGAGAAACTAGAGAAGCTTAACTGAGCATTCAGGGACCTCAACTGAGACCCCGGTAAGGATGTATTTTAGGGACAGATATATTCTAACCCTAAAGTAATGTTTAATGAAATGTGCCATATCAAACTTAGAAAAGAAAGCTGATCCACAGTAACTCAGACACCTAACAGAACAAATTTCAATATTCTTTAATGGTAGAGAAGAAAAAAATTAAGTCTCCACACATACCCAATATACACTGAAAACTGCTGAGTATTTGAAGAAGTAGAAAAATGTCATCTAAGCTAGAAGAAAATTCAGTAAAAACAGAAATGAGAGAAATGATAGAGTTCACAGGCAAGGATGTTAAAACAATAAAAACACTAAAAATATGTTCAAAGATTAAGAGAATCCATGTATTGGTGAGGAGAGGAATAAAAGATGTAAAAAGGCATATATGAGAGTTCTTCAAAAAGAATATGGAAAAGTAGAATTAAAAATATTTCTTTTCCTGTAAAACATTTAAAATCCATGCATAGTTTTTGCATAATGTGCATTTTCCATGAATTTTTCCCAAACAAACCTTTTATTTAAGGGATACAAATTTCATAAGTAAAACTTTAAGAATATAGTTATTCTTCCCACAATACCCACCTCCCCACCCATACTCATACTGCCAAAGGAGAACACTGACAGGCAGCTGGGTCTGGGAATGCCTTGGCTTACCCTGAGGATGGAGCAGCGTTGCAAGGCTGAGTGGATCCCCTACTCCCTGTGTCTTTGGGAATACTGCATGTTATGGCTGTGGGAATTATGTGACTGCATGATAGGGCATGGAGTGTTACTGGATCTCTGGGCAATCCCTGTGTCTAGCACGAGAGGCTCAGAGTTCCCTGAGTGTCTGTGGTGGGTCATTGCAGAGGATTGTGTATTCACACTACATACTGCACAGATCCTGAGTGTGGTTAGTGCAAATGTGTGGTTGGGGTGTGTATCCACTGTGGACTTGCCCTGGACATTGATCACCTTGGCAGAAAGAAGGTGAGGCAGTGGTCACACTAGCCGACATGAGCATATCCTTCCCCCTGCTGACAATAGATCCACCATGCCCAGAGTGGATGGTACTCTGGACATTTCCACCACCCCTGAGCACTGACTGGAGCTCCTTGGCCCCATCACACATGCCTCTGAGTACCCATCGAAGGAGTAGACACTTCACTAAGCCACATAAGCATATTTCATAGATAAAAGCCATTAGAGGAGGAAACCAGTGTGTGGTTCAACAAATGCCATAAAAATAAATATACAAAAATGAGAAACAGGAACAAGGAAGACAATATGACTCCCCCAAAAGTATCCAACAACACTTCAATATTATAAAGTGGAGAAAAAGAGATTGATGAAATGCCTGAAAAAGAATTCAAAATAATGATGATAAAATTACTCAAAAACACAAAGAAGCAAAATAATGAGTTCAAAAAATACATACATGACATAGATGAAAAATTATCCCATAAGATTGAAGAAAAATCAAACTGAAATATTAGAAATGAAGAATTCCATATGTCAAAAAACACAATGGAAAGCAGTAATAACAGATTTGGTGAGGCAGAAGAAAGAATATTTGAGCTAGAAAACAAATATTTGGAAAGAAGAAGAAGAAAACAAGAAAGGAGAAGGAGGAGGAGGAAGAAACTGGGGAAAACTGAAAATGGTGTTTGAGAATTAGGGGATACCAAAAATGACCTAACATAGGTGTCTTAGGAATTCTTGAAAGAGTTAAAATATAGAATGGATTATAAGACCTATTCAGTGAAATAACAGCAGAAAATTTACCTAATTTGGAGAATGAAAGGGACTTCCGAGTATAGGAATCACATATAACTCCTAATAGAGGTGAACAAAAAAGAGCTTCACTACAACAAATTACAGTCAAACTTTCAACAGTAAAACATAAAGAAATGATTCTCAAATGTGCATGAGAGAAATGCCAGATTACCTTGATGATCTAAAATTAGATTGAGAGCTGATTTCTCATCAGAAATTCTGAAGGCTAGGGGAGGATGGAGAGACATAGTCTAAGTCCTAAAAAAAAATACAAAAAAAAAAAAACCTGTCAACTCTGAATAATGCACCTGCAAAGCTCATATTTATGAATAAAGGTAAAATAAAGACCTTCCAACAAACAGAAATTGAAAGCTTTTCATATCCATCTAGCCTTACAACTGATGCTTATGGATGAGCTATACACAAAAACACAAAAATAGTCATAATTATGAAAGAATATATGGTCAATCCTAGAGAAGGTTCCATGTACTGCTGAGAAGAATGTAAAGTCTTTAGATGTAGGATGAAATGTTCTGTAGATATCTGTTAGATCCATTTGGGCTATAGTGTCATTTAAATCTACTGTCTCCTTGTTGATCTTCTGTCCTGTTGATCTGTCTATCTCTGAGAGTGGAGTATTGAAGTCCCCCAGAACTATTGTATTGGGGTCTAAGTCTCCCTTTAAGTCCCTTAACAGGTCTTTTAAATAAACTGGTGCCCTGTAATTAGGTGCATATACATTGATAATCGTTATATCTTCCTGTTGAATGGATCCCTTAATCATTAAATAGTGCCCCTCTTTGTCTCTCCTAACAGTTTTTGTGGTAAAGTTTATGTTGTCCGATATTAAGATGGCTACGCCCGCTCTTTTTTCATTGCTGTTGGCATGAAACAGTATTTTTACACTTTGTGTTTCTGTGTGGGTACAAACTGATGAGATCTTTACTAATTATATACTGAATTGATCTTCTGTTTATAAAGATAATTGGAAATGAAAAAAAAAACCTGGTGTTAAATTGGAAATGGCATAGAAAATTAATTAATTTTTAAAAAAATATTATGTAGGATCTCTGTCTTTAATGTGCTGTACACTCTTATCTAATGCTATAACTAGACTCCAACAGTATTTTTTTCACTTCGTGTTGCTATATGGGGGCAAACTGTTGAAATCTTTAGCTAATATATACTAAACTGATCTTCTGTATATAAAGAGAATATAAAGAGAATTGAAAATGAATCTTGATGTGAATGGAAGGGGAGAGGGAGCGGGAAAGGGGAGGGTTGCGGGTGGGAGGGAAGTTATGGGAGGGGGGAAACCATTGTAACCCATAAGCTGTACTTTGGAAATTTATATTCATTAAATAAAAGTTTAATAAATGAAAAAAAAAGAAAGAATATAAAAGCAGAAAATCTCCTAGTTAAAGTACAAAGGAAATTCAAAGCAAACAATAGGAGTGTTTTTGAGAACACAGCAAGGCCAAGTCATAACTTATCAATAATAACCTTGAATGTAAATGGCCTCAACTCTCTAGTTGGAAGATACAGACTGGGTTGGTGCTGTGGCTCACTTTGTGGCTCCTCTGCCTGTGGCGCTGGCACCCTGGGTTCTAGTCCTGGTTGGAGCACTGGATTCTGTCCCAGTTGCCCCTCTTCCAGTTCAACTCTCTGCTGTGGCCCGGGAAGGCAGTGGAGGATGGCTCAAGTGCTTGGGCCCTGCACCCCCATGGGAGACCAGGAGGAAGCACCTGGCTCCTGGCTTCAGATTGGCGCAGCACACTGGCCATACTGGGCATTTCGGGGGTGAACCAACGGAAAAGGAAAACCTTTCTCTCTGTCTCTCTCTCTCTCATTATCTAATTCTGCCTGTCCAAAAAAAAAAAAATACTGAATGGATTAAAAAACAAGACCCATCTTTTTGCTGCCTACAAGAAACACATCTTACCAGCAAAGATACACACACATTGAAAGTTAAAGGAGGGAAAAGGATATTCCTTACTAATGGAAAACAAAAAAGAGCAGGAGTAGCCATCATCATATCAGACAAAATAGATTGTTACACAAAAAATTATTAAGAGACAAAGATTGGCATTATGCAATGATAAAATGATACATCCAGTAGGAAGATGTGACAATAGTAAATCTATCTGGACTCAATGCCAGGCATCTGGATACTTAAGGCAAATGCTAATGGATCTAAAGGGAGACATAGACTCCAAAACAATAACAATGAATGACTTCAAAACTTTCTACAGTGGGCAGATTAATCTAGACAAAAGGACCAACAAAGAAACAACACAGCTAATCTACACTGTGAACCAAATGGACCTAATTGATATTCAAAGAACATTTCATCCCACAGATGCAGAATACATTCTTTTTATCAGTCCATGGAACTTAAAATCAGACATGAAAAAGGAACTGTTACAATGGACACCAAAGAAATAAAAGAATCATCAGGAATTACTATAAACAGCTATATGACAACAAATTGGAATATCTAGAAGAAATGGATAGATTTCTGGACACATAAAATCTACCAAAATTGAGTCCTGAAGACAGAGAAAAAACCCAAGCACAGCAATAACCAGGGGGAGTAATAAAGACCTCCCCCTTCAACAAAGAAAAGCACAGGACTGGATGGCATTCACTGCCAAATTCTACCAAGCTTTTAAAGAACTACTTCCAATTCTTCCAAAAAATATTCAAAACAATTGAAAAAGAGGTAACCCTCCCAAACTCCTTTGATGAAGCCAATATAACCTTAATTCCAAAACCAGAAAGATACAACAAAGAAAGAGAAGTATAGAAAAATATCTCTGACAAACATACATGCAAAAATCTTTAACAAAATACTATCTAATTGAATCCAATAACACATTAGAAAGATCATTAACAAGACCAAGTGGGATTTATCCCTGCTCTGCAGGGATGGTTCAACATTCAGAGATCAATAAATGTGATACAGCACATTAACAAACCAAACAACAAAAACCATATGATTATCTCAATGGATACAGAGAAAGCATTTGATAAAATATGATGTTCTTTCATGATAAAACTTTAAGCAAATTGGATATAGAAGGTACATTCCTCAACACAATCCAGGCAATTTATAACAAACATATAGCCAGCATCCTATTGAACGGGGAAAAGTTAGAAACATTCTTACTAAGATCCAGAACCAAACGAGGATGTTCACTTTCACCATTGCTGCTCAGTACAGTCCTGAAGGTTTTAGCAAGAACCATTAGGCAAGAAAAAAATCAAAAGGATGCAAATTGGAAAGGAGGAAGTCAAAATACCCCTGTTTGTAGATGACATGATTCTATACATAGAACAACCAAATAAGATACTATTGGAACTCATAAGAGACTTTGGTAAACTTGCAGGATATAAAATCAACACACGAAATAAGCACCCTTCATGCATGTATATAGATAATGCCGTAGCTGAGAAAGAAATTATTGGAGAGTGGCAAGATGGCGGAATAGTAAGGGAGCACACTGATAGTCCGGGAAGAGACAGTTTAATAAAAGTGGAGATATTGCAGGTTCAAGGAAGAGTAGAGGAAGAAACAGCAGAGGAAACTCTTCCGGAACTAGTGATTCACAGTGGACCTGCGTGGAGAGCGTGGGAGCCCAAGTTTGGGACACCAGCAGCAGACTCAACACACCAGCACTGGAATGCGAGGTGAGCCGAACTTCAATAGCCCGAGACACCAGCAGGGAAGCAGAAAGAGGAGACTAGAGGAACCGAGGCTTGAAACCCCGTGGGGAAAAGTACACCAGGCTAACTAGAAGAGAGAGAGAGAGAGAGAGAGAGAAAGTGACCGATAAGACACGAGTTTCAATCTCTCTGCTCACCTCTCAAAGGCGAGCAAGACAAAGAGCAGACGCCATTTTGGACATACGTCATAAGCAGAGCGACCTCAGGTCTGCACCGGCCGTGAGCCTAGCAGAAAAACCTGACTCTGGGCGGGTGAAATAACAGGAGATTCATGTGAGTGCTCTCCAGAGACGCTACAGTTTGGTAGCCTTGGCAACCCAGTGGGAGACTGCAGGAGAATTTGAGCTCACACTGAGGGCAGCAGATTCCCTGTGTGGTCCTTGGGAAAGAGCTTCCAATTTCTGGCTCCTGTGGGTATATCATTCGCCTGCTAACTACCTCTAATTCGGTTCAGCTGTGCGGAATTACGTCCCTTTTGAATCAAAAAAAAAAAAAGAAAGAAAAAAAAGAGATATTTACCATGCCTAACCTGGGAGTGTCATCTTTGGCACACCCTCAAACCTGAGGAAACAAACAGAGCTCTCAGGCCACACTCATCTCAAGCCTCTAAGGCTCCATCGAAAGCAGACAGTCCACTTAATATAGAAAATATAAAAAGAAAAAACACCACAGTGAAGCAACCAAAGAATATATCCAATACGCCAAACAAACGCAAAAACGAGGTAACAAGAACAAGGAAGACACTATGATGCCCCCAAATGAAAAAGACACCCCAATTCAAGATTATGAAGATGATGAGATAGAAGAAATGCAAGAAGTGGATCTCAAAAAATTGATAAGAACATTAAGAAGTTCTCAAAAACAAATTCTTGAACTACAGAAATCCTTAATGGACAAGATAGAAAATCTCTCATGCGAAAATGAAATATTAAGGAGGAATTGAAATGAAATGAAACAACTAGTAGAACAAGAAACTGTGATAGTGATGAGAAATCATAATGAAATGAAGAATGCAATAGATCAAATGACAAACACATTAGAGAGCCTTAATAACAGAATGGGTGAAGCATAAGAGAGAATATCGGACTTAGAAGACAGAGCACAGGAAAGGAAATAGTCAAACCAAAGAAAGGAAGTGGAAATTAGAATTCTAAAAAATATTGTCGGGAATCTACAGGATACTATTAAAAAACCCAGCATTCGGGTTCTAGGTGTTCCAGAAGGCATGGAGAGGGAGAAAGGACTAGAAGTCCTTTTTAGTGAGATACTAGCAGAAAATTTCCCAGGTTTGGAGAAGGACAGAGACATCTTAGTACAGGAAGCTTATAGAACACCTAATAAACATGACCAAAAGAGATCCTCACCACAACATGTTGTAATCAAACTCACCACAGTGAAACATAAAGAAAAGATTCTAAAATGTGCAAGAAAGAAACGCCAGAACTCTCAGAGGATCTCCAATTAGACTCACAGCAGACTTCTCATCAGAAACCCTACAAGCTAGAAGGGAATGGCGAGATATAGCCCAGAAACTAAGAGAGAAAAACTGCCAGCCCAGAATATTATATCCTGTAAAGCTCTCATTTGTGAATGAAGGTGAAATAAAGACTTTTCATAGCAAACAGAAACTGAAATAATTTGTTGCCACTCATCCTGCCCTGCAAAAGATGCTTAAAGATGTGTTACACACAGAAACACAGAAACATGGTCATCAATATGAGAGAAGGTAAAGGAAGGAACCTCACAGCAAAAGATCACAGGAAGCACAAGTCCTCTTTGACATAGAATTAAAATCTGATTCTCTGTTAAAGCAATGTGTTAAAATAATCTATTATGATCTCTTGATGTCTGTTAAATTCTAATTGTTCAAAAACAGCTGAATTTTTATTAAGAGCTATGGGTTATTGAAATATGTGCTTATTTTCAAAGATTTGAATAATCACCTTGTAACAATGATCAAATATGGTCTATGTTTTGTCATGATTTTAAGGAATCTTATTTCAACCAGATATTTTGGATTTTGAGCCTTCTTGGCATTCTTGACAGGCATTCAAAAAATCAAAGTTCCAAACAATCTGGACTCTAAAATTTCCAGTAAATCTTGGACTTTGATTTTTCCAGTTTGGGCCCAACTGAAAAAATCAAAGGACCTATGTCTCTCATCTTATAGAGACACCAACTAATCAGTCTATTTGGATTATATTAGAAGTACTGTCAAGATGTGACGTGGTACTAAATTTTAAGTTTCTATAATGGAAAATGCTATTAACACAAATGTTTGAGAATTAACAAGTCTAATGATCTTGTGTTACTAGACATGATAGTTATCTTAATGAGAAAGCCCCAGAGGCCTAAAGGGTTAAATACTTGTAAAATCCTACAGGTGCTTTCAAAAATACTGTGAATTAAGCAAGTGCCTCTTGTTGGTTGATGAGTTTATAATTTTAAACATGGCGACTTAAAGTCTTTTGTCATCCACAGTTATATATGATTTGCTGCTCAAAAAACTAAAGTGTTCTGTGTTTAGCTGTCCTCCTATAGGTTCCTATGGACTTTTTCCAGCCACTTCTTTTGTATTCAGTACTTTGGGATGGCTCTGTAAACAGATGAAGCCAATAATGTATTAACAGTACCAACTGAGAGAAAGTATGGTTAACTGAGGTTACTAAAAAGAAAAAGCAATTCAAATCAATTGGCAATCCACAAAAAGAGTTAAAGATTTTAAAATCTATTATTGAAATTGCTATATTGGTCTATTATGCTATGTTATATGTGTGTACATATTGTATGTCCACATGGGAAAATTTTATTAAGAATTTTATTTTAAATGGCTTATAGATAAGATTGTCCATCAATTTAAGCTGCTAAAATTGATCAAAGATACATTTTAATTCATGTGACCTGAATCTCTGTATCATATGTTTTATACTTGTTGGTAGAAAGAAACTAAAAACATTTTAGATGGTTGTGCTTAAGTTTACTGGTTAAACAAACTACACCATGTTAGATATTTAAGAGGTGTTTTCAATTACATGATTCTTAAAATTTATAGAAGGCATTGGACCTTCTGGTAAATGTTTTCTTAAGTTGTTATCTAATGGTTGAAATGGTTTGCTAAGTATTCATGTGATATTGCTATTGTCAGCAAGCGATCTAGGACTTGCTCCCTCATTTCTCTATTCTAAGCCCAACTTATTCTTTCATTTCTCTATTCTCTTCAAGGTAGGAAACTAATTCTATTATAAAGGAATCTGTAGGACGCACAATTTAATCTTTAGACCTTATAAAAGAGATGGCTAACATTTTTCTGTAATAGCATAGCCAAAATAAGAACTTAAATAATAATCTCATAGCTAGATTCACTTCGCCATCAGCAAAGTAAACAGTAAGTTAGAAAAACCTCCCTTTCAGACCAAAGGGAAAGAAAGTTTTTAAGTGAGAATATAATTTTCCTCATGGGCATTGTCTACCTTAGAAAAACTACTACAGAACATGCCTGTGACTATAGACTTGTAGTTCAGGCCACCGAAGATTAGAGATGGGACTTGAGCACTCCCTTGACTTGCATCCTCTGGTCTGCTTTAACACAAACCAGGAGGAAAAGAAAGCTCGGCATCAGAAGCAATGGGTGGCAGGCCTATTAATGGCTGATCTGCACAGTGATCTGCCCTCAAGGAGACCCAACAGGCCAGTCTACTGCAGTGACTTTCAATGTGGTAAGCCTGGGCTTCAGCAGAAGTCAGCTTGTGAAGAGCCCTGGCAGCTCTGCCAAGAGTTGGATCACTGGAAATGGACCTGCCCTGGAGTCGAAGGATGCCCAGGTCAGAGCCACAGATCTTATTGGCTCTAAGCTGAAAAGCCCTTCACTCAGCCCAACTTCCAAAGTGACCACTGCAGCTGAGGGGATGGTCAAGTAGGGTCAGCAACATTGCAGGCAGAACTGTAAATTTCTTGTTAGAGATGCCACCTGCCTTTACCTGGCCAGCTCTCCTCCCAGGCCAGCTAAGTAATGAAAGTCAACAGAGTGCCTTCCCCTAAGAGGTTCACACCTCCCTAAGGATGTGCCCCATGTGAAGAGATAGATAGGTCTGGGCCTCTTAACTTACAAGGCCTAAAGCCCACCAGATTATTATCAAGCCCCTTCTGTCAGGTTATATTTGCCTCTCAATCAGAAAACTTAATTGCAGCTTAGACAGCACCTTTCTTAGCTCCTCTAATAATGACTCTGTCCTTTGTTCTAGGCCCTGTCTAGCGCACTTGGGCCTCATTCCTTTGTAATCATAACCTCTACTCTACCACCAATGGCTCTACTCCCAACCTGTGTGTACTGATGGTCCTCTTCCCCACTTAATGCTGTGTAATTGTTCAGACCTGGTTAATGCCACTCTTAGGATCATTGGTTACTATCCTCACTCTGTCTTTTATGACCTTGTCTAAATATGATCAGAGTCGGCGAACTTGGGAGGCTTCCATAGCCTTGGCAACTCATGACGAGAGCCTAGAGTGATTACTGGCACCATAAACTAGAGTGTCAATTTGTTGGGTCAACAACAGGAGTCACTGTACACTTGCTCCTCATATGGTATCTCTGTCCTTAATGTGCTGTACATTGTGATTTAATGCTATAACTAGTACTCAAACAGTATGTTTCACTTTGTGTTTTTATGTGGGTGCAAACTGTTGAAATCTTTACTTAATATATACTAAATTGATCTTCTGTATATAGAGAGAATTCAAAATGAATCTTGATGTGAATGGAAGGGGAAAGGGAGCGGGAGAGGGGAGGGTTGCGGGTGGGAGGGAATTTATGGGAGGCGGAAGCCATTGTAATCCATAAGCTGTACACTGGAAATTTATATTCATTAAATAAAAGTTTTAAAAAAAGAAATTATAATAACAGTATCCTCACAATAATTTAAATTCCTTGGAGTAAATTTAACCAGGAAGTGAAAGAACTCTATGATGGAAATCATTAAATATTAAAGAAATAAATATAAGAAGACACAAAAAATGGAAGAATATTCCATGTTTGTAGATTGATAGAATTAATATAATCAAAATGTCCAGACTATACAAAGCAATTTACAGATTCAGTAAATCCCACTCAAAATACCATCACAGTTTTCTCAGATCTAGTTTTGATGATTATATATTTTAAAATTTAATGCAAAATTTATTTTACAATTTAATTTTATTATTGTTTATAGCTATTGCCTATATTCCCACTGAATTGTGGACTTTTTACTGTCTACTTGTTGAACTCTTTATTTAGCAGAGCATTAAGATTTTGACTACAATTCATATTAAAAATATGTTATCTCAAAATTTAATACAGAAAAAAGAGAGGAAGTGGGAGGAATGGATGAAGGGAACTATCATTATATTATTAGAATTGTATCTGTCAACCACATGAAATCTGTTTTTTGTTAATATCACATTAGAATTATTGAGAGTTGTGCTGTAGTAATTATCATGCATTTGCTGTGATCCTGAGAATGTAATCAATAAATAAATTCTTTAAAAATAAAAAATTATAAATATTAGCAAAAATTCATTTGAAAATTTCTTTAAAACACATATAGTTGAGTCTAAAACGTAGAAATGAAATATAAGAAAAGAATAGTACAATTGATAGGAGAGGGGAATAGAAACATACAATAATTACTGTTGTAATCTTACATTATACATGAAATGGTGATGTTTTATGAAAGTGTGCTCTGGCAAATAATGGAGCATAATGTAAAACTCTGAGTAACTACTTAAAAGTAAAGCAAAGGAGGTTCCTGTTGTGACACAATGGGTTCAGTTACTGCTTATGATACCAGCACGCAAATGGGTGTGCCAATTTGAGTTCTAGCTCATCTGCTTTTGATCCAGCTCTCTGCAAATGCACCAGGGAAGGCAATGGAAGACCAAGGTCAGGAATCCTGGTTCCTGGCTTCGAGTCTGGCCTGGTCTTGGTTGTTGTGGTCATTTGGGGAGTAAACCAATGGATGGAAGGGTTCTCTCTTTCTCTCTCTGCCTTATAAATAAGTAAATAAACAAATAAATCTTTCATAAAGCAAAGCACAAAAGTATAGTCATACCTTGGAATCCATAGGGGATTGGTTCTACAACCCCTGTTGATGTCAAAATCCACACTCAAATCCTTTATATAAAATTGGAAAGAATTTGCATATAGCCTTATAGAATCATCCTAGATACTTTATTATTTTTATTTATTTATTTATTTTTTGACAGGCAGAGTGGACAGTGAGAGAGAGAGAGAGACAGAGAGAAAGGTCTTCCTATGCCGTTGGTTCACCCTCCAATGATCGCTGCGGCCGGCGCACTGCAGCCCGAGCATCACGCTGATCCAAAGCCAGGAGCCAGGTGCTTCTCCTGGTCTCCCATTCGGGTGCAGGGCCCAAACACTTGGGCCATCCTCCACTGCACTCCTGGGCCATAGCAGAGAGCTGGCCTGGAAGAGGGGCAACCGGGACAGAATCTAGCACCCCAACAGGGACTAGAACCCGGTGTGCCGGCGCCGCAAGGCGGAGGATTAGTTTATTGAGCCGAGGCACCGGCCTATCCTGGATACTTTAAATAATCTCCAGATTATTTATAAGATCTGATACAATGCAAAAGCAATGTAAATAGTTGTTACACTATATTGTTTAGGAATAATGACAAGGAAAAAATTTCTGCACATGTTCACTACAGACTGATTTTTTTTGAAAGGTAATTTTGATATGTGTTTGGTTGAATCTCCTGATGCAGAACTCACATAGACATGGATGGCTGACTGTGTAGTTAACAAGCCAATACTGCTGATAAACTGGAATTATGAAATGTAATTAATACAAATGATTCAAAGAAAGGGTAAAATGAGATAAAGAAAAGGTGGATTAATAGAACAAATAGTAAAATGATACATTTAAGCATAGTTGTATTAATAATTAAATAAGTAAATCAAATGCTGTGAACACTCCAATTAAAATGGAAATATAGTCAGAAAAAAAGATTTAAGTCTGTTTTCTACATGAAGCACACTTCAAATATAAAGAAAAATATCTATTATAAATGAATGGAATGTTATGTATGATACAAATGCTAAACATGAGCTCACTACAGTGACTATATTGATTTCATTAAAGGAATACCCATATTAGTAAGCATAAGAGTGATGTTTCAAATTGATAAAGGGGGCCATTAATCAAGAAGACATATTATTAACTGTACACATCTAAAAACAGACTTTAAAACGAGATAGAAACACAAAATTGAGAGACAAATTCACAATCATAGTCAGATTTCTTTCTAGTAGTATGTAAGAAGTAGAGAGAAAAGTATAAATATGGCAGACTTCAACTACAGATCTAAACAACTTAACTGGCACTAATAGAATATTTAACAACAGCAGAATACTTGTTCTTTTCAAGTGCTCATAAAGCATTCACCAAGAAAGACGATGGTTTGGATTTTAAGACATATTTCAATAAATTTATTTTTTTTCAGATTTTACTTTTTAATGAACTTGTAAACAGAAAAAAAAGCTTACATTTCAAAATAAAAACAAATTCCCAGGCCACATAGATGTTTACAGTGATTACAGTTACCTAAGCAACATACATATTCAGTTGTAAGATAATAACTAAATTTGTAACGAATATGTTTTTTTAAAAAGTACCAAGAACATTATAGAGTTAAAATCCTAAGGATTATCTATTACTAAGTTTTCTTAAGTCGTTGCTTTAGATGTTGTTATTTCTAGCACAGGTAAGCAGGCAAGAGTCTTTCCTATGTTCAAAGACTGCAATCTGTGATTGCATCATATCAGCTGGCTTGCAAATGAGAAGCCAATCATTTTGGAACGTTTTAAGTGAACAACTTGCAAAACCTCCTGCTGGGGGGACGCTAAGAATGTACAAATGTGAGAATTTACCATCATCACAAATGTAGCTGAAGACTGTTCATGGTGTTCTTCTGAAATGAGATTTCAAAGCAGTATAGTTCAAAATAAAGGATATTAACAAAAAACTGACCTATGTACAACTTCTCCATTTTTAAGTGCCAACCATTTAGTGAACTCTTCCACTTGAAAAAAATGCAACAGAAAACCAGACACCATGCTTCGCTATCTCAGTTAATATTCACATCTATGGCAGCTACAACTCAGGATACAACATCACCAATGCTGCCCCATGCCAATTTATAATGAATTTAAATTCTATACACCAAAAATGATTGTCCGCAACCACTGGTTATGAACTAAAATTTCTAGATTAGAGGAGAAACAAATACTGCTCTGATCATCTGCTATGCTTCTTTGTTCTGTAATTTACGTTTAGAAACCTTTCATGTTATTCTCGGTTTTGTCAGTTTGCTTGCCGGTAGGGGTCTGGACCTGCTGACCCTGCCCATTGAGAGATGTTGCCTGCTGGACTGCTTTCTGCTTTAACATTGTCCAATCAAATGTGTAGTCATATTGGTGGTTCAGGGTCCTGAAAAGGATGCGAAATAGCTGCCTCAGATACATGTAATCCGGGGCTTCCTCAAAGCCCAGCCTACAACAGTAGTTTAAGTACATGGCAAACTCCGCAGGAAACCCCTTACATAAAACTTCGACAGGAGTGGACATCTTCTTTTCACTAATCTTTTCGTATTTTTGTTTCTTTGTTGCAGCTTTTAGTCCTTGCCATGGCAGACTGGTTCTATTAAAATACATCAAAACGTATCCTAAGGACTCCATGTCATCCCGGCGGCTCTGCTCAATACCGAGATGTGCATTGATGCTAGCATACCGCGCAGTGCCAGTGAGGTTTTTATCTTCTCTGTAAGGTATATGTTGCCTGGTCCTGTTGTCTCTATACTTTTTGGCCAAGCCAAAATCAACAAGGAATAACTTATTACAGTGACGCCCAATACCCATGAGGAAGTTATCTGGCTTAACATCTCTATGTATAAAATTCTTCGTATGCACATATTCAATTCTACTGATCATCTGGTCAGCCAACATGAGGACAGTTTTCATCGTGAACCTTCTTGAACAGAAATTGAAGAGGTCTTCGAGGCTGGGCCCCAGAAGATCCATGACCAGCACATTACAGTCTTTTTCCTGTCCATACCACCGTACGTGTGGGATGCCGACCCCACCTTGGAGAATCTTATAGAGTTTGCTCTCGTACAGCAGCTGAGGATGCCGGGCCTTCTGCGATTCCAGCTTCACGGCCACTTCCTCGCCGTTGGCGATATTAATCGCCAGATAAATGTCCCCGAAGGAGCCGGACCCGATCTTCCGGACCAGTTTGTACTTCCCGCCAACGATGAATTCGGCCTGGGAGCCGCTGCTGCTGGCCATCCTGAAGACAGAGGCTGGGGCAAAGGCCACACGCAGCGCTTCAGGGCCGTTTGAGGCCTCCGAGTGGCACGCGGGAGCCTGCGGAGCGAGGCGGCAGGGCGGCCGGCGGAGGCGTTCCCGGCGCTACGGGGCCCAGACTCGGCCGGCGGGGGCGGATCACCGCCGCGCAGTCGGGTTTTTTTGTCAGCGCGCCGATGGTGAGGGCCGCTTTCGCGGTTACTACCCTGGGCCGCTTGTTCCTGGGCTGCTGTGGCCGTCTGCTGTCGCGGCGACGTCGCGGCCTGCAGAAGGGCCTCAGAGGGTCAGGGTGGCGGTGTCGCTGGCTCCGCCCGAGGCGACCCGCGGTGCTCCGCCCACGCCGCCATCTTGTCACTCGGGCTCCAGCCAACAGAAAATGTCTGCAGGCCCCGGAGCAAATTAACGGCTAAAGTGGTGCAGATCATCTTCTAAAATTATGAGGAGGGGACTGAGTTATAAACTGACAAAAGAAATACATATAAAGAATCCACACACGGGGTTTGGGAATTAATGCACTTTTAGGTGTTATGTAAGTGGAAGAGGAAGTTAAAAGGATCATCTGCATAGTTTGAATTGATTGAAAACTCAAGCTGTAAAACCTGCATGTCGGAGTTAAAGTGGTTCTTAGAATTCTGTAGCTTTGATTGTGCATATTGGTGAAGAAAACAGGTCCAAATTCAGTGCTCTTAGCTGCTACTTTAAGAGGCTAATGGAAAGAGGAAACTAAAACCAAATTGTTTATAAGAAAATAAATAATGAGAGCTGAAATCAAACAAAGCTGAAGCCTGTGAAACCAAAAAGTATAGAAATAAATTGTGCTGTCACAAACTTCCAGAGTAGAGAGAAGGTGAGAATAATTTCCACTTCGTTTTATGAAGTCAGCTTGGCTGTAACCAAAATTCTCTACATATACCATAAAAAAAGGAAACTAAAATATTTCTTATAAACACTGATGCAAAACTCCTTAACCAAATGCTAGTAATAAAATCTAACAATATACAAAATGAATCATAAAGTATAAACGAGGTCTCTATCAGTAATAAAAGTTTGGTTTGATATTTGAAAATCAATTTAATGAAATTTGTCATATAAAAAAGAAGAAAAGTCACAATTACCAATTCAAAACTGATTAAAAAATAAACCAAAGTTTAGTCCTCATTCATGAAAAAATTCTTGGCAGCTTAGCAACAGAAGGAAATATTTTCAACTTCAGCAATAGTCATAATTAACAGTGAAAGATTGAATGTTTTGTTTCTCCATAAGAGTAATGCAAGGGTACCTTTTTTGTTGCATTCATTTAATATTGTCCAGCTGTTTGGTGCAACAAAGCAAGAAAAACTAAGTAAAGACACTGAAATAGTAAAAGAATAATTTTAAGATGTTTTTATTCATGAATGACTTGTGTATGTAGGTAGAAAGCCTATGGAGTTGAAGCAAATATACTAGAATTTATAAATAAATTTGGCAAGTTTTCAGAATACCAGACGAATACATCCAATTTATACAAATGAATTATATGTCTAAACATCAGCAACAAACAGAAATGGAAACAATTTAAAATATCATCAAATTTTATTGGATATAGTATGGTAAATGATAGTCTTTACAAATACATGAAAACCGCTGTGCTGAAAACAATTATATATTGCTGAGAGAAATGGGAGAAGATATGAATAAATGGAGCTGTATATTATGCACATAGACTGGAAGACTATTTTAAGATGCAAATTCTCTTAAGTTAGTGTATAAATTCAAACAATCTCAATCAGGATTCTAGTATGTTTTTAAAATTAAAAATTGAAGAATCAATTTAAAATGTACATGGAAATGCAAAAGATTAGAACAATCATAACAATTTTTCAAAGGAAAAGAGTAGAATATGAACCACAAATGCACATTAATCTAGACAATGTGGCTATATTACATTTAAATAAATGTAATACAATGAGGTTGTAGTAAACTTTTTCAATAGACTGAAACTATTTAAGTATGAAAATGATTACTTTTAAACATTTTAAATTGAATTGACTTTTTATTGTTGAATTGTAAGAATCCTTCATATATTTTAGATAATAGGCATTTATGGAATATAATGTTTGAAAATATTTGTTTCTAATTATTTAGGTTTCAGTTCATTTTCCTGATAGCAGCCTCTTAAGCATGAAAGTTTTCAACTTTCATGAAGTCAGGTTTATTTTTTCCCTTTAGTTGTTTGTGCTTTTAGTGCAATATCTCAGACATCATTACACAATCCAAGGTCACAGAGATTTTAAAAATTATTTATTTATAAGAAAGAGAGTGTGTTATCATCTGCCAGTTCATGCCCCAAATGTCCTCAAGGGCAAGTCTTGGGTTAGTCCAAAGTGAGGAACTAGGAACTCAATCCAAGTCTCCCATGTGGATGGCAAAAAACCAATTACTTAAGCAGTCACCACCCACCCCCCTCAGAGTCCACATTATCAGGAAGTTAGAATCAAGAGTGGGAAGCAGGTATCAAACTCAGCCATTCCAATATGGATGCAGGCATTCTAACAAAAGTCTTAACTCTTTGACCAAATTCTTACCTCCAGAGATACCAAAAGTCTTTTTAACAAACAAAAAAATTGTCTGTATTTATGGGTCCCAGAAGATGTTTCAATACATGTATACATTGTGTAATGTCCAGTCAGGATACATATATCTCTCTCCTTAAACATTTGTCATTTCTTTGTGGTGAAACATTCAAAATTCTGTCTTCTGTTTATAGCCCTAATTTATACTCCTATGGAACTGTGGTCTTTCTACTTTTTTGCTTGTTGAATATTATGATTAGTGGCAAATTAAGCCTGTGACTATAGAGTGGATTAAAATTATGGCTTTGCAAAAACTGTTAAAGAGAGGGGAGGTAGGTAGAGGAGATGGGGGGGAGCAGAGGAGTGAGGGAAGAGTGGTTGTCTTCTTGGAATTGTATCTATGGAATGCATAAAATCTGTTCTCTTTATATTAATAAAAAATTTTAAAAATAGAGAAATAACTTTAAATTATTTATAGTAACCTTCCAAGCAATAGAACTTCAGAGCTACATAGTTCAATCTGACTGTAGCAGTATTCATTAATAGTTCAATCTGACTACAGCAGTATTCATTAATAGTTCAATCTAACTGTAGCAGTATTCATTAACAGTTCAATCTGACTGTAGCAGTATTCATTAATAGTTCAATCTGACTACAGCAGTATTCATTAATAGTTCAATCTAACTGTAGCAGTATTCATTAATAGTTCAATCTGACTGTAGCAGTATTCATTAACAGTTCAATCTGACTGTAGCAGTATTCATTAATAGTTCAATCTGACTACAGCAGTATTCATTAATAGTTCAATCTAACTGTAGCAGTATTCATTAATAGTTCAATCTGACTGTAGCAGTATTCATTAATAGTTCAATCTAACTGTAGCAGTATTCATTAATAGTTCAATCTAACTGTAGCAGTATTCATTAACAGTTCAATCTGACTGTAGCAGTATTCATTAACAGTTCAATCTGACTGCAGCAGTATTCATTAACAGTTCAATCTGACTGTAGCAGTATTCATTAACAGTTCAATCTGACTACAGCAGTATTCATTAACAGTTCAATCTGACTGCAGCAGTATTCATTAACAGTTCAATCTAACTGTAGCAGTATTCATTAATAGTTCAATCTGACTGCAGCAGTATTCATTAATAGTTCAATCTGACTACAGCAGTATTCATTAATAGTTCAATCTGACTGTAGCAGTATTCATTAATAGTTCAATCTGACTGTAGCAGTATTCATTAATAGTTCAATCTAACTGTAGCAGTATTCATTAATAGTTCAATATGACTGTAGCAGTATTCATTAATAGTTCAATCTGACTACAGCAGTATTCATTAATAGTTCAATCTAACTGTAGCAGTATTCATTAATAAACTTTTCCCCACCCATTTCTTTGTGCTTCCTTTCCCAGCTTCTGGTAACCATAATTATACTTTTAATTTCTCTGTTGAGTGTTAGCACGTGATACTTGTCTTTCTGTATTTGGCTTATTTCATTTAACATAATGACCTCCAGTCTATCCATGTTGCTGCAAATGAGAGATTTCTTTTTTTTTTTCATCCTTTATAGTTGAATAATATTCCTTTGTGTATATTTGCCATATTTCCTTTCTCTGTTCTTTGGTGGATGGACATTCTCCTTTTGATAAATGTCTGTTTAGATCTCATGCCCAGTTTTTAACTGAATACTTTTTCTTTTTATATAGTTAGTTCATTATATATTCTGGTTATTAACCTTTTGTCATATATATAACTTGAAACATTTTCTCTCACTGAGTAGGTTGGTTTTTCACTCTGTTGAATGATTCTTTTGCTGTGCAGAGCTCATTTGTTTGATGAAATCCCATTCGTTCAATTTTGCTTTTGCTTATTAGGTCACAGATATTTTCTTCCAAAATTTTATACTTTTAGCTCTGACACTTATTTTCTTTATCCATTTTTGATTTAATTTTTATTTATGATGTGAACTAGAGGCTCAAACTTCTTCTTTGCATGTGAATATCTATTGTCCTAGCACCATTTGATTAGCAAATTTCTTTCTTCATTAAATTGCCTTGGTACTGTTGTTGGAAATCAGTTGCTCAAAAGATTCATGATTTATATCTGGACCCTCAATTTTTTATTCCATTTATCTAGATACCTATTTATGTCATTAACACACTGTCTTGCTTATCATAGATTTGAAGTAAGTTGTTGAAATAGCCAAATGTGTCTTCTAAATTTATTTATTTATTTGTTTGTTTATTTATTTTTTGTTTTACAGGTAGAGTTGTAGACAGTGAGAGAGAGAGAGAGACAGAGAGAAAGGTCTTCCTTTGGTTGGTTCACTCCCCAAACGGCTGCTATGGCCGGCGCTGCACCGATCCAAAGCCAGGAGCCAGGTGCTTTGCACTGGTCTCCCATGCAGGTGCAGGGGTCCAATCTCTTGGGACATCGTCCATTGTCCTCCTGGGCCACAGCAGAGAGCTGGACTGGAAGAGGAGCAACCAGGACTAGAACTAGCGTCCATATGGGATGCCAGAGCCGCAGGCGGAGGATTAACCAAGTGAGCCACGGCACTGGCCCTCTAAATTTATTTTTAAAAATATTTTTGGCTATTTATTAGTCTTTTAAAAAAGCATACAAATTTTAAAGTTAAAACAAACCAAAATTATAAACAGATCAATGACTGAAAAGACATAACAATCTTAAGCAGCTATCCAAAAAACACTAGAGTTTCAAAGTAAATGAAAGGGAAATTGACAAAAATGAGAGGAGAAACAGACAATTCCAAATGATATTGTGTACTGGATACTTTACTATTTCTTTCTTAAATATTGATGTAATAAGTAGAAATAAAGTCAGTAAAATATAGAAGAAATTGGGGAGTGAACCAGTGGAAGGAGGACCTTTCTCTCTCTCTCACTGTCTATAACTCTAACTGTCAAATTAAAAAAAAAAATAGGAGAAAAAGGAAATATGTAATTAAAAGAAAAATCTATTGAAGAATACAAAAAGATCTACAGTTTCAATGAACTTCATTTCATTGCCATTTATAATTGTCATTTAAAAATGTAGGAATACACTTTCCAGTGTCATGGAACTTTCACCGGGATATTTTATTTTCTGGAGTATAAAACAACAATAAATGCATTCAAAAGGACTAAAGTGACACAGAGTATCTTCTATGGCCATAATGGTATTAAATAAGAAGCCAATAACAGATAAGAAGAAAACACATGAATGTTTGAAAATTAAACACCACAGTTCTAAATAACCTATTGGTTAAAAAAGAAATCACAAGGAATATTGGAATATTTTGAATTGATTGAAATAAAAGCATAGATTATCAAAATTTATGTGGCGCAGCTACTGCAGAACTTGGAGAAAAATCATAGCATTTTATATAAAATTAGAAGGTGATATGATATCAGTGATCTCTTTTTCCATTTTATGTTTTGACTTTTAAAAATTTTATTTAAGATACATAAGTTTCATGTATTTCATAAACAAATTTAGGAACCTAGTGGTACTTGCCACCCTACCCTTTCTCCTGCCCATGCTGCAACTCTTATCTCACCTCCCTTTCCTATTCCCATTCTTAATTTTTACAAAGATCTCTATTCAGTTTACTTTATACTTACAAGGTTACCCTTGCTAAGAAAAGACTTCAACAAATATAATGAAGAAAAAAAAGTGTTCCTCAACAGTAGAGACAAAGGCTGTAAATAATCATCAAGTATCAAAATGTCCATTTTTTCCAATACATTACATTTTCACTTTAAGAAACTAGGATAAGAAGAACAACTACACATATATAAGCAGATGTATTCAAATTATTGAATGTGTCAACAAGTCATTGCTTTTTATTGCTGAGTAATTTTCCATAGTATGGAGATAGATAGGGAGATAAATAGATAGATAGATAGATAGATAGATAGATAGATAGATAGATAATAGATAGGCTATTTTAATTGGATTGTTTTCGTACTATTGTAATTTGAGAGCTTTAAAATTTTTCTTAGGATTCTACTGCAATTAATCTCCAAAGTTTTACAAAAATTATGGTTTCTCATGTCAGTAATGGAAGAAAATCTGTAATGAGAGGAAGTAGTAATCTTAAATAAGAACCACTGTGATTTTATTCCACAATTAGAATATTGGTGACTGTTTAATTTTTTAAATGTCAAAATTGTTAATTATAAAAGAAATGAAATATGGTGCTTACTTCTGCAGCACATATACTAAAATTGGAATGACACAGAAATTAGCACGGCCCCTATGTAAGGATGGCATGCAAATTCGTGAGGTATTCCATATTTTTTTTCAACTTTTATTTAATAAATATAAATTTCCAAAGTACAAATTTTGAATTATAGCAGCTTTTCCCCCATAACATCCCTCCCATCTGCAACCATCCCTTCTTCCACTCCCTCTCCCATCCCATTCTTCATCATGATTCATTTTCAATTATCTTTATATACAGAAGATCAGCCTAGTATATACTAAGTAAAGATTTCAACAGACTGCATCCACAAAGACGCACAGTATAGAGTACTGTTTGAGTGCTAATTTTACCATTAATTCTCAGAGTACACATTAATTCTCATAGTACACAGTCATCAATTTGAATACATTTGCTTATATATGTGTAATTGTTTTTCTTATCCTAGTTTCTTAACATGAAAATGTAATGTATTGGAAAAAATGGACATTTTGATACTTGATGATTATTTACAGCCTTTGTCTCCGCTGTTAAGGAACATTAAGGCCAGAGATCCTACATGGGGAGCAAGTGCACAGTGACTCCTGTTGTTGATTTAACAATTGACACTCTTATTTATGATGTCAGTAATCACTCGAGGCTCTTGTCATGAGCTGCCAAGGCTATGGAAGCCTCTTGAGTTCACCAACTCCGATCTTATTTAGACAAAGCCATATTCAAAATGTAAGTTCTCTCCTCCCTTCAGAGAAAGGTACTACCTTCTTTGATGGCCCCTTCTTTCCGCTAGGATCTCACTCATAGAGATCTTTCATTTAGGTCATTTTTTTTTGAAAGTCCATATTTTTTAAAGTGAAATGTGGATGCAATTAAAAAATATCTATTTCGGAGCCTGTGCTGTGGCACAGCAGGTTAAAGCCCTGGCCTGTGGCCGGCGCCATGGCTTAACAGGCTAACTCTCTACCTTGCGGCACCAGCACACCAGGTTCTAGTCCTGGTTGGGGCACCGGACTCTATCCCGGTTGCCCATCTTCCAGGCCAGCTCTCTGCTATGGCCCGGGAAGGCAGTGGAGGATGGTCCAAGTCCTTGGGCCCTGCACCTGCATGGGAGACCAGGAGAAGCACCTGGCTCCTGGCTTCGGATCAGCGAGATGCGCTGGCCGCAGCGGCCATTGGAGGGTGAACCAATGGCAAAAAGGAAGACCTTTCTCTCTGTCTCTCTCTCTCACTATCCACTCTGCCTGTCAAAAAAAAAAAAAAAAAAAAGGCCCTGGCCTGACTCACCGGAATCCCATATGGGCACTGGTTCAAGCCTTGGCTGCTCCACTTCCAATCCAGCTCTCTGCTATGGTCTGGGAAAACAGTGGAAGATGGCCCAAGTCCTTGGGCCCCTGTACTCACATGGGAGACCCAGAAGAAGCTCCTGACTCTTGGCTTTGGATCGGCGCAGCTCTGGCGATTGTAGCCAACTGGGGAGTGAACCAATGGATGGAAGACCTCTCTCTCTCTCTCTCTCTCTCTCTACCTCTCTCTGTAACTCTTTCAAATAAATAAAATAAATCTTATTAAAATATTTCTTTAGGAAATTTGTTGAGCATTTACTGCATACAAATTTGTACTAGCTACTACTAAGCTTTCATTGATTTATTAATAGCAAGATTTTAAACTTGACAGCAGAAAAGAACTTGATAAAACTATTCAAGTAAAGATTATGGAGAGCAGTATTTACAGAATCAGCAGTTAACTGAGTGTATTTTTTTTTACCTGACCTGATACTGATTCTACAGCTTTGCTTATGAAATATCAGCAGTTTCCATATCCTCTTCACTCTGTACCTTGTGAAGCAGGCACTATTTGTGATATTGTCTGCCCTTAGCTCTAGGATTTGAGCAGCAGAAGGGAAGTATTTTTCTCTAGAGAAGACTAGATCAGAGAGGGAAGGTTAATGCACTGGGCTTTGAGTTCTTAGTGGAAAGGTCCCTCAGGTCTCAATTAAATAGGGGGTGATATCTGCTGGAAGTGAAGGTGTTGAATGAGGTTGAGGCTGAAGCAGGAGATTGGGAAAAGCCCCACAGGTGGTGTAAGTGGGGTGGGAGTTAATAAGAAATGAATCGCAGGATGACATCCAACATATTGAGGACAAGACCACCTGTCTCCCCTGGGATCAGAGACAGGGAAAAAAGATCAGTTATACCTGGAGCATACAGTGAGTGTGACATTCTCACCATCACAGTTCACATGTGAATGAATCAGAGTTCATGGCCAACAATAATACAACAAGCATGTCAAAGTGAAAAGTCTCTGAATTAGATGTTTTAACTCTTAGCAGAAAAGGTAGAGGTTCCTGTACATCTATAAAAAGAGTATAATGAAGAAAGGATTCAGTGCAATGAAGGTCATGGCGGGAATTTGAAAAGAGAATTTTTAGTTAACTGATAATGATAATGATAATGATAATGACTGAGAAGTTATAATTTTATGAAGACCAGAGATTGTATTGTGAATTTCTTCATATCCACTGCTGCACCTGGCAGCTACATAGTAAGTACTCAAAAAACACTGGGAAGGGGAAGGGAGGTAAGGATGGAAAGAGAAAGGGAGAGGAGGACTTTGGGGAGTGTTCTTCTGGGGAAGAACTATTGTTCTAAGAAGGATGAGAGAAATAAACGTGCATTCCCTAAGGATCTGTTTAACAGCTCACAGGATAGAGTTTGGGAGATCTGCCCATGGCTAAAGAGAACTTGGAACTGACAATGGGAAGGTCTAGCAGAGCTATCCTTTGAAAGTGAAACAAGGACCTCTAAACGTAGGTTCCGGGTGCACTGAGCTGTTGGTATATCTATCTTTGCTCTGCTCTGGCTGTCCCCTGGCTTGAGTGCTTTCAAATGATTCTGGGTCTTCTCATTACTGGAATACAGGCCACAAAGGTTGGGATGCAGACAGTAATGGTATTTTTAAATAATTAACTACCATTGATTTCTCAGCCAAGGGTCATTCCCTTCCTACCTTTCAGAAGCTCAGACTCTTTGCACCTGTGCACAGAAGTGAAAAATCATTCTCAAATTATTCATACTCTGTAGTTCCCTCCATCTCCGACTCAATGGTTGTAAAACCTGAGCTCTGGGATGACTCTGCCACTAAGTAGCGTTGAGCACTTCATGAAGTGCTGTGGCACCTGTGTCACTCTGCTGCTGGCCTTGAGCTTTGTTCTGACAGGAGAGCTAGTGCTGTGGGCTGGAGGACATATGTTCAGGGGAAGAAAGAAATAGCTAATAAAAGTGTTTGATCTACATTTTTGTTACTGAAATTTTATTAGGAAAAACTTCTCTGCTGTTCTCTTTCTTGTTCATATTTAACAAGGGGTTCTTGTTTCCTAGAGAATCTACAAACTTGGTTCTATGGCTGGAGAAACTTTGGCAGAAATGTATTCATTGTGATGGAGCACTCACTGACTACCTTATTTAACTGCAGCCTCTTTGTTCTGGTACATAGTGCAAGGACAGTGAATAGTTCTTGTTAGGCTGAGAATTGGAGAGTACAGTTTATGTAATGAGGTTACAATATTGCTTCCGAGCACTGAAGACTTTGGCTACTGGGTGCTGATCAACGTTAGCCTTAGGAGTCCGCTAGGGCATTGCTGGGCTTTGGGTCAGAGGCAAGGTCTACACAGAGACATTTTGTGAGGCCTCATCCCAAGACCATCATGTGGCAAGCAGAGAATTCCTGTGGTAAAGGGTTCCATATGGACCACTTCTTTACAGAAGTACTTTGTCTTAGATTCTTGTGTATATATGAGATACATTTCTCATGCTGCTATTCCGGAGCAGTAAAAAAGAGTTCACCTCTGAACTCTGGAGTGAAATGGTTGTGTCACCAAGCTGCTTCCAAAGAATTGGGAAATAAATGGGAATGGCACTTGAATGGTATCACTGCTAGAATCTCTCCTTTTTGCTTCTGCTACTTTGCTTTCCCTTAGTTTCAAGTTGCCTGTTAAACTGTTCATTTTAAATGCCTCGTTGAGCTTGTGAAATGATTTTTTTCTAAACAGAGGGCTTTCATGTGTAGTTATTAAGCTCTTCATCAATCAGCAACTTACTACTTTGAGCAGAGAGAATTAAGGAGTAAACCAGAATATACTTCAAGCAGCCATAATGATGTCACAAAATAAATCTACACTCTACAATATATTTGCAGTATTCTCTTCTGGGATTAGTTTTCTGAGAGTTTCATCATAAATAGATGCTGTATTTTATGAAAGGATTTCCCCCGCAATGTCTATTGAGATGATGATATGGTTCTCTCCTTTTTTCTGTAATTGTGGTAAATTGAATTGATTGATTATGAAGTGTTTAACCCCAATTGTATTTCTGGAATAAATCCAACAGAATTTTGAAGCACTTTCAGGTGTAAATATTTCTGCCATCCTTGTCATATTTTGCTCTCAGTTATGCTCTTGTCAAATAAATTGAAAAAATTTCTCTCACTTTCATTCCCTGCGGCAATTTTTGCAAGATTGGTGTTTAACAGTGATCATGTGGGCCAAGGGTTTTCTTTGTAGAAAGATCTTAAAATACAGCAGACTTCCCTTATCCACAGGAGTTACATTACAAGACTCCAGTGGCTGCCTGAAACTGCAGATAGTAATGACCCTTTAGTATATATCCTATACTTTTTCTTGTACATACACACTTATGAGAAAGTATAACATAAATTAGGCACAATGAAAGAGTCACAAAATAATCATAAAATAGGACATTTATAAAAATATGTTGTAATGTTAAATATTGTAATAAAACATATTAAAATACCCCCCTTCTCTCTCTCTCTCAATATCTGATTGCCCTTTCACCTTTTTAAAGAAAGCACTTTATGGCTTCTCTTTGATATAATTCAATTACCAACATTATTACTCTTACCCCTTGGGGCCATTATAAAGTAAAATAAGAGTTGCATGAACAGGGGCTGGGGTTGTTGTGTAGTGGTTTAAGCTGCCCCTTTGTGATGCTGTTATCCCATACTGGACTGCTGGTTTGAGTCCTGGATACTCTACTTCTGATGCAACTTCTTGCTAAAGTATCTGGGAAGGCAGCAGATGATGCCCAAGAATGGTGTGCAATTTAAAGCCTATGAATTATTTATTTCTGAAATTTCCCATTTAATATGTTTGTACTGCAGTTGAGCAAGGGGATGAAACCATGGAAAGTGAAACCAAGGGTAAGGGGATTCTACTGTGTGTATTCAATGTCTTTAATATAAGATTATCTAAATTTTCTGTGTTATGGAAGTTAGATTTTCTAGGGGATAAAATTGTCTACAGTATCTTATGATAATTCATCTATCTATGGAATCACAATTTTTTTTTTGTGCTTACTTTATTTCTTGGTCTAAAGATTTATCAACTTTATCAGATTTTCTGAAAGACACCCTTTCAGTTTGTTGGTTCTATTTTATATTTGTTTTCTATTTGATCAATTTTTGTCTTTCTTTTTATTATTTAGTTTTCTTAAGGTTAAATTGCTGTTAGTTTTTAACTTCTTGAGTTATGGCTCCTTACTTGAATCTAAATTAGAGATTTTAAAAAATTACTGATTTCAGTTTTCTTTTATGACATATGAGTTTAAGACTGTATACTTGCCCATAATCAGAGTTGTGGTTAAATCTGACAGGTTTTATATGTCTAATAGCTATTATCATTCATATAAGTTGTTTTATAATGTTTATTGAGATTTATTTTTCATTCTTTGGTTAAGAAATATATCTTTTGATTATAAAGCATATTGCAGTTTCTAGCTTAATTCCTTTATAAATCAAAGATACATTATACAACTTTAATTCTTAGGAAGTTTTTGATATTTGCTTTATATAAAGTCTACCATATGGTCAATTTTGAAATATGTCTGTGTGCTTCTGTAGTTTTTATGAGTTTGGGATATCTACTTGTGTATATTCATAAATTCCTGAAGTTTGTTAATAGATTGCTTAAATTTTCTATATCCATATTGACTTTTTCGTTGTCTATCTGTTTTATCAACTTCTGAAAGAAATGTGTCACGATCTTCCATTATAATTTGGTGCTGCAGGGTTTTCATGAAACAGCAAAGAGAACCACTGAATCTGAAGGGCAAAACTGACAGATAATGGACATCTTTAGGTTAATAACCTACGTGGAAAGATGATGCAATTACTGGGCAAGGAATTATGTACATTGCTACATAGCTGATGAATATAAATAAATGTCTGGGAAACTAGTAAACCTGAGGGAAAAGAAAGATAATCTTAACTAAAGTTTTATATAATTTCCCAAAGTTCAATGAGATGAGGGCTTGGAAAAAAATGTAGAAAAAGGAAATTTCTTTAACTACTGTAGTCATAGACTGAGATTCATATCTGCTTCCTGGGCATATAACAAAAAAGTCATACATTTTAAGGGGTTCAATCTTCAGTAAAATAAGATTAGACAACAAAAATGTGTAAAAATGCATGTTAAATGCTACACAAGGAAGACAAATTGGAAGAAGTAGATATAGTAAGCAATAAATAATAATAAATACTGTGATGCCCTTATCCTGTACATGTGTTTTATTCAATATGGCAGGAGTCTGAAGAATTGTAAGACATAGTCCTGTCCTCAAAAAAGTTTACAGTCTAAAAATCAATCACCCCCCAAAAATCTTTCTAAAATCTGGAATGACCATGTCAGCTGCTTCTGATTCTCCCTCCCTCCTTCTCTCTCTCTTCCTCTCTCCTCTCTCTCTCTCTCTCTCTCACACACACACACACACACACACACACACTTTTAGCAGTTAATCAAGTAAACTCTTCCTGCAAGCTGCTTACTCTCTCCTCTTTTCTCCTCTAGCCCAGTGGTTGGTACAAAGATATGTATTTACCAAGCTTTTACCAGCCTGATGAAAAGATATATTTAAAAAGCACTACAGTACATTAAAAAATTGGCAAATTTATTTAAATGAAGCACTGTTAATGAACTATTCTGAGATTCTGCATTAGTGTTTCTGCAGTATAAAATATTTAATTTGGTAATGTAGATATTAGATTTCAAAATATGCTTACTTGGAAAATCTAAAAATGGGAACTTTTGCTAATCATTGGAATAAAGTTGTATTTCAATGCTCTGGGGAATATTCTTTAGAGGTAGAATTTGTGGTCCTTAGAGTTTCACTTGGTATGTGGCTGCAGTTGCTTGACTCTTCTACTGCTTGTTGTGAAGGTCTCCAACAGAGGAGGATTAACTGGGATATGCTAAGAAAGACGGCCTTCTTCAGGGTTGAAGCAGAACTGCCCTTGAAGATATGTGAGTAATAAAATAGGGAAATAGGGAATGAATTTTTATCAGAGAAAACCCAGAACCAAGGTAAGATGCTGCCTAGGATGCCCTCTTCCCATGTTGCAGTGTTTAGGATTTAACCTTGGCTCTGTCCCTCATTCCAGTTTCCTGCTGATGCATGTGCTGGCAGGCAGTAGATGATGGCTTACATGGTTGGGTCCCTGCCACCCACCTGGGAGACCTGGGTTGAGCTTCTGACTCCTGACCTTGGCTTGTCCTAGTATCTGTGGAGAGAAACAGCAGATAGATCTCTCTCTTCCTTTCAAATAAGTAGATTAGATAGGTAGGCATATAGATGATAGATGATAGATAGATAGATAGATAGATAGATAGATAGATAGAACCCAGAATCAGAAAAATTACATAGGAATTGAAACTTCATGGCTGATATCAGTCTTCACAAGAAATCATTGATGGATGGAGTTTTTCTAGAACAATGCAACCAATTCCACATAATTAAGAGGAATATATTGTTCTTATATTTGATCTCCTCCTCTGAGAAAAATAGCATTTATCTTTAAGAACTATGATTACTTCAAAGCTAACTTGGCCAAAGGAACCAGCTATGCCACGGCTGTACTAGAGGGATGCTGAACCATAGAGATGGGTCCCCTGCTCACAAGTTTCCCCCAGCCATATGGCTGCTTCCCCTCTAGAGCCCAAGATGAGTGGGCAGAGCAATTGGGTAGATGATATTTGCAAGATATAAGAAGGAAATGAGGAGCAAGTGGCAGTGTTTTTGAGATAAACGATAAAATTGTAGTTGAATAGGTGCATGCATCCAAAGAAGAGGGAAGGGATCAGAGAACAAGGTAGTTACCTTGAATCTAAATCATTTCTCTTCCACTGTAATTCCCTTCAGGCATCTCATGTTGCAATCCACGGTGTTTACTGTGCTACAAGATGAGAGTGTGGAGTGGATTGAGGAGGGACTTCCCTGATTGACCTAATTTTATTGTGGAAAATGTGTGTAGCATTAGCTTCTTTAGATAGACTAGGGGGGCCGTTCCCCTGGCACACTAGGTTAATCCTCCGCCTGTGGTGCCGGCATCCCATATGGGCACCAGTTCTAATCCTGGTTGCTCCTCTTCCAGTCCAGTTCTCTGCTGTGGCCTGGGAAGGCAGTGGAAGATGGCCCAAGTGCTTGGGCCCCTGCACCCACGTGGGAAACCAGGAAGAAGCACCTGGCTCCTGGCTTTGGATCAGTGCAGCTCCGGCCATTGCAGTCATTTGGGGAGTGAGCCAGTGGAGAGAGTACCTTTCTCTCTGTCTCTCTCTCTCTCATTGTCTGTAACTCTATCTGTCAAATAAATAAATAAAATCTTAAAAAAATAGACTAGGACATAATGTTGCACTGTCTTTGTTTTCAGCAGCTCAGAGAGCTCAGTAAATCGTAGATACAGAGAAGGCCTGCTAACAACTAACATCATTAGTACTGAAGCTTATACTGCATCTTTTGGCTTGGTAATATTTCTCTGATTCAGAAAAATAAAGGGTCCTGTTTCTCATATAGAAGCCTCAGAACCTGAAATAAGAAGAAACCTGGTACTTCTTGCAGAGGGAGCTGGTGGCATGAGGTGTACAAAGATGCTGATAGAAGAAACTTTAGTAGCATTATAGTGCATCATGCAAATCCCACTGCTCCTGGAAGAAGTCCTAGGTGATCCACAGATGAGGAGACAAGCTGTGGTCCTGATTGTCCACTGGGAGAGGGAGGCAGCTTTGTTCTGGTTTACCAAGTGACATCCTACGGAGGGTGCTGTAGAGCAGGATTTTATCACAGATGCCTTTATCTAAGGGAGTGCAGCTGAACTTACTGTGAAGCCCATGTGTCCCCATGTGCAAAGATCCACAAAGCAAAATGGGCCCTTCTAATAGTTGATATCAACTCATGGCATCAAGTACTTTTACACAGTCTTTTTTTTTTTTAAGATTTAAATGTTTGTTTTATTCTGCTTTATAGTTTTACCTTTTATATTGAGGTCTTTGATCTGTTTTGAATTAAGTTTTTTTCCTTTGTAGTTTTACATTTTGTTTAAGGAATACAGACTTCATGCATTTAATATACACAAATCTGGGAGTGTAGCATGGAGACAGTCTCAGTGCTGCTCTTTCAGTGGTCTCTTCTTTTTGTCCTTTATCTCAACTCAGGATCTGGGAAGTCTTTACTCATTTATTTATCTTAATATGAAACACAATTTTTAAAAAAGATTTATTTATTTATCTGAGAGGCAGAGTTAGGAGAGAGAGAGATCTGCCATCTGCTGGTTCACTCCCAAATGGCTGCAATGGACAGACCTGGGCCAATCCGAAGCCAGGAGCCAGGAACTTCTTACAAGTCTCTCAAGCAAGTGCAGGGGGCCAAGGACTTGGGTCATCCTCTACTGCTTTCCCAGGCCATAGCAGAGGAGCAGCCAGGACATGAGCCAGCACCCATATGGGATGCTGGCTCCGCAGGCGGAGGCTTATTCCATTATGCCAGAGAGTTAGCCCCATGAAATACAACTTTATCTATTCTTCCTATGCTGCATAATTGACACTTTCCTATCTTTCTCTTTTCCACTATCTCTACTTCATTGTTTTGTACTAAATGTCAGCTCCTTATCCTCATCTTGGGAAAAGGGAAAAGAATTATGCTTAATCATTTTCTCTATTGAGGAAAATTGGTAGTTTTATAATAAAACTCTCATTCTATTTCTAAGAGAGAAGCTGGGATGGGTATATTGCAGTGATCTGCAAACTTATTTTTAAACACAATTTTCTTTTTTTAAATTTTATTTGTTATGCAGGTTTCACGTATTTCATAAATACAGATTTAGAAACATAGTGATACTTCCCACCCAACCTCCCTCCTGCCCAGAACTCAATCTTTCTTTCTCCTCTGTCTCCCATTCCCACTCTTAATTTTTACAAAGATCTACTTTCAGTTTACTTAATGATTGTAAAGTTAACCTTACATTAAGTAAAAGAGTTCAACAAATAGTATGAAGAAAAGGAAAACATTGTTCCTCAATAGAAGAGACAAGGGCTAACAGTGTTGCTAATTAATAAGATTTCTTTTTCTTTTTCTTTCTTTTTTTTTTTTTTTTGACAGATAGAGTTAGACAATGAGAGAGAGAGACAGAGAAAGGTCCTACTTCTGTTGGCTCACTCCCTAAATGGCCGCCACTGCCAGAGCTATGCCGATCTGAAGCCAGGAGCCAGGTGCTTCTTCTTGGTCACCCATGCGGGGACAGACGCCTAAGCACTTGGGCCATCCTCCACTGCCTTCCCTGGGCCACAGCAGAGAGCTGGCCTGGAAGAGGAGCAACCAGCGCTAGAACCGGTGCCCATATGGGATGCAAGTGCCACAGGCAGAGGATTAACCAAGTGAGCCACGGCTCTGATTAGAGAGAGAGAGAGAGAGAGATTTTCACCTGGTTCACTCCCTAAATGGCCGCAAAGGCCGGGACTGTGCCAGGCCAAAACCAGCAGCATGGAACACCATCTGGGTCTCCCACATGGGGGGCAGGGGCCTAAGCACCTGTACCATCTTCTACTGCCTTCCCAGGTGCATTGTCAGGAAGCCGGATCGGAAGTGGAGTAGCCAGTACATCTACGGGATGCTGGCATTGCATATGGCGGCTTAACCTGTTGCGCTACAATGCCAGTTAATAAGATTTCAAGTCTGTTAGATAACATTCTGACTAGTAAATTCCACTGTTTTTCTTTCCTAGTAATCTTTCAGATAATACAGACTTTGAGTCTTATGGTTTAGTGCTAGAATATGTTGTAAAAGTCTTAGGAAACCATCAGAACTTAATGCTTATATTGCTAGACTTTCAGTCGTCATTCAGAATGCCTGCTCATGGGCATATTGCTAGTTCCCTACATTCCCACTCTGTCCAGGGATTTGTATCTATCCTTTCCAATGCTCATAATTGCTCTGGAACACTCGTATGTTCTCCAGGGTTCTTCATGCAAGCTAGATATTCTCAGACCACAGTGACAACAGGTCTGACATTCTAATGTAGCCTTCAACAATGCTGTTACGATGGTTAATGAACCAAAAGGACCTCTGAAACAGAAACCTAGAGAAGCCTTGTTTATCCCATATTGGAAGATATGTGTCTATATATCTTCAAAAAGGTGATATAGTCCAGCTTCTTCAAGTCATTTTGTCACCTTAAGGAATGTTTTAAAATGCTCTTCCAAAGCTCTTCTGAATGTAATTATATTATCCATAAATTAGAGCATCATTAATGAGCTTTTATTTTAAAATACATCCATCTGTTCTTGAAAAGTGCTACAGCTCTGGAGAATGGCATGGTTTTTCAATAAAGATTTAAATTGGGACACATATTTGATGGCTGTTATTTCTCTTATCTTTTTCTCTGTGCATATCGGGCCTTTCCCAATCTTTAACCTAACCCTGAAGATGACTTACCTCCATCAAATTGCTCTAAGCTTCTCTGGGCTTGGGATATGGTGTATTGGTCATTATTTATCCATTTGTTTAGTGTCAACTAAACCAATTATACTCTGAATTTTACAGATTGCTCATATATCACTTAGTTGTAAATGCATTAGAACTCTCATATGTGTTAAGTGGTATTTAATCTTATCAGTTACATCATTTATGCTTGACCTGGTACTCTTCCTACAGTGTTATGTAAAACACAGACATGCTGCCTGTGCTCCTCATTTCTATCCAGTAGGAATGTTAGCATCTCTTTACTTGAGGATCTGCCTTAATTGTGTTTGAATTTCTTATGTGTTTGTAAATCAATACAAATGCATCCAACAATTCCCCAATATGCTACTCCAGCACACTTGTATTCCCTCCCTCCCTCCCTCCCTCTCTCTCTCACTTTTTCTTTCTCTCTTATTTCCTTCCCTCGGCCTCTTCCCTCCTTCTCCACTTCCACATTCTTCCCCCTCCCCTATCCCTCCCTGTCTTTATTCTCTTTCCTGTACTGGTCATATGGGATAATAAGAGCTGCCTCCCTGTCCTCTCACAGACCACTGGCATGAACTCATAGATTAAGTTTGGTGTAGGTAGACGAATACTATTCTTTATGTTTCTCTTGAGCAGAAACTTGAGCTGATAGCAGTGACTGTATCCATGCTGATCGGACCCAGGAATCAGAGCAGTTTACAACATCAGAGACCTTACTTCTCCCCACCCTTTTCTCCAGAAATACATGGTTCCTTGTCATATACCCTGGGTTTAGAGAGTCCTTTGTCCTTGGGCCACAGAGGCCTAATGTATTCTGATCTATTAAGTCATATTGGGAAAGGGGCTTGAACATATTTCATAGAATGCATAAAAAATAGAAGTGATTTGCTACCTCCTGCCCAAGACTTGGCATATATTTCCATCTATTTGGGCTGACACCCTGATGGCCTCATCAGCATGGAATTACTAGAAAATCATTGTAGGGAGCTGGACCCACAGTGGTCACACAGAGACGAGCTTGGAGCTTTGGATAGCACAGATGGTTCTGCATTGGGACTCTGACAGCACTGCTGTATTGCATAAAAATTCCTGGAATATGATTCACAGTGAATGTGATGGCAACCTGGAGTAGTGATTGATGGCAACAATGTTAGAGCCAGACTGCCTGGGTTTGTACCCTGGCTCATTCGCTTATAGCCATGTGAATTTTGGGCAAGTTTTTTTAATTTCTATGCAATGTAGTTCTTCAACTGTAGGATGATATTAGCATGTACTTGATAGGGTTGTTAGGAGGATTAATTAAGATAATTTATGGAATATTTTAGAATAGTACATGCCAAGCATAATATACCTGTTTTTCTTTAAATGATCTAGGGCTGTATCATTCATATAGATGGCCTATGGATTTACCTGGGACATAGTGAAGATGAAGAAGAGGCTTATAAATGTCATAGAAGGAATGCAAGAAGGAAAATCCAAACACGATTTGGATTCTGACATGATGGATTGATGCAATAGGTAAGTAACGTTTTGAGGTAGGTTATTATGCTAAAAAAAGAATTTACTACAAAATTTATTTCCCCAAAGAAACCTTTTATTTAAGGAATACTAATATTGTAAGTACAACTTTAGGAATATAGTTATTCTTCCCACCATACTTTTCCTCCCCTCCACACTCCCATCCTCTTCCTATTCCTCCCTCTCCCATTCCCAGTCCCATTCAAATTAAGATTCATTTTCAATTAACTTTATACACATAAGACAAACTCTATACTAAGAAAAGATTTCAACAATTTGCACACACATACACACAAACAAAACTGTTTGAGAACAAGTTTTACAATTAACTCTTATAATACAACTCATTGAGGACAGAGATCCTGCAGGGGAAATTAGTGCACAGTAACTCATTGTTAATTTAACTATTAAAACTCTTATGTATGACTTCTACAATTTTTGTGTTAAATATATTTTGTCTGATATTAGGATGGCTACATCAGCTGTTTTTGTGGTTTCTGTTAGCATAGAATATCTTTTTCCATCTTTTCACTTTCAGTCTGCATGCATCTTTGTTAGTGAGATGTGTTTCTTGTAGGCAGCAAACAGATGCGTTTTGGTTTTTAATCCATTCAGCTAGTCTGTGTCTTAACTGGAGAGTTAAGGCCATTTACATTCAAGGTTACATTTGACAGTAACAACTTTGCCCTGCCATTTTTCCAAAAACATTACTATTATTTTACTTTGTATTTCCTTTGTACTTTTACTGGGAGCTTTCTTTCTTTTACCTTCTTCCATAGTGATGAACAAGTTTCTGTGTTTCTGTGTGCAGCACATCCTTAAGCATCTTCTACAAGGCTGGACTGATGGTGACAAATTCTCTCAGTTTCTGTTTGTCTTGGAAGGTGTTTATTTCACCTCTGTTCATAAATGAGAGCTTTGCAGGTGTAGTATTCTGAGTTGCCAGTTTTTTTTTTTCTCTTAAGACTCGGACTGTATCATGCCATTCTCTCCTAGCCTATAGGGTTTCTGGTGAGAAGTCTGCTGTGATTCTAATTGGAGATCCACTGAGAGTAATCTGATATTTCTCTTGTGCACGTTTTTGAATCTTTTCTTAATGTTTTACTATGAGCTTGATTACAGTGTGTCATGACAAGGAGCTTTTCTGGTCATGTCTATTAGGAGTTCTATGTGCTTCCTGTATTTCGATGTCCCTTTCTTTCTCCAAATTAGGGAACTTTTCTGTTATTTTTTTCACTAAAAAGTCCTTCTGATCATTTTTCTCTTTTCATGCCTTCAAGAAATCCTATAACCCATATGTTGGGTCATTTGATCATATCTGTATATTCCCAACAGTGTTTTTTAGTTTTCTAATTTCTTCCTGTTGTTTTTGATCTGACTCTATAATTTTCTGTGCTTTGTCTTCCAAGTCAGATATTCTTTATTCTGCCTCACCAATTCTGTTGTTAAGGTTTTCACTGCGTTTTTTATTTGTTCTATTGAATTCTGCATTTCCAAGATTTCATTTTGATTTCTCTTTAAAATTTCCATTTCGTGGGAGAAATTTTCTTTCATGTCATGTACAGATTTCATTAGTTTGTGAATTTGCTTCTGATTACTTCTATGTAATCCTACAATTAATTTTCTGAATTCCATTTCTTGCATTTCTTCAATCTTATCATCTTCACAATCTAGTATTTAAGTGTTGTATTCTTTTGGGAGCATCCTGTTGTCTTCCTTATTCTTGTTATTTGGCATTTGTGGAGATACTCATTGTTTTTTTTGCTTTTTTCTTTCTTTCTTTCTTTTTTTTTTTTTTTTTTTTTTTTTTTTTTTTTTTTTTGCTATGGTGGCTTTTATCCTTGTACTATGACTCTGTCAATTACTGGAGTGTCTGCTTTCAGTGAATACCTAGAGGCATGTGGTGGGTGTGGCCAGGGAGCTCTGTTTTGTTCTCCAGTGTGAAGGGCATGTCTCCAGTGTGAAGTGACACATCCAGGTTTGGGGTGGTTCATCTCCTCTTTTTTTTTTTTTAGCAGAGGGGAGGTTTATTCTGCTCAGTTGAGCTCCTCTCCAAAGGAGACCTGTGCCTGAGTTCTAGCCCCAGTGGGTATAACATTGTCCACTCTGCCCCATGGACCACACAAAGGATCTGCAGTCTCACCGGTTACCTCACCAGTTACCTCACCAGGTAACCGGGGAGTCCTGAGTTTTTGCAGCCTTCCACAGTGACTGCCCAATGTCCCAGCCACACTATGAGCCCTCCCACATAGCCTTAGTTATTTAGGGTCCCAGCATAAGGCCTCCCACAGTCATGGGCACCCAGCCCTCTGTCAGTTCTCCCCACCAGACTCAGGAGTCTCCACTGGCTGGTTGCTGGGCATGGACATGAGCTGGTGCAGCTCTTACATATGTTTAAAATGGCATCTGCTCACTGTAGGTTTGTTACAGGATGCTGTTGCAGGGTGATTGGGGTGAGAGAAATGTGCCCCTCCCTTTTACTTTCTTCTCTAGTTTGCCAGGTACACTATCCCCAGTGGGGCTCCAGGCTGGATTCCCTTTATGCTCTTCCTGCAGTTTTATTGCTAGTGGCCTGGTGTGCTGAGGTCTGGTCTCACCTCACTCTCCGACACAAGTGTGGAGGGTCTCGGCTACTGGGGTCCTAAGTTGTGGGCATCCATGCCCTCCATATAGGTCTGCTTTGTTCTTCTAATTTGCATAGAGTTTCCTCTGCCATTTTATCCCTAATTCTCCTCTGAGACTGCACTCTCTCCACTTTTTTAAACTATCTTCTCTGAGACTAGAGTAGTAAGCTACCTCCCTACTCTGTCATTTTAATTCCCCCTTCTACATTCTTTTAAAAAGCTCCCTCATTCCCCTCAAGCACACCTTACTTATCAAGAATCAACCTTAGGGCTGGTGCCATGACTCACTTGGTTAATCTTCCGCCTGTGGCACCGGCATCCCGGATGGGCACTGGGTTCTAGACTTGGTTGCTCCTCTTCCAGTCCAGCTCTCTGCTGTGGCCAGGGAGGGCAGTGGAGGATGGCCCAAGTGCTTGGGCCCTGCACCCACATGGGAGATCAGGAGGAAGCACCTGGCTCCTGGCTTCGGATCGGCCCAGTGTGCCTGCTGTGGCGGCCATTTGGGGGTGAACCAATGGAAGGAAGACCTTTCTCTCTGTCTCTCCCTCTCACTGTCTAACGCTGTCAAATAAAAAAAAATTAAAAAGAAAAAAAGAAGAAAAGAAGAATCAACCTTGGGGAAAAGTATATCCTGAAGTTTTCTCATAGTAGAGAGAAAAGGCTATTTATGTCCTCAATGGCTCTTCCTTGAGGATTTATTTTTGATAAAATGAACAGATAAACTCAGAGAAGTATGGAAAGATCTTATTCATTTTCCATTGCAGGGAAAGGAAGAAGACTGGGGAGGTGGAAGAAAGCCTGGAATTCATCATATGGATCTTTAGTTTGGAGAAGGGGTGACCGTTTGAGAAGCAAGGGCCATGTCAAGGACAGGGAGCACCAGTTTCAAACCTGATTTGGGGCCCCTGTGTCTGATGAGCAGAAGCCCACAGGCCAAGACTGGGAAGCCCAGCCTGCAAAACACATTGGATCTGAGCCTAGTTAAGAGTGAAAGTCCAGAAAAGAGAAGTCAGGAAGCACACTTTCTGTTACCATCAATGGCATTTTGCATGGGAAATAACTTGAGAGACATGGTATTTCTGAGAAACCTGTGACAAGGAAAGTGAACTCCACAACTGAGGCTGGATAATAGGATAGAACTCGGGGCTGGTGCCATGGTGCAGTAGGTTAATCCTCTGCCTGCAGCTCTGGCATCCCACATGGGCGCCGGTTCTAGTCCTGTCTGCTCCTCTTCCAATCCAGGTCTTTGCTGTGGCCTGGGAAAGCAGTAGAAGATGGCTCACATGCTTGGGCTCGTGCACCCTCATGGGTGACCAGAAAAAAGCTCCTGGCTCCTGGCTTCGAATCGGTGCAGCTCCGGCCATTGAGGCCATCTGGGAAGTGAACTAGCGAAAGGAAGACCTTTATCTCTGTCTCTCCCTCTCACTGTCTATAGCTCTACTCGCAAATAAACAAATAAAAATCTTTAAAAAAAATAGGAGAGAACTCATCAAGGTCCTGGAGAAGGGTCTGACACTGAAACTGGGAGTGCTGCTGAGCTCTGAAAAATATGGCTGATGATTCAGGAAGCGTAAAAGGAGACTATGAGATAATTTGTTCACTATCCACAGAGTGCACTGTGTGTGTGTGTGTGTGTACATGTGCATGCATATGCATGTATGTATGCATTTCTGTCCAGATAAACCAGAGGAGTGGTGGTCCAAGAAAGCAACAGTCACCCCACATATAATCTTTTTATCTAATGAGAAATAAAGAGATTTATTTTAAGGCATTTTTAAGGCATTGGTTTATATCACTAGGGAGGCTATCAGGTCCAAAATCACAGGGCGAGGTAGACACCCAGGTAAGACTTGTAGTTTGAGTCCAAAGGCAGTCTGAGAGCAGAATTCCCCATTCTTCTTGGGAGATCCATCTTTTTCTATTAAGGTCTTTTAACTGATTCAATGAGTCCACCCACATTATGGAGGGTAATCCACTTTACTCAAAGCCTATTGATTTAAATGTTAATTTAATCTAAACTATATTGATAGAAACACATAGAATAATGTTTAGCCAAATATCTGGGTACCATGGAATTGCCAACGTGACAAATTAAACTAATCATCCCAGAATGCCAGCCAGCAGCAGGTGGACAGTAACAGGATGGACAAAAGAATCCAGGAGATCAATGAGCACACACAGAGGCAGTGAGAATGTTTCCCCTTTTCTCTATCCACAAGACATTATCATTCAGATGCTCCTCTCATTACCACCCAGAGCCTGTCTTGGAAAAAGAGGTAAGGGAAGTAACATGAGAAACTGAGAGTTTTTCTCCAAAATGAGGCTACTACCTAAATAAACTGCTCAATTTCTTGCTGGACTAAGACTTAACTGCAATACACTTACTCCTGCTATCTAATGAGCAGGGACCTGATAGGAAGGCAGGTTAGTCAGACAGAATCAAGGATTTGTATTTTCTCTGCATAGTTGAATTTATAGTGAGAATGAATTTAGTGACTCCTCAGTACAAGCCAGACTAACAATTCAAACTTTTCTGTATCTGTAATGATCATCAGGTTTTGAAAACTGGTAGCATGCAACAATGGTTTTATCATTCATCTTGTTTTTAATTGAAGGCTCTCAGTCCAGGGTTTCATTGCAGCTACAGGGAGCCATTTATTTTACTTCTGTCTTGACATTTCAGAAAGAGCCTAACTTTTTCTGAAAAGGCTATTTTGGAAGCCGTAGGTATATAAAACCCCAGGGATTGTTGAGGAGAGAGGAATGAGTGGGTGGAGCATGAGTGAGTTTTGAGGACAATGGAACTATTCTGTATAATACTGTGATAGTGGATACATATACAAATTTGTCATAACTCAGCATACATAACATAAAGAAGAATGCTAATGCAAACCATACCCATTGGCTGATAATGACGTACCAATGTTTCATGGATTGCAATAAATGTACCACATTGGTGTATATATATTAAAGTGGGGATGTAAAGAGGATACGTGGGAACTTTCTGAACTTCCTACTCAACTTTGCTGGGAACCTGAAAGTGCTCTGGAATATTATTGTTATTATATTAATAGTAATTCAGTGTAATTAAAATTAGCACAGTAAATATAACATTAACCCTCTCATTGCCTCCAGAAAATTTTGTGAAGATCAAATAAATGCTCAGTGTCCCAAAGTACATGCAAATATGCTCACCATGAATAACAGAGAGCTGCAAATCAAAACAGTGCTGGAGACCATCTTCAGTTCAAACTGCAGAAGTTTAGAACTCTTCAGCTGAGTCAAGATATGGAGAAACAGGAACTGTTTTATGTTGGTGATACAATTGTGAAAGGCTACAAATATCTTGAGATTCTTTGAAGCATTATACAATTTAAAAAACTACTTTTTATAAACCATGAAGAAATGTGATATAAAAACAAGAGGCCCCAGTATGTAAAAACATATTCAAAGGATTGGCTATTTTACCATGCCTTTGTTTTTGTTTTTAAACTTTAAATGCTGGAAACACCATAAACAGAAGTATGACTGAATAAATAATAGCCTACCCATACTATGGAACATTATGGAGTTGCATAAAACAATGAATTAGATCTATTTGTATTAATCTGAAAGACATATATTAGAAGTGAAAATAAAAGCATATTGTAAGGGGTTGATGTTGTGGTGTAGCAGGTAAAGCTGCCACCTGCAACGCTGGCATCCAACAGGCATGCAGGTTTGCGTCCCAACTGTTCCATTTCTGATTCAGCTCCTTGCTAATGGCCTGGGAAAAGCAACCATAGATGGCACAGTGTTGGGGCCCTGCCACTCACACGAGAGACTCAGATGAAGCTCCTGGTACCTCACTTCAGAATGACCCAGAGCTGGGAGCTGGTTATTATGGCCATCTGGAGAGTGAATCAGTTGATGGAAGATTCTCTCACTCTCTCTCTCTCTCCCTCCCCCTCTCCGTAACTCTGACTTTCAAAATAAATAAACAGATTTTTTAATAAAAAAGCACATTGTACAGTAATATGTCTGTTTTAGCCCAGGCAATAAAAGAAACAAACAGACATATTTGTCTTTATATTTACTAATACATAGAGAAGGGGCGACAGGATACAGAACAGACAGTTAACATTGATCACCTTGGAAATGGGTAAAAGGGGGAAGCTTATTGTTTTTTTCTTTTTATGCTGGCAGTTGTTTTATTGTTGCAACAAGTAGTTTTTGCTTTGTAGTTTAAGAGGAAAGTTCAATAAATTCTTTGTAGATATAAAACAACAAAAGAGAAGTTGTGGATGATATGGCCTCAGGGTCAAACATCTATAGACAATCAGCCCTTTTATACTGTCAAGAGTGACTGCCTCTTGGTGTAGTTCTTGTGTATTGCTATGGTAAGAAATCCATTTCTTTTCTATGCTTACAGGCATGTTATCTGAGCTGGGTGCATGGCTTGCTTCAGGATAAGTTGTCTTTTATCCAACACTCTGCAAACAAGTAACAAGAAAGAACTTCACTCCCACACCATCTCCATCTAGTCCTAAATTAGTATTCATTCAGTTTAAGAAGGTTGTAGGGGTAATGTGTCATGCTTCAAGAAGCGAGTTAAGAGGATGACAGAATATTTCTATTAAAAAATATGGGAGTCCTAGCTAACATCAAAGTTCAAACATAATGTATTAGCCATCTTAGATGCTAAAATGTATTTTAAAACAACAGTGAACATTTATCATACACACAACTTCTGTGAGTCAAGACACCAGGACTAGCTTTGCTGGGTGATTCTAGCTCAGCTTCACATAAAGTCAAAGTGTTGACATGGGTTCATCTGACAGTTCATCTTGGCCTGGGGGATTTGCTTCAAAGATGAGTCACTTGCATGGATGATTGTTAATGTCCACATGACATGCCAGCCAGATTTCCCCAGAACTAGTGATGCAAGAGAGACAGAGAGAGAAGCCAAAATGCTTTTAATGACCTAGCCTTAGAAGTCATCTGCATCACTTTAGCTCTTTCTATTCCATTAAAAACAAATCACTAAGTATAAGACACACTTGAGAAGAGAGGACTCAGAGTCAGTATTTTTTTTAAAAAAATTATTTATTTATTTTGAAAGTTACAGAGAGAAAGAGAGAGAGAGAGAGAAGGAGGGAGAGAGAAGGAATTTTCCATCTGCTGTTTCACTCCCTGGATGGCCACTGGGCCAGATGGAGGCCAGGAGCCAGGAACTCCATCAGAATCTGCCACATAGGCGCAGAGGCCCAAACAGTTGTGCCATCTTCTGCTGCTTTTCCCAGGCCATTGACAGGGAGCTGTATTAGAAGTGGACAGCTGGAGCCGGCGCCGTGGCTTAACAGGCTAATCCTCCGCCTTGCGGCACCGAAACACCAGGTTCTAGTCCCGGTCGGGGCGCTGGATTCTATCCCGGTTGCCCCTCTTCCAGGCCAGCTCTCTGCTATGGCCCGGGAAGGCAGTGGAAGATGGCCCAAGTGCTTGGGCCCTGCACCCGCATGGGAGACCAGGAGAAGCACCTGGCTCCTGCCTTCGGATCAGCGAGATGCGCCAGCCGCAGCGGCCATTGGAGGGTGAACCAACGGCAAAGGAAGACCTTTCTCTCTGTCTCTCTCTCTCACTGTCCACTCTGCCTGTCAAAAAAAAAAAAAAAGGAGTGGACAGCTGGGACATGAACAAGTGCGATATGGGATGCCAGTGTGGCAGGCTGCAGCTTTACCTTCTATGCCACAATGCCAGCCCCTACACTCCATCCTTTGAAGTGAAGAGTATCAAGGAGTGTGTGAGCATAAAGTTACAGACACCACGCAGTACTCATTGCTGTCCTGTTGTTTTCTGGCCTTCAGGAATTTCTAAATCCACAGTCTGACCTGCTCTGCATGTCTGCTTAAGGCATTCTTATTCTCCAAAGGTTTGTGGATTTTTAAAAATTAGCTTTGCTTGAACGTCACAGGATTTTGGTGATCGAGTTTCTCCATTACCTTTTCTTCCTGGCATTTACACAAGGCCAGAAATTCACATGCTTTTGTGAAGATCTGTATTCGTACCCTTTTCCTCAAAATCACATTTATCAATACAATCATCCCGAGAGTCCTTGAAGCTAATTTCATGATGACCTATGGCTCTGTTCTCATCAGTCACCGTAATATTAATAATAGCTGACACATATAGATCACCTACTCCCTGCAAGGCACTGTTGGATGGGCTCCATGCATATTCACACCAGTTCATACCTCCTGACTTAGGTCTCCATTCAGTCTCACTTGTTCCCTCACCCTCCCTAAGTCAAGTGCATGACTTATGAGATTCTCAATGTCTTTCATTTCTTCTCTTGCATGGTTCCTTCACGTTTTTGCTCACACTGAAGCCTGGCAGTCTTGAGGCACTGCTGCTTCCACAGCCTACTCATACTAAAGACATTTTATCTCCTAATCCTTTTGTGTAATTGAGCTTATCACTGGGTCCAATCCATTTCTCTCCATCCTTCAGCTTTGAAGCTTCTCCTATCAGACTTAACTGCTTGAGAGTTTCCTTTCCGTAGTCATTTGACGATACCCCTGATTACTTCTTTCCATGCCTTGAGTGTTTTAATACCAAGATTACTATCACTCTCTATAACACTACTGTCACAATTCATAGTGATTTTGATAACCATAAAGACCATTATTCCAAAACATGGGCTTTAAGTTTTGTTTTATCCCTCAGTTAATTTTTGTCTTCACTCTTTGTCCATCGCCCCCTTGTATGGTCATACAATAGGTCTTTCCATAATCAACAACTGTATCCCCTCTGTAATCTTCACGACCACCAACATTTGATACTTCCAGTTCTCTCTGTTCAGTATCCCAGGTAAGAAATCTTTGACCTAAACTACACTTGAATTCATCAGTCTTCAAACTATTTCTTACATCCCTCCTGTCCCAACTTTTCTCTTTACCCAGTTTAGATTCTGTAATCCTTCATTGTAATCATTCTCTTGGATTGAATCTCAACTCATTTGTTTCTCTTTGCTTTGTCCTCACCTGGCAAACCTCCAATAATAGCTAAGTCCATCTTTACATCTACTTTGCCTCTAAAACAGGGAGCCAAACTGGTTGGGAAGCAGTATAGACACTGACTGATCTCATTCTGTGTTAAGGATGATGACCTCTGTGGGATCGCTTATCACTAGGTAAACTTACCATATTTTCCTGGTACAGGTTTTCTGCACTTTAGATTCTTTTTGGGGTAGGGGTGTTAAATAACTAATCCTGATGCCTTGACTATACCCTGGGCCAGTTAAAATCACCACGCAAGGTGTGTTGTTGGGGGGTGGTGGTAGTGGTGGAAAAACATTAGTTTAAAAACAACTACTCAGGTTATTCCAGTGTACAGCCAGATTGGAGAACAATTGTACTAGTCCATTCTTTTCCCCACTCTGTTGGATGACCTAGCTTCATCCACACTGGCTACACTGTTGTTATTCTGGCATGCCAAGTGCAGCTCTGCTTCAAGGTCTTTGAAATAATTCTCTGTTTCTTCTGGAATACTCCATGCCCAGAAAGTTACATGGGCTTGCCTCTTCATTCCTTCAATTTCTATGAAAAATTATCCATTAATAGTCCTTCCTGAATTACCCACTAAAAAATAGGAACTCCCTCTCAGCACTCCTTATTTCTCTTGCCTGGTTTTGTTGATCTCCTTAGCATTTCTTGCCATTTGACATATTATATATTTATTGTCTGTCTATACCTACTAGAATAATGGCAGAGACTGTCCATTTGTTTGTTGCCTATAAAAATATGCACAGTAAATTTAATAAGGGATCAATGAGTGCTCAATAAACAGTTTTTAAAAGGCTGGGCAGCAGAAATTTCTCAGTATCTCATTATCATCCATTTTCTATGTTCAAAGAAAACTATTATTTTGTGCAATCCCTGTGTTTTATAAACCCCATCAAATGCTGGAGTGAGAGTTGTTTCTGGGGATTGAGATGTTAGGTCCTTTGGGAGCCAGGGAGTTCCTACACTTTTCAAGTGAGGCTTGCTGAGATAATGGGAAGAGATTTCACCAGCAATGAATGCGATTAAGAAAGTCAGATTTTAAAAGTGTGCAGGAATATGTTTTTAGTAACCAGAAGACTAGCATCAGCAAGAGAACCAAATTTCGCAAAAGCTTAAGGACCAGAATGACTCAGTTGATTCTTGGAGAATGACCAATGCTTGCTCCTGCAAAATACAGAGATCATAATTTGTCCTGGTGGGCTCCTGTGGAGGGGTAGCTTGTCTGGGAGCAGCTGGGTTGGATTAATACAAGGGAGAGTGCTTAGTCTATTACAATTGACTTGGAAACCATAGGTATTTTCCTTTTTGAGTTAGTGATTGAGAATGCATTTCATAGTTGCTGTTAGAAGAAAAGAGAACTTGCAGACCAATATAGATAATTTTTTAAAGCTATGGACAGATTATGTGGAGTTTTCTTTTCTATTAAGTATAATGAACAAATCATTACAAAGATTGAAGACGAGTCTTTAGCCAACATTGTTCAACTTTGCTCAAATTATCCTGAGTTTTTGAGCAATAAGTACAAGAGCCCTTCCTTCCTAAGCATTGATTCTCCACATGCAATACTCATAGGCTGGAATCAATTCACAAATCCCTAAGGGGTAATAAATGTCATATTTCTTTATTTTTCTAAATCAGAATAACTTTCACCAAGTTCCTACCCATCAAAGGCAATGAGAAGTTCAGTGTCAGTTTCATTCTCTCTGTAGTGGATTATATTGGGATTCTGGGTTTATGCAGCTCAGGAGAATGTGGGTAGGCTAAATTTTAGAACAGCAGTGAAGATGTTTCATGCCTAGGCCTGAGAATCACCTTGAAGTTCTTCAGTGTCTATACTAGGTGATGATTAGTGTTATGAATAGAAACTATAATCCCAAAATTTCATTTAGCCATGATCCAAATTACAACTTACAATGAAAAATTATGGGAAAAAAGATTTCTTCAGTGTTAGGCTTTTGTATCTTCAACATGTAGAACTGATCATGTGAGAAGATTTTTGAGAACTTCTACAATCCATTGACTTTAGGAGCCAAGAGTATCAAGAGAGCAGGGAATCTAAATGCATAGAGGCTCTGTTCCTAATTTTGTTTGTCAAGAAGAAGCAGGACTCTTCCTAAGGTATTTACATATTTTTCTGGAGTTTATCACAAGCTCCTCCTAGACTATTATTCTTTTAAGTACCCAAGAGCTATGTGTTTGAGATGTAACCATCACCTGGGGAGCATAGAAAACATATTGCTTTTTTTATCTACAAAGTCAATTGAATTTTCCATTAAAATTGCAAATGAACTAATCAACCGAAGATTAATCTGACCACCCTGTAAATTGTATAGGCTATTTTTCAGTAAAAGTGAAAGAGGGGAGGAAAAATTTATATCCCACAGTCTTCTTTTTCTCTGTGAAGCCAACCCCAATAATGCCCTCATAGGTTATTACTCTATCATACTATGAAATTGCTTTTTCACAGATTTTAGTCTCCATGGGCGTTATATAACTATTTTCACCCTGGTATCTTTCTACTTATAGGGTGAAGTGTATGAAGAGAGTGCTGATCTCTACAACAGGGAGCTCTTTCAATCTGCCCAATTCCCTCCTGCTTCTTTCCTAGGAGATTAAAGAATCTGGAGTTGTGCTACCTACCTCTGTCTTTAAAACCAGTCTCCCAGCTTTCCATCTTGTGGCCTTTTTAGTTTTGCAACTCATGCGAAAACACTGTTTACCTCTTTCCTGCGATCAAGGAGTTTCCAAATGAGGAAACACATCATTGCTTTTTTTGGAGGGGAAGAGAGGGAGGTGTGGAGAAACATACAGCACATTTGTGAGTGTTAACAAAATAGGGACAAAATGATGTTTTCTCTATTCCATGATGAGTTCATAACAGGGAAAAAAAAACTATTTCCCAATAAATCTTTACCAAAGGGATAAAAGTAATAATAAATGTAATAATTATTATTCTTCAGCAGCCTGGACCTCAACAACTCAACCCTGAAACAAATTTTGGGTTTCTTAAGACCAAATGCCTTCTCCTGTTTTCTGGGTACCCAATAGATATTCTCCCCACATAGCACTTAGTAGGCATTAAATAAAGGCTGGTGATGGAAGGATAATCATAAAAAATGACTTCTAATCCAGGCTATCAAATCATTAAGTTCTCATTTCCTGATTTATTTCAGAAAAAATTAACTGGCACATATAATTATACATATTTATGAGGTACAGTGTGATATTTCTTTTTTTTTTTAACTTTTATTTGATGAATATAAATTTCCAAAGTACAGCTTAAGGATTACAATGGCTTTCCCCCCTCATAACTTCCCTCTCACCTGCAACCCTCCCTTCTCCCGCTCCTTCTCCTCTTCCATTCACATCAAAATTCATTTTCAATTCTCTTTATATACAGAAGATCAATTTAGCATATATTAAGTAAAGATTTCAACAGTTTGCACCCACACAGAAACACAAAGTGTAAAATACTGTTTGAGTACTAGTTATAGCATTAAATCAAAATGTACAGCACATTAAGGGCAGAGATCCTACATGGGAAGTAAGTGCACAGTGACTCCTGTTGTTGACTTAACAAATTGACACTCTTGTTTATGGCGTCAGTAATCACCCTATACTCTTGTCATGAGTTGCCAAGGCTACGGAGGCCTTTTGAGTTCACTGACTCTGATCATTTTTATACAAGGTCATAGTTAAAGTGGAAGTTCTCTCCTCCCTTCAGAGAAAGGAATCTCCTTCTTTGATGGCCCCGTTCTTTCCATTGGGATCTCACTCACAGAGATCTTTCATTTAGGTCATTTTTTTTTTTGCCACAGTGTCTTGGCTTTCGATGCCTGAAATACCGTCATGGGCTCTTCAGCCAGATCTGAATGCCTTAAGGGCTGACTCTGAGGCAAGAGTGCTGTTTAGGACATCTGCCATTCTATGAGTCTGCTGTGTATCCCGCTTCCCATGTTGGATCATTCTCTCCCTTTTTTATTCTATCAGTTAGTATTTTCAGACACTAGTCTTGTTTATGTGATCCCTTTGACTCTTAGTCCTATCAATATGATCAATTGTGAACAGAAATTGATCGCTTGGACTAGTGAGATGTCATTGGTACATGCCACCTTGATGGGATTGAATTTAAATCTATTTTTTTTCAGCTATTTTTTTTTTGACAGGTAGAGTTAGACAGAGAGAGAGAGACAGAGAGAGAAAGGTCTTCCTTTTTCCATTGGTTCACCCCCCAAGTGGCCGCCAATCCAAAGCCAGGATCCAGGTGCTTTCCCCTGGTCTCCCATGTCGGTGCAGGACCCAAGTACCTGGGCCATCCTCCACTGCACTCCCGGGCCACAGCAGAGAGCTGGCCTGGAAGAGGAGCAACTGGGACAGAATCCAGCGCCCCAACTGGGACTAGAACCTGGGGTGCTGGCACCGCAGGTGGAGGATTAGCCTAGTGAGCTGCGGTGCCGGGCATATACCAGCTATTTTGAAATACAAAATTAAGCATTGTTAACTATAGTTGCCATACTGTGCTATAGAACACTAAAAGTTAATCCTCTTAATCAACTGCACCCTGAATCCATTAATTTTCCTCTCTCCCTCTCACCATTCTCTTGTTTCTTTTTATTTTTCATATTAATTTATATTTTTATTAGTTTCCTATGGCTGCCACAACAAAATACTAGAAACTGGTGATTTATAACAACAAAAATTTATTCCCTTAAAATTCTGGAGGCCAAAAGTCTAAGATTGATACCCACAAGGCTGGTCCATTGCATAACTCTCTCCTTTCTTAGGATGTGTGCTGAAAATTCTTTGAATGTGTTGGTTTATAGATGGCATCACTCCAGTCTTTGATTCTGTCTTCATATTGGTTTTTCTTTTGTGTAGTTCCTCCACTGTCCTTCTTATAGGACTTTTTTCATTGGATTGAAGGCCCATTCTAGTCCAGGATGATCTTACTTTAAGGTTCTTAACAAAAAAGTAACATATATGAGTGAAATTCACATTTTGAGATTGATTTGATAATTTTTTAAAGCCCTTGTCTCTACTGTTGAAGAACAATGTTTTTGCTTCTTACTATTTATTGAATTCTTTGCTTAGTGGAGGGTTAAGCTTATGATTATAAAATAAACTGATAGCACATTGTTGTAAAAATTAAAAGAAAGAATAAGAAAGGAAGGAGGAGGGAGGGTAGGACCATGGGCGGGTGGGAGGTTAGAGTGGAAGTATCACTATGCTACAAAATCTGCATAGATGAAATATGCAAAATTTGTTTACCTTATATAAATTTTTAAAAATTAAAAAAAATCCTTAACTAAATTACATCTGAAAAGACTCTTTTTCAGAATAAGTTCATAATAATAGGTTCTGGGTGGATCTATCTTTGGATACTGCTATTCAACTTCTTACTGTCATTATGCTTTTTTTTTTTTCATTTTAGAGCTGTCTCCCTGCTTCTGACTTTGATGTACAAACCTTTCTGTCCTTTGTCTCCTGATCTAAGCAGATGTCTCTAGGATGCCATAACCCAATATAATTAATCAACTACAAGTCAGAGGACCTAGACGTTGGTTTCGAATTTTTCCGTTTTTATTATTAGACAATGTTATCTTGGATAAATTTAATCACTTTGAGTGTTATTTTTCATGTTAGTTGCAAATATAGAAATCAATTGGACCTAGCTGAAGGAAAAGAAAAATTCCGTGTGAATTATGGCAGCATCCCATTAAGCTCAAGGACAAGAATGTAGCCAGACCTCAAGAGGAAATTAGATCATGGAATTGGTAAACTTTAGCAGTGCTTTTTCTGTTTCTCCTTGCAATCTATGTAATTCTCCCACCTTCCCAGATGGCTATTTTATTATCTATTAAAAGCTTTCAAATTTAAAGTTACATTTTTGTCTACATGGACACCTTCTTTTCATCTTTCCCCACCACTTCTAGTCCCTTTCTCTTTCTGATCTATACTTTCACTTCTAAATATCTATTTCTGTCCCAGTTTCAGGCTGATAAATAAGGGAATCAGAGTGATTCCACTGATGTCGGATCAACTTTACTGATTCAACCAGTACTGACCAGAGATGTGGTCACATTATACAAATTTTGATTTTAAGGATAAAACAATATAGATTGGAGATATAAGTACTTACAGAGAGGAAAGAATTAGAGTTTGGAAGATTCACAAAAGTGTTTATCACATTTCTTTTCTACTAAACTGAGTTGAGAGTTCCTGCTATGTTCACATCCCACTTTTTTGAGCATCAGAACAGACATTGTGCCTAAAAGCACACTGCGAATTGTATATTATTATATACTTGAAAGAATTGTTTTAAAGTTTGTAGCAGTGGATTTGGATTCTAAGGAGTAGCAGACTTGATCTTGATGAGAAAAAGAGGGTAATTCATTCAGTTGTGAAGTGGATAAAGATTTTTTTAAGAGTCCATCACTATGGCTCCTAAAGTTTTTATTGCCTTTACAATGGCAGGAAAACATAATTTCAAAAACAGGGGCAAAGTTGTTGTGGTAGTGAAGAAGAAACCAGGACTACAAGTCGTAAGTGGGTGATATTTGCGTATGGCGACAACCCTTTGGAGTTTATCCAGGCAACAAAGACAAGAGAGCTAACTGAATTTAAATCGTGATGCACTTGGACATAGCAAATTTCTCAAATAGTATGTGATTATTTATGTTGAGAAAGGCCGTGAAAAATAAGATAAATTCTTGACAACAGAAGAAGCTGGCTATCATCAGAAGAATAAACCAAGAGGTTCTTTAGTTTCTTGGGGAGGTATAATTGAGGTGGTAGTAGAGAGAGAAGAGAAGGAGGTATGTGTTTCAACATGTGAATTTTAGATTTTACTAGGTCTTGTCAAGAATAGCATCAGTTGGGATATTGCTGCTGCTTCTCTCTCTTATTTCTAATGGGGCTGGAACAGTATTAGTGCACCTACCTCTGGCTTCAGATCATCCCTGCATCAGCAAAGCCCTGCACCACTGGAAAGGCCACAGAGGAAAGCCTGGAGTGATCTCTTTGGGTACTATAATTGGATCCTTAGGCAGACATAAGTTTTTTCTTGGGATCATCTTTCCATTTCTTCTTTTATTGTTTCATTAAAAACCAAGACCAAGAAAGCAAACAAATACCCAATTGGTCAAAGTCCTGAAACAGACTTGGTCGAAAAACCAACAAGCTTATCCTAAGGTTTCAAGGCTAGACTTAAATTATTGACAAAAGTTCACGGCATGTGAACCAACCCAAATAATTGATGTCACACACTAATTTATTTGGGAAAAAATGTATACACCTTTCTGGAGTATCATTTGTGCTGAATGTGCCCTATTAATAGTCTACAAAAGGAGACAGCTGGCTGAAAATTTGGGGTACTAGCTATCTTTCTATTATTACTGCTAACACCGGCACCTAAGCAGGTGCTCACTAAATGATGGATTAATGAACACTCTACTGAACATGTCCCTTTGTGATGTGGCACTGAGATTCATCTGTCTTATTTTATGAAGCATCAGCAGTTTCTGATTCATACTCTGTGAAGATGGCAGTGTTCCCTGGAGTCAGAAATACATAATTTTTTCTTGGCAGCTGAAAACACCACTACATTGCTTGTCTTCAATTACAAATGGAGAGATTAGTGTTGGCCTTGAGAATAGACTCTTCTTGCCCAAGAGAAGGCCATAGCAAAGAGATGGGGGGATGAAGTATATAGCTATATTTAGATTAACAGAAGAGATTGGAAGGGATACATGTCAAAATACCTTGATATAATTGGTCAAATAAGAAACCAGGTCACTAAAATAAGAATGGAATGCATAGGGTTAAAGTTGATGAATGAGGCCGGCGCCATGGCTCAACAGGCTAATCCTCCACCTAGCGGCGCCAGCACACCTGGTGCTAGTCCCAGTCAGAGCGCCAGATTCTGTCCCGGTTGCCCCTCTTCCAGGCCAGCTCTCTGCTATGGCCCGGGAGTGCAGTGGAGGATGGCCCAAATGCTTGGGCCCTGCACCCGCATGGGAGACCAGAAGGAAGCACCTGGCTCCTGGCTTCGGATCAGTGCGGTGCGCCAGCCGCGGTGGCCATTGGTGGATGAACCAACGGCAAAGGAAGACCTTTGTCCCTGTCTCTCTCTCTCACTGTCCACTCTGCCTGTCAAAAAAAAAAAAGTTTGCAGAGTGGCAAGATGGCGGAATAGGAAGGGAACACACTATTAGTCCGGGGGAGAGACAGTTTAATATAAGTGGAGATACTGCAGGGTCAAGGAAGAGCAGGGGATGAAACAGCAGAGGAAACTCTTCCGGAACTAGTGATTCACAGTGGACCTGCGTGGAGAGCGTGGGAGCCCAAGTTCGGGACACCAGCGGCAGACTCAACACTCCAGTGCTGGAACGTGAGGTGAGCAGAACCTCAATAGGCCGAGACACCAGTGGGCAAGCAGAAAGAGGAGGCTAGAGGGAACGAGGCTTGAAACTCTGTGGGGAAAAATTCACCAGGCTAACTAGAAGAGAGAGAGGAAAAAAATAAAAAAAGTGACCTATACGGACACAAGTTTCTCTCTCTCCGCTCACCTCTCAAAGACGAGCAAAACAAAGAGCAGGCGCCATTTTGGACATACGTCATAAGCAGGGCAACCTCAGGTCTGCACCGGCCCTGAGCCTAGCAGAAACACCTGACTCTGGGGGGAGGGGTGAAATAACAGGCGATTAGGATCTAACTTGGCAACCCAGTGGGAGACTGCAGGAGAATTGGAGCCCACACTGAGGGCAGCACAGATTCCCTGTGTGGTCCTTGGGAAAGAGCTTCTGATCTCTGGCTCCTGTGGGTATATCATTTGCCTGCTAAATACCTCCAATTACATTCAGCTGTGTGGAATTACTTCCCTTTTGAATCAAAAAAAGAGAGATTTACCACACCTAACCTGGGAGTGTCAACTTTGACACACCCTCAGCCCTGAGGAACCAAACACAGCTCTCAATCCACACTCATCTCAAGCCTCTAAGGCACCACTGAAAGCAGACAGTCCACTTAATATAGAGCCATAGTGTAACAAGAAAAAACAACACAGTGAAGAAACCAAATATCTCCAACATGCCAAACAACAAACGCAAAAACCAAGCTAACAAGAACAAGGAAGACACTATGACGCCTCCAAATGAAAAAGACATCCCAATTCAAGATTATGAAGATGATGAGATCGAAGAAATGCAAGAAGCGGATCTCAAAAAATTGATAAGAACATTAAGAAGTTCTCAAAAACAAATTCTTGAACTACAGAAATCCTTAATGGACAAGATAGAAATTCTCTCTTGTGAAAATGAAATATCAAGGAGGAATCAAAATGAAATGAAACAACTAGTGGAACAAGAAACTGTGATAGTGACGAGAAATCATAATGAAATGAAGAATTCAATAGATCAAATGACAAACACATTAGAGAGCCTTAAAAACAGAATGGGCGAAGCAGAAGAGAGAATATCAGACTTAGAAGACAGAGAACAGGAAAGGAAACAGGCAAACCAAAGAAAAGAAGAAGAAATTAGAAATCTAAAACATATTGTCAGGAATCTACAGGATACTATTAAAAAACCCAACATTCGGGTTCTAGGAGTTCCTGAAGGCATGGAGAGGGAGAAAGGATTAGAAGGCATTTTCAGTGAGATACTAGCAGAAAATTTCCCAGGTTTGGAGAAGGACAGAGGCATCTTAGTACAGGAAGCTTATAGAACCCCTAATAAACATGACCAAAAGAGATCCTCACAACAACATGTTGTAATCAAACTCAACACAGTGAAACATAAGGAAAAGATCCTAAAATGTGCAAGAGAGAAACATCAGATCACTCTTAGAGGATCTCCAATTAGACTCACAGCAGACTTCTCATCAGAAACCCTACAAGCTAGAAGGGAATGGCGAGACATAGCCCAGGTACTAAGAGAGAAAAACTGCCAGCCCAGAATATTATATCCTGCAAAGCTCTCATTTGTGAATGAAGGTGAAATTAAGACTTTTCATAGCAAACAGAAACTGAAAGAATTTGTTGCCACTCATCCTGCCCTGCAAAAGATGCTTAAAGATGTGTTACACACAGAAACACAGAAACATGGTCATCAATATGAAAGAAGGTAAAGGAAGGAAACCTCACAGCAAAAGATCACAGGAAGCTCAATTTCTCTTTGACATAGAATTAAACTCTGATGCTCTGTTAAATCAATGTGTTAAAGTAATCTATTATGTTCTCTTGATGTCTGTTAAATTCTAATTGTTCAAAACAGCTGAATTTTTATTAAGAGCTATGGGTTATTTAAATATGTGCTTATTTTCAAAGATTTGAATAATCACCTTGTAACAATGATCAAATTTGGTCTATGTTATGTCATGATTTTAAGGAATCTTATTTCAACCAGATATTTTGGATTTTGAGCCCTCTTGGCATTCTTGACAGGCATTCAAAAAATCAAAGTTTCAAACAATCTGGTCTCTAAAATTTCCAGTAAATCCTGGACTTTGGTTTTTCCAGTTTGGGCCCAACTGAAAAAATCGAAGGACCTATGTCTCTCATCTTATAGAGACACCAACTAATCAGTCTATTTGGAGTATATTAGAAGGACTGTCAAGATGTGATGTGGTACCAGACTTTAAGTTTCTATAATGGAAAATGCTATTAATACAAATGTTTGAGAATTAAAAAGTCTAATGATCTTGTGTTACTAGACATGATAGTTATCTTAATGAGAAAGCCCCAGAGGCCTAAAGGGTTAAATACTTGTAAAATCCTACAGGTGCTTTCAAAAATACTGTGAAGTAAGCAAGTGCCTCTTGTTGGTTGATGAGTTTATAATTTTAAACATGGCGACTTAAAGTCTTTTGTCATCCACAGTTATATATGATTTGCTGCTCATAAAACTAAAGCATTCTTGGTTCTGTGTTTAGCTGTCCTCCTATAGGTTCCTATGGACTTTTTCCAGCCACTTCTTTTGTATTCAGTACTTTGGGATGGCTCTGTAAACAGATGAAGCCAATAATGTATTAACAGTACCAACTGAGAGAAAGTATGGTTAACTAAGGTTACTAAAAACAAAAAGCAGTTCAAATCAATTGGCAATCTACAAAAAGAGTTAAAGATTTTAAAAGCTATTATTAAAATTGCTATATTGGTCTACTATGCTATGTTATATGTGTGTACATATTGTATGTCCACATGGGGAAATTTTATTAAGAGTTTTATTTTAAATGGCTTATAGATAAGATTGTCCATAAATTTAAGCTGCTAAAATCAATCAAAGATACATTTTAATTTGTGGGACCTGAATCTGTGTATCACATGTTTTAAACGTGTTGGTAGAAAGAAACTAAAAACATTTTATATGGTTGTGCTTAAGTTTACTGGTTAAACAAACTACACCATGTTAGATATTTAAGAGGTATTTTCAAATACATGATTCTTAAAATTTATAGAAGGCATTGGACCTTCTGGTAAATGTTTTCTTAAGTTGTTATCTAATGGTTGAAACGGTTTGCTAAGTATTCATGTGATATTGCTATTGTCAGCAAGCGATCTAGGACTTGCTCCCTCATTTCTCTATTCTAAGCCCAACTTGTTCTTTCATTTCTCTATTCTCTTCAAGGTAGGTAACTAATTCTATTATAAAGGAATCTGTAGGATGCACAATTTAATCTTTAGACCTTATAAAAGAGATGGCTAACATTTTTCTGTAATAGCATAGCCAAAATAAGAACTTAAATAATAATCTCATAGCTAGATTCACTTCGCCATCAGCCAAGTATACAGTAAGTAGAACCTCCCTTTCAGACCAAAGGGAAAGAAAGTTTTAAAGTGAGAATATAATTTTCCTCATGTGCATTGTCTACCTTAGAAAAACTACTACAGAACATGCCTGTGACTATAGACTTGTAGTTCAGGCCACCGAAGATTAGAGATGGGACTTGGGCACTCCCTTGACTTGCATCCTCTGGTCTGCTTTAACAAAAACCAGGAGGAAAAGAAAGCTAGGCATCAGAAGCAATGGGTGGCAGGCCTATTAATGGCTGATCTGTATAGTGATCTGCCCTCAAGGAGACCCAACAGGCCAGTCCACTGCAGTGGCTTTCAATGTGGTAAGCCTGGGCTTCAGCAGAAGTCAGCTTGTGAAGAGCCCTGGCAGCTCTGCCAAGAGTTGGATCACTGGAAATGGACCTGCCCTGGAGTCGAAGGATGCCCAGGTCAGAGCCACAGATCTTATTGGCCCTAAGCTGAAAAGCCCTTCACTCAGCCCAACTTCCAAAGTGACCACTGCAGCTGAGGGTATGGTCAAGTAGGGTCAGCAACATTGCAGGCAGAACTGTAAATTTCTTGTTAGAGATGCCCCCTGCCTTTACCTGGCCAGCTCTCCTCCCAGGCCAGCCAAGTAATGAAAGTCAACAGAGTGCCTTCCCCTAGGAGGTTCACACCCCCCTTAGGATATACCCCATGTGAAGAGATAGATAGGTCTGGGCCTCTTGACTTACAAGGCCTAAAGCCCACCAGATTATTATCAAGCCCCTTCTATCAGGTTCTATTTGCCTCTCAATCAGAAAAATTACTTGTAGCTTAGACAGCACCTTTCTTAGCTCCTCTAATAATGACTCTGTCCTTTGTTCTAGGCCCTGTCTAGTGCACTTGGGCCTCATTCCTTTGTAATCATAACCTCTCCTCTACCACCAATGGCTCTACTCCCAACCTGTGTGTACTGATGGTCCTCTTCCCCACTTAATGCTGTATAATTGTTCAAACCTGGTAAATGCCACTCTTAGGATCATTGGTTACTATCCTCACTCTGTCTTTTATGACTTTGTCTAAATATGATCATAGTCGGCAAACTTGGAAGGCTTCCATAGCCTTGGCAACTCATGACGACAGCCTAGGGTGGTTACTGGCGCCATAAACTAGAGTGTCAATTTGTTGGGTCAACAACAGGAGCCACTGTGCACTTGCTCCTCATGTGGGATCTCTGTCCTTAATGTGCTGTACATTTTGATTTAATGCTATGACTACTACTCAAACAGTATGTTTCACTTTGTGTTTCTATGTGGGTGAAAACTGTTGAAATCTTTATACTAAATTGATGTTCTGTATATAAAGAGAATTGAAAATGGATCTTGATGCAAATGGAAGGGGAAAGGGGGCGGGAGAGGGGAGGGTTGCGGGTGGGAGGGAAGTTATGGGAGGGGGAAGCCATTGTAATCCATAAGCTGTACACTGGAAATTTATATTCATTAAATAAAAGTTAAAAAAAACCTTAAAAAAAAAGTTGATGAATTAGAAAAGCCACCCCAGTGAATGTAGAAGTAGGAAAAATCCTACTATTTTTCTATTTTCAATTAATTGTGCATTATTTAGTCTATCCTCACATGTCACCATTTTAGATCAGCCTTACCATTCCAGCTAATTCATGATATCTCTATTACTCACAATCCCCTTGCTATATAATATTGTATTTAAGATAATAGTTTAGCATTGCACTTTTAATATTTCCTTATTCATAATATTTTCTTAAAAGAAGAAGTAAGTCTTTAAGAGATATCCACTAGTTTTATCTGGGTCCTTTGGGTATGAATTGTAGTTTAGAGTGTGAAAACCCTACTGTAATGTCTGTGAAAAGAAAAGGGGGTAGGGGCTGGCACTGTAGGATGGCAGGTAAAGCCACTGCCTACTGTGCCAGAATCCAATATGGGTGCCAGTTTGAGTCCCAGCTGCTCCTCTACCCAACTAGCTCCTTTCTATGGCCAGGGAAAGCAGTAGAAGATGGCCCAAGTCCTTGGGACCTTTTACCAACATGGGAGACCCGGAAAAAGCTCCTGGCTCCTGGCTTTGGATCAGCACAGCTCCAGCCATTGCTACCAATTGGGGAATGAACCAGTAGATGGAAGACCAACCTCTCTCTCTCTGCCTCTGTTTCTCTGTAACTCTGTTTTTCAAATAAATAAATAAATATTAAAAAACAAAAGCAAAAAAGAAAAAGGGAAAAGCAAGGATAGAGAAAGTGAACCATCAGGATGTGGCATTATTTTCCCAAGTCTCTACCAGCCCCAAGGGGAACATTAAAGAAATGACTATTTGATAAAGCAATTACATGCTGGTGAAAGTGATTGGGTTAGTGTACTAGAGTTTTCTTTTGTCATTTGCCTTGAGAACTCCCACAATAGTGTGGCCTTGATTGAAAAGCTGAAGTAAGTCTTTAGGAGTTAACATCTTAAGTTTCTTTAGTGTCCATATTCTTCACATATGGATAACCAATCCTTTGTTTTAAATGCTGATTATTTTTAAAAATTAACAGGTTACAAAAATATGCATATTAATGGGGGTACTATGTGATGTTTCATTATATGTATACATTCTGTAATATACAATTGAGGTAAATATATTTATTCTTTTAAACATTTAATGTTTTTTCTATTAATAAACTTAATGTTAACATTTCTTTATAGTGAAAGCATCTGAACCTTATGTTCTAGGGTTTATTTTTTTCCTTCTTTTTAAAATTTTATTTAAGTTATACAAGCTTCATGTATTTCACATGTACAATTTTAGTAACATAGTGACACTTTCCACCCTACCCTCCCTCTTGCCTATGCACCAACCTTTGGTCCTCCTCCCTCTCCCATTCCCACTTGTATTTGTACAAAGATCTACTTTCAGTTTTCTTAATGATTGTAAAGTTATCCCTACACTAAGTAAAAGAGTTAAATAAAAAGTATGAAGAACAAAAACCACTGTTACTCAATAGAAAAGACAAGGGCTCTATTCAATTATCGAACTCAAAATGTCCATTTAGGATTCCGTTATGTCGGAACAGGGAGGGAGCTTAATGATCTAGTCCAGGAGAAGATAGTTTAATAAAAGTGGAGATAGTGTAATCTCAGTTAAGGAAAAAAATGGCAGAAGAAACTCTTCTGTAATTAGAGGGACATGGTGGACCTACGTGAAGGGCATGGGTGCCCATGGCTCGGGACTCCAGCTGCCAAGAGCCTCCACACAAATGCTAGAAAGCGAGGTCAGACAAAACTGCAGTAGCCAGAGACACTGGTGGAAAAGCAGCAGGAAGAGCCTAGAGGGAATGAGGCTTGAAGCCACATGGGGGAAAGTACACCAAGCTAACTAGAGGAGAGAAAAAATAAAAGGGATGGTACAGTCACGATTCTCTCTCTCCAATCACCTTACAAAGGTGTAATAGCTGATAGAGCGGGTGCCATTTTGGACATATGTAACAGCTGCAGCAGCTTGGGGTTGCTCCTGGCAATCAGCCCAATGGAGAAATCTGAATCTGGTGGGGAGTAGTAACAGGAGACTAAGACCTGGTGACTGTGTGGTGCTTCTGAACCAGGACTGTGAAAAAAAAAAGCTGAGGGTGTGTGGGATAACTCACAGTGTGGCTGAGACTTTGAGTAGTCTCAGGGGGGAGAAGCCACAAGGTCGGGCGGCACTGGCTACCTAGTGAGAGACATTGCAGGGAAATCTGAGCTTACACTGAGGACTGCACAGATCCTTTGTGTGGTCCTTTAGACAGAGCAGATGAATATTTTACTGACTGGGGCTGGTGCTCAGGCATTGATCACCATCGAGGAGAAGAGCTCAGCTGAGTGAAATTATTACGCTTCTGATTAAAAAGAGAGGGGAGGGGAGAGAGAAGATTTACCACACCAAACCTGGGTGTGTCACCAATAGCACACCCTTAACCCTGAAGAACTGAACAGAACTCTCTGGCCACACCCACCACAAGCCTTTAGAGATTCACTGAAAGCAGACAGTCCACTTATCTACAAAGTCATAGTACAATGAAAAATGCCACCACAGCAAAAAAAAAAAAAAGGAGGAGGAGGAGGAAGAGGAGAGGAAGAAGAGGATGATGATGATGATGAAGAAGAAGAAGAAGAAGAAGAAGAAGAAGAAGAAGAAACAACCGATGAGTATCTCCACAAATGCTGAACAACAAATGAAACAAGCCAAGAAACAAGAATAAGGAAGACAACATGACACTCCCAAAAGAACATGATTATGAATACAAGATTATGAATATGATGAGATAAAAGAAATGCAAGAAATGGAGCTAAAATATTGATGATAAGAATACTTTGAAGTAATCAAAAATAAATGCAAGAGCTACAGAAATCCAGGCAGGACATGAAAGACAATCTCTCTATGAAAATGAAGTCTTAAGGAGGAATCAAAATGGAATGAAAAATTCAATAGAACATGAAATTGAGAAATTGAAGAGAAATCAAAATGAAATGAAAAATTCAATAGAACAAATAAAAAACACATTTGAGAGCCTTAAAAACAGAATCAGTTAGGCAGAAGAAAGAATATCAGACTTAGAAGACAGAGCACAGTATACAGTCAAACCAAAGACAAGAAGTGGAAATTAGAAATCTAAAAAATATTGTTGGGAATCTACAGGATACTATTAAAAAGCACAACTTTGGGTTCTGGGAGTTCCTGAAGGCATGGAGAGAGAGAAGGGATTAGAAGGCATTTTTCGTGAGATACTAGCAGAAAACTTCCTGGATTTGGAGAAAGAAAGAGACATCCAAGTACAGGAAGTACACAGAACTCTCAATAAACATGACCAGAAGAGATCCTCACCAAGACGCATTGTAATCAGTCTCACCACAGTGAAACATAAAGACAAAATTCTAAAATGTGCAAGAGATAAACACCAAATTACTCTCAGAGGATCTCAAATTAGACTCACAGCAGAGTTCTCATCAGAACCCTACAGGCTAGAAGAGAATGGCAAGATATAGCCCAAGTACTAAGAGAAAAAATTGCCATCACAGAATATTATATCCTGCAAAGCTCTCATTCGTGAATGAAGGTGAGATAAAAACCTTTCATAGCAAACAAAAATTGAAAGAATTTGTCACCACTCGCCCAGCCCTGCAAAGGATGCTTAAAGATGTGTTACACACAAAAACACAGAAACACAATCAAAAATATGAAAGAAGGTAAAGGAAGAAAATCTCTCAGTAAAAGATCACAGGAAGTTCAAAGCATATAGTAGAAATATCATTGTAAAAATGGCAGGGCAAAGTCATTACTTATCAATAGTCACATTGGATGTAAATGGCCTCAACTCTCCAGTTAAAAGGCACAGACTGGATGAATGGATTAAAAAACAAAACCCTTCTATTTACTGCTTACAAGAAACACATCTTTCCAACAAAGATGCATGCAGACTGAAAATGAAATGTTGGAAAAAGATACTGCATGCCAACAAAAACCAAAAAAGCTGGTGTAGCCATCTTAATATAAGACAAAATAGATTTTAACATAAAAACTGTTAAAAGAGACAAAGAGGGGCACTATATAATGATTAAGGGATCAATTCAACAGAAAGATGTAACTATTATAAACTATAAGCACCTAATTACAGGTAACCAGGATATTTAAAAGATATGTTAAGGGACATAAAGGGAGACTTAGACTCCAATACAATAGTATTGAGGGACATCAATACTCCACCTTCAGCAATGGACAGACCAACCAGACAGAAAATCAACAAGGAAACAGCAGATTTAATAGACACTGTAGACCAAATGGATCTAACAGATATCTACAGAACTTTAAATCCTTCAGTTAAAGAATACACATTCTTCTCAGCAGTGCATGGAACTTTCTCTAGGACTGACCACATGGTAGGCCATAAAGCAAGTCTCAGCAAATTCAAAAAAATTGAAGTGATACCATGCATCTTCTCAGACCACAATGGAATGAAGCTGGAAATTAGCAATTCAGGAATCCCTAGAGCATATGTGAACACATGGAGACTGAACAACATGCTCCTGAATGAACAGTGAGTCATAGAAGAAATCAAAAGAGAAATCAAAAACTTTCTGGAAGCAAATGGAGATAAGAACACAATATACCAAAAGTTATGGGATACAGCAAAAACAGTGTTAAGAGGAAAGTTTATAGCAATAGGTGCCTACATCAAGAAATTGTAAAGGCACCAAATAAATGAGCTATCAATGCATCTGAAGGATCTAGAAAAACTACAGGAAACCAGACCCAAAACTAACAGGAGAAGAGAAATAATTAAAATTAGAGATGAAATTAATAAAATTGAATCAAAAAATTACAAAAGATCAGAAAAATGAGAGCTGGTTTTTTGGAAAAAAAAATAAACAAAATTGACACACCATTGGCCCAACTAACCAAAAAAAGGAGAGAAAAGACCCTAATCCATAAAATTAGAGATGAAAAAGGGAATGTAACAACACACACCACAGAAATAAAAAGAGTCATCAGGAATTAGTTCAAAGAGCTGTATGCCAACAAACTAGTAAATCTATCAGAAATGAATAGATTTCCTGGACACATACAACCTACAGAAATTGAACTATGAAGACATATAAAACCTAAACAGACCCATAACCAAGTCATAAGTTGAATCAGTAATAAAGGCCCTCCCAACAGAGAAAAGCCCAGGGCTGGATGGATTCACTGCTGAATTACTGACACCATGAACAGGAGTGTCAAATTGTTAAGTCAGCAACAGGAGTTACTGTGTACTTACATCCCATGTGGGATCTGTCCTTAATGTGTTGTCTAATGTGAAGTGATGCTATAACTAGTACTGAAACAGTATTTTTGCACTTTGTGTCTCTGTGTGGGTACAAACTGATGAGATCTTTACTAATTATATCCTGAATCAATCTTCTGTATATAAAGATAATTGGAAATGAAAAAAAAACCTGGTGTTAAATTGGAAATGGCATAGAAAATTAATTAATTTTTTTAAAAATATATATTATGTAGGATCTCTGTCTTTAATGTGCTGTATACTGTTATTTAATGCTATAACTAGTACTCAAACAGTATTTTTTTCACTTTGTGTTGCTATATGGGGGCAAACTGTTGAAATCTTTAGCTGATATATACTAAACTGAACTTCTGTATATAAAGAGAATTGAAAATGAATCTTGATGTGAATGGAAGGGGAGAGGGAGCGGGAAAGGGGAGGGTTGCGGGTGGGAGGGAAGTTATGGGAGGGGGGAAGCCATTGTAACCCATAAGCTGTATTTTGGAAATTTATATTCATTAAATAAAAGTTTAATAAATGAAAAAAAGAACTAACTCCAATTCTTCTCAAACTATTCAAAACAATTGAAAGAGAGAATCCTCCCAAATTCTTTCTATGAAGCCAGCATCACCTTAATTCCTAAACCTGAAAAAGATACAGCAGAGAAACAGAATTACAGACCATTTTCTTTGATGAATATAGACACGAAAATCCTCAATAAAATTTTGGCCAATAGAATTCAAGAACACATCAGAAAGATCATCCACCCAGACCAAGTGGGATTTATCCCTGGTATGAAGGAATTGTTCAACATTTGCAAATCAATCAATGTGATACACCACATTAACAAACTGCAGAAAAAAACCATGTGATTATCTCAATAGATGCAGAGAAAGCATTTGATAAAATTCAACACCCTTTCATGATGAAAACTCTAAGCAAATTGCATATAGAAGGAACATTCCTCAACAGAATCAAGGCAATCTATGAAAAACCTATGGCCAGCATCCTATTGAATGGGGAAAAGTTGGAAGCATTTCCGCTGAGATCTGGTACCAGACAGGGATGCCCACTCTCACCACTGCTATTCAATATAGGACTGGAAATTTTAGTCAGAGCCATTAAGCAAGAGAAAGAAATTAAAGGGATGCAAATTGGAAGTAAAAAGTCAAACTATGCCTCTTTGAAGATGATATGAATCTTTATTTAGGGGATCCAAAGAATTCCACTAAGTGACTATTGGAACACATAGAAGAATTTGGTAAAGTAGCAAGATATAAAATCAGTGCACAAAAATCAGCAGCCTTTGTATACATAGACAATGCCAAAACTGAGAAAGAACTTATAAGATCAATCCCATTCACAATAACTACAAAAAAAATACCTTGGAATAAACTTAACCAAGGTTGTCAAAGATCTCCACAATGAGAATTATAAAACACTGAAGAAAGAAATAGAAGAGGATACAAAAAATGGAAAAATCTTCCATGTTCATGGATTGGAAGAATAAATATCATCAAAATATCCATTCTCCCAAAAACAATTTATAGATTCAATGTGATACCAATCAAAATACCAAAGACATTCTTCTCAGATCTGGAAAAAATGATGCTGAAATTCATATGGAGGCAAGGGAGTCTAGAATATTTAAAGCAATATTTGTACCAAAAAACAGTGCCAGAGGCATCACAACACCAGATTTCAGGACATACTACAGGACAGTTATAATCAAAACAGCCTGGTACTGGTACAGAAACAGATGGATAGACCAATGGAACAGAATAGAAACACCAGAAAGCAATCCAAAAATCCACAACCAACTTATTTTTAATCAAGGAGCTAAAACCAATTCCTGGAGCAAAGACAGTCTATTCAACAAATGGTGCTGGGAAAACTGAATTTCCATATGCAGAAATCCACTCAACATGGATTCAAGATCTAAATCTATGAATCAACACTATTGGGGCCAGCACAGTGGCTCAATAGGCTAATCCTCCGCCTTGCGGCGCCGGCACACCGGGTTCTAGTCCTGGTCGGGGTGCCGGATTCTGTCCCGGTTGCCCCTCTTCCAGGCCAGCTTTATGCTATGGCCCAGGAGTACAGTGGAGGATGGCCCAAGTCCTTGGGCCCTGCACCCACATGGGAGACCGGGAGAAGCACCTGGCTCCTGCCTTCGGATCAGCGCGGTGTGCTGGCTGCAGCGTGTCGGCCACAGCGATCATTGGAGGGTGAACCAACGGCAAAGGAAGACCTTTTTCTCTGTCTCTTTCTCTTTCACTGTCCACTCTGCCGAGTCAAAAAATAAATAAATACAAAAACACTATCAGAGAAACTCTGCAAGATATAGGCACAGGCAAAGACTTCTTGTTAAAGACCCCAGAGACACAGGCAGTCAAAGCCAAAATTAACAATTGGAATTACATCAGATTGAGAAGTTTCTATACTACAAAAGAAACAGTCAGGAAAGTGAAGAGGCAACTGACAGAATTGGAGAAAATATTTGAAATTATGCAACTGATAAAGGATTAACAACCAGAATTTACAAAGAGATCAAGAAACTGCACAACAACACAGCAAACAACTGACTTAAGAGATAGGCTAAGGACCTAAATAGACATTCTTCAAAAGAGGAAAACCAAATGACCAACAGACACATGAAAAAATGTTCAGGATCACTAGCCATCAGAGAAATGCAAATCAAAACCACAATGAGGTTTTACTTCCCCCCAGTTAGAATGGCTCACATTCAGAAATCAACTAACAATAGATGCTGGTGAGGATGTGGGGAAAAGGCATACTAATCCACTGATGGTGGGAATGCAAACTGGTAAAGCCACTATGGAAGACAGTTTGGAGATTTCTCAGAAACCTGAATATAGCCCTACCACATGAGCCAGCCACCCCTCTCCTGGGAATTTACCCAAAGGAAATTAAATTGGCAAATAAAAGAGCTGTCTTCACCTCAATGTTTACTGCAGCTCAATTCACAATAGCTGAGACATGGAATCAACCTAAATGCTCATCAACATAATTCTGGATAAAGAAATTATGGATATGTACTCTATAGAATACTATACAGCGATAAAAAATGAAATCTGGTCATTTGCAACAAAATGGAGGAATCTGGAAAACATCACGCTGGGTGAAATAAGCCAGTCCCAAGGGGAAATATAGCATATATTCTCCCTGATCAGTGACAATAAACTGAGCACCTAAAAGGAAACCTGTAGTAGTGAAATGGACACTATGAGAATCAATGACTTGATCAGTCCTTGTCTTGACTGTCGAGGAACAGCTTACTATTTTATTCGTTTTAGTACTGTTTTTGTTCTACTTAATACCATTGGTTGAACTCTTAAATTAACACACAATTATTCTTAGGTGCTGAAATTTGACTGAAAATTGACCCCTGTTAAAAATAAGAGTGGGAATAAAAGAGAGAGATGTACAGTTTGGCACATGCTCACTTGGATTTACCCCCCCCCCCCTTTTTTTTTTTTGACAGGCAGAGTGGACAGTGAGAGAGAGAGACAGAGAGAAAGGTCTTCCTTTTGCCGTTGGTTCACCCTCCAATGGCCACTGTGGCCGGCGCGCTGCGGCCGGCGCACCACGCTGATCCAAAGGCAGGAGCCAGGTGCTTCTCCTGGTCTCCCATGTGGGTGCAGGGCCCAAGCACTTGGGCCATCCTCCACTGCACTCCTGGGCCACAGCAGAGAGTTGGCCTGGAAGAGGGGCAACCGAGACAGAATCCAGCACCCCGACTGGGACTAGAACCTGGTGTGCTGGCTCCGCTAGGAGGAGGATTAGCCTGTTGAGCCGCGGCGCTGGCCTCGGACTTACCGTTAATGGTAGAGCTAGAAATGTGCCATGGGACTCCAAACCCATTAAGTTGGCAAGTACCAATGCCATCTTACTAGTAAAAGTGATCAGTTTAAGTTCATAATTGATCAGAACGATAGGATTAAGTGTCAAAGCGGTCACATAAATAAGACCAGTGTCTGCTAATAATACTTCATAAAATTAAAAAGGAAAGAACAACCCAACATGGGAAGTGGGATACACAGCAGATTTATAGACTGGCAAGTGCCCTAAACAGCACTCTGGCCTCAGAATCAGCCCTTAAGGCATTCGGATCTGGCTACAAAGCCCATGAGAGTTTCTCAGGCATCGAAAGCCAAGACATTGTGGCAAAAAATGACCTAATTGAAAGATCTCTGTGAGTGAGATCCCAGTGGAAAGAAGGGGCCATCAAAGAAGGAGGTACCTTTCTCTGAAGGAGGAGAGAACTTCCACTTTGATTATGGCCTTGTCTAAATAAGATCAGAGTTTGGCTGGCGCAGCGGCTCACTAGGCTAATCCTCCCCCTGCGGCACTGGTACCCCGGGTTATAGTCCCGGTTGGGGGCTGATTCTGTCCCAGTTGCTCCTCTTCCTGTCCAGCTCTCTGCTGTGGCCCAGGAATGCAGTGGATTGTCCCTGCACTCGTATGGGAGACCAGGCTCTGGCTCCTGGCTTCAGATTAGCACAGCACACAGGCTGTAGCGGCCATTTGGGGGGTGAACCAACAGAAGGAAGACCTTTCTCTCTGTCTCTCTGTCTGTCTAACTCTTCCTGTCAAAAAAAAGAGTCCAATGTAGAGAGTGAAAAAAAATTTCAAATCATTCATACTCTCTACCACACACACACAAAAAAAATTTTGAAAAAAAAAATAAGGTCGGAGTTTGTGAACTCAAGAGGCTTCCATAGCCTTGGCAGCTCATGACAAGAGCCTCAGGTGATTACTGACGTCATAAATAAGAGTGTCAACTGTTAAATCAACAACAGGAGTCACTGTGCACTTACTCCCCATGTAGGATCTCTGTCCTTAATATGTTTTACTATGTGAATTTATTGTAAAAGTAGTATTCAAACAGTACTTTGTACTTTGTGTGTCAGTGTGGTTGAAATCTGTTGAAATCTTTACTTAATATATACTAAGTTGATCTTCTGTATATAAAGATAATTAAAAATGAATCTTAATGAAGAATGGAATGGGAGAGGAGTAGGAGATGGGGTGGTTTGTGGGTTGGAGGGTGATTGTAGGGGGAAAACCACTATAATCTAAAAATTGTGGGCCGGCGCCGTGGCTCAACAGGCTAATCCTCCGCCTTGCGGCGCCGGCACACCGGGTTCTAGTCCCGGTCGGGGCACCGATCCTGTCCCGGTTGCCCCTCTTCCAGGCCAGCTCTCTGCTGTGGCCAGGGAGTGCAGTGGAGGATGGCCCAAGTGCTTGGGCTCTGCACCCCATGGGAGACCAGGATAAGCACCTGGCTCCTGCCATCGGAACAGCGCGGTGCGCCGGCCGCAGTGCGCTACCGCGGCGGCCATTGGAGGGTGAACCAACGGCAAAAGGAAGACCTTTCTCTCTGTCTCTCTCTCACTGTCCACTCTGCCTGTCCAAAAAAAAAAAAAATAAAAAAATAAAAAAAAATTGTACTTTCAAAATTTATATTTATTAAATTAAAATTTCTAAAAAATATATAATATATATAATATATAATATAATAATAATAATAATAATAATAATAAATGCATCTGATCTCACCTGGTCAAGGTTTTTTCTTAAACTGACAAGGATTTGTCACATTAATGTTATCTACAGTCACCCTACTGTACAATAGAAACACAGAACTTTGTACTCTTATCTAGCAATAAACAGCATCCTTGCTCCAACCTTTCCTCACCACTTGTCTCCCCAGTCTTTAGTAACCATAATTACAGTTTATACTTCTATTAGATCACTCTTTTCTTATATTCCATATATGAGTAATAGCTCATGATATTTGTCTTTTTGTGCTTATTTCATGTAGCATAATGACCTCCAGTTTTATTTATGGTTGTTGCAAAAGAAAATAGTTCATCCTTTTTATGGTTGAGTAGATGTACCACATTTTAAAAAAATCCATTCATCAGTGGGTATACACTGAGGTTGTTTCCATTTCTTGGTTATTGTGAATAGTGCTGCAATAAACATGCAAGTATAGATGTCTCTTCAACATAATGATTTCATCTCTCTTGAATATATAACCAGTAATGAAACTGTGGATCATATGGTAGTTCTTTTTTTAGTGGCTTTTTTTAAGGAAATTCCAGAATGTTTTCCACACTGGCTATATTTATACTGCCAACAAGAGTTTGCAAGTGTTCTTTTTCTCTACATCCTCACCAACATCTTATCTTTTATCTTTCATAATAGCCAGTCTTACTGGTGTGAGGTGATATCTCACTGTCATTTTGATTTGCCACCATCCTGAAGATTAGTGATATTGAATCATTTATTTATGCACCTGTTGGCCATTTGTATGTCTTCTTTTGAAAAAAGGATGTTTAGATATGTCATCCATTTATAAATTGGATTAATTATTTTTATATTGATATTTTGAGGGTTATTCTATATTCTGAATATTAACCCCCTGTTAGATGTAGAGCTTGCAAATATTTTTCCTAATTCTATAGGTTGCCTCTTCACTCTGTTGATTGTTGCCTTTACTGTATAAAAGCACTTTAGTCTGATGAAATATCATTATCCATTTTTGCTTTTATTTCTTATGCTTTTGGAATTTGATCTAGACAATTCTTGACTACTCTAATGTCTGAAAGTATTTTCTCTATGTTTTTCCTAATATTTCAAAGTTTTAGGTCTTACAGGTTTTTAATCTACATATGTTAGTTTTTAATGGTGAGGGTTAGGGATCTAATTTAACTTTTCTGGAGATGAAGATTCAGTTCTCCCAGCACTATTCATTAAAAATGGTATCCTTTTTTCCAATGTGTGTTCTTAGCAGTTTTCCAAAGATCAGTTGGATGTAGATATGTGTTTATTTCTAGGGTTAATAATCTATTCCATTGAACTATGAATCTGTTTTTATGCTAAATCATGCTGTTTTAATCATTATACCTTTAATATATTTTATTTTTTAAGATTTATTTATTTATTTTGAAAGTCAGAGTTACACAGAGAGAGAAGGAGAGGCAGAGAGAGAGAGAGAGGTGTCTTCCATCTGCTGGCTCACTCCCTAATTGGCCGCAATGGCTGGAGCTGCGCCGATCAGAAGCCAGGAGCCAGGATTCTCTCCCCATTTCTCTGTCTCGTTGCTCTCTCTCTCTCTCTGCTTCTCCTCTTTAACTTTGCCTTTCAAATGAATAAATAAATCTTTTTAAAAAGGTAATTATTGATAGATATGGCCTTGCTACTGCCATTATTATACTCATTTGACTCCTTTTTTCTTTCTCTCTGTCTCGCAATCTTTATTTGTGGTTAAATGTTATCTAGTGGTGTACTTTGTTTCCTTGCTTATAATTTTTGTTAAGTCTGTGAGAGGTTCTTGCTTTGTGGCTACCATGAGGCTTACAAAAAAGAATCTTCTTTTTCCTATATAAAGCTATCTTGAAATGATAATAACTTAATGTTGATTATAAAGATAGGGAAAGAGACAAATTAAAAAATCAGAAATTTTAACAAAGAAATTTCCAGTGGTGTGTCATCTCTCCCATTTTGAATTTTTAATGTTACATTTTACTTCTTTCAATATTACATGTTAGTAATTTAATGTAGTGATTACAATTATTTTAGCCTTCACAGTAACGTAAAAATGGTTATGTATCATGTTTACAATTTAAAGTATTTTAAGATTTTGTATATTTATTCTTACCAATGAGTTTTCAACCTTCTGATATTGTTTTCTGACTTGTTAGCATCTCTGTAATTTAGTTTGAAGAACTCTCTTTAGCATTTCTGGTAACATAGGTTTGATGGTGATAAATTCTCTTAACTTTTGTTAGTCTGTGAATGACTATTTCTCGGTCATACCTGAGGTATAACATTGCTGGATGCAATATTCTTGCCTGGCAATTTTTTCCCTTCAATATTGTAAAAGTCTCATCCCACTCTTCTCTGGATTGTAAGATTCTGCTAAGAAATCTATAATCAGTTAAATCAGACCCCTTTATGTGTTATTTGCTCCTTTCCTTTTGCAGCTTTGAGAATCTTCTCTTTATCTTTAACTGTGGGGAACTTAACTACAATACTTCACGGGGCAGACTTGGTTGTATTGAATCTCAGTGGTGACCTTTGATCTTCCTGTACCTGGTTAGTTGTGTCTTTCTCTAGTTTTTGGAAATTCTCTGTCATTCTGTCTTTGAATAGGCTTCTACTCATTTGTCATCCTCAAGTCCCTCTTGAATATTGATTATTTGAATGCTTTCCTTTTTCATAGTACACCATGTTTCCCATAAGTTTTCTTCATTCCTCTTCATTTTTTCTCCTCATACTGTGTATTTGCAAATAGCTTATCTTCGAGCTCACTAATTCTTTTCTCTGTTTGATCTTTTCTGCTATTGAAACCTCTTATTGCATTTTAAATTTCACTTAGTATATTTTTCAGTTGAAGTATTTTTGCTTGATTCATTTTAATTCAATCTCTATCAAATCTCTCTGATAGCATTTTGAATAATTTCTCTGTGATCTCTTGAATGTCTTTGAATTTCCTCAAAATAACTATTATGAATTCTTCATCTGAGCATTTGGGAATTTTAACTCCTGGATGGTTGTTTTTTGGTACCTTATTTTGGTCTGCAGGTGAGGTCATGTTTCCCTGAGGGTCTTGGTGCAAAATGTCATCAGTGGATTGAAGACTGGATACAGTAATCTGGCTTCATTTGAGGCTGCCCTTCCAGAGATTCTAAGCAGGTTGTTTATTTTCTCTGAGCCTCTGGATGCTTCTGCTAATTCAGCCTAGATAGAATCCAAAGTCATGATTTGCCCCAGGTGTGCTATTGATATGTTTTTATGGATTCAGTCTTACAATCATCCCTAATCTCAAAATTTGTCCCAAATCTGCAGTTAATGTGTTGTATGAACTGGGGAGTTGCCTCAAAATGGGTAGTCCATTTCTATAAGCCTCTTCCTGCACTTGTGGTAGGCTCAGACTCTTTGTCCTATGTCCATTGATGTCATGATGCTAGATCTAATCTGGAGCCCTCAACCCACCAAGGCTAGGGAAGTCGGGGCTGGAGTAAATCACATCCTGCTATGTTCTGGCTGCTGCTGAGATGGGTTCACAACCCAATGCCTCACTTATCAGCCATTGATAATGTTGGCTTTGTTATAATTCTACTCAACAGAGGCCAGAGAGCTCCACTGGGCATAGCAACAGGTCCAGAGGCTCTGTCTGGAGGCACTGATATTGGGACATGGACCATCAGGACATGCTCAATTTTGCATTTTATCAGACCAGCACTGAGTCTCAAAACAGTCTTGTGATTGCTTGCTGTCTGCCCAAGGTTGTAGCAAGGGTGACAGAGGGAACCCCTCATCTACTCAGGCAGGCCGTAAGTTGGTCACACCTGGATCTCACAGTTACCAAGCTCTGTGGAATCTTGAGAGTGCACTCCTGGCCAGCAAGAGGCTAATGGTGATAAACACCACAACAGCTCTGTCTCACTAGGGAGCAGGTCCCCACTCTGAAGTCCAAAAACACTGTCCAAACACAACACTGTTAGGATTTTCCTGGTGTTTGGCCTTACTAGCTCAGCACTAAGTCCCAAGACACAGCCCTGTGGATCACTGCTGTCTGATTAAGTTTTGGGGAGAGTGTTAAAGGCAGCCCCTGTGGTCACCTGGATAGACCCAGGGATGATCACACCTGTCACTTACAGAGTCTTACAAATCTTGAGTGTATTGGCCAAGCCCATCAGAGGCTGGCAGTGGCAAATGCCGAAATGAGTCTTACCTCCCAGAGCACAGGTCTCTAACTGAGGCCAGGCAAGCAAGTCTAGAGGTTAGGTATCAGCATCAGATTGGGACTAGAGAATTATGGGCTTTGTCAGGTGCCAGGTCTCAGTGTAGTAGGTTTGACTTTGAGCTCTGAGGCATAGCTGGAGTTTTGCTTTCTGCCAGCACTGGGGGAGGGTTGACCGAGGTTGCCTGAATGTGGAAGCTCCAAGTATTTACTCCATTGGTATGAACCTAATGGTCAAGGAAGGGGGTTCAATGTGAGTGAATTTTTTCACAGTGGGCCTAGCACTGGATTCAGTTCCTCTCCCTCTTCCTAGCATGAGAAGTCTCTCCATACCTTGCTCTTTGGAGATGGAGGAAGGTTGAAAAGAGCAACTCTTTCCTTCTTGCTTTTTGCAATGGCAACTTTTTTATCTATATAATTATGAAAAAGGTGAAGCACTATGATCTCTCAGTTAGCTTCTGTAGCTCTTGTGAAAATGATTTGGGGGACTGGTGCTGTGGCATAGTGGGTAAAGCTGCCACCTGCAGTGCTAGCATCCATATGGGTTCCGGTTCATGTCCTGGTGAAAGCAGTGGAAAATGATCCAAGTCTTTGGACCCCTGAACCCACATAGGAGACCCAGAAGAAGCTCCTGACTCCTGGCTTCGGATCAGCGCAGCTCTGGCCATTGCAGAGAGTGAACATCTGGGGAGTGAACAAGCAGATGGAAGACTTCTCTCTGCCTCTCCTCTCCCTGTATAACTCTGACTTTCAAATACATAAATAAATCTTTAAAAAAAGATAATGATTTGGTATGTGTGTAGCCATTCACATTGGTGGCTCTGTGGGGAAGTGGTAGCTTCCATCTTGCTTCCACTCACAAATTCTTCTTTGCAAGGGGGCTTGAGGTGATATAACTCCATGTCTTTCCTAGTGTAATCCTCTGCTTGCATCGCTATATTTTCAGTATAAATTCAGAAGGTAGCTCTCCAAGGGTTCTGTTAAGCTAAGGTTCTCTTCCTTAGCAGTTAGTGGGTACTTGGCCCCATGTACTTGGGCTCCTGCATCCACATGGGAAACCTGGAAGAAGCTCCTGGCTCCTGGCTCCTGGCTCTGCCTTTCAAACAAATAAATTATTTTTTTAAAAAAAAGAAAACATCTCAACCTCTTCCTGCTGACCAGGATTAAATAACCCTATGAAGAGGATGACTCCTTTTTTTCACTGGTCCCCAGATACAAAGAGTTCAAAATGTCCAGGTGGAAATCATAGGTTGTAATTCAATGACACTCTTAATGTGTCCTCTTCTGAGTGTTCCCCTTCCGGGGACCAGGACTTCCAACATTGAACAGCCCAAAATTAACAAGGCATAAGTACAAACTGCCCCCAGGAGCAATGATAGTAAGTGGGATTACTAATGCTTTTACTCCTATCATTAAAGACTGGCTAATATGAGCTGTCAGTCATTTTTTACATGGTTGATGCTTTCTGCTGGGTAAAAATGTGTGAGGAAAAGATCATCACACTTCATGCCCACTCCTGTATGTGATCCACATCCCTCCTCTCTGGATTCCCTTGTCTGAAATCTCCTAATCATTTCTCTTGTAGGTCCCTGACCAATAACTTGCTCTTCTTATCAGTCATACATATTCTAATGCTGTGACACTTCTCACTTGGCACAAAACAAATAATACAATAACACTCTATTTTTTGAGGCTCTATTTTTTGTGAAAACTTTCTCTCTCTACTGTTTGAAGGCTGTGTCTGAATGAGGCTATAAAGCAGGTACTCACTATTTTTTTCTTTGCACCCAAATGTTGAGCCAAGCCATCCATGAAGCCTGGACTTTTTCTTCAATTTACCTGTCTCTATAGAACTCTCTCTCTTTTTTTTAAAGATTTAGTTTTTATTTATTTGATAGAGTTACAGAGAGAGGTAGAGACAGAGAGAGAGAGATCTTCCATCTGCTGGTTCACTCTCCAGATGGCTGCAACAGCCGGAGCTGCACTGATCCAAAGCCAGGAGCCAGGAGCTTCTTCTGGGTCTCCCATGTGGGTGCAGGGGCCCGAGGAGTTGGGCCATTTTCTACTGCTATCCCAGGCCATAGTAGACAGCTGGATCGGAAGAGGAGCAGCCAAGACTAGAACCAGCGCCCATATGGGATGCCAGCACTTCAGGCCAGAGCGTTAACCTGCTGAGTGACAGTGCCAGCCCCTCTGTAGAACTCTTATAGAACCATTGAAATGAATTGTGAAAGGGGATTGCAGATTCAACCATGGTGGATGACATGGGAACTTAGGCTACATGATTTGGAAGCTTATTGTTGTCATCTGGGCCTGCTTGTGCTTAGACTTTGGTGTAAACTTTGGATCTCATAATGGCTTGTTTTGGGGCCCACTTGATTTTATGAATTTGTGTGTCAAAAAACACAACTTGTGAGGAAAATTTCTAGATGCATGATTATTAGGCATTCATTGTGGTGAAACATTTTATCTTTACAAGGGCTCAGTAGCATGCCAGGAGCTGATTTCCAAGAGTGCGTGTCTCTTCTCTAGAGGGCATGAAATTGCTTCAGAATCTTAGAGGCCTGTCTTGTCATTCTCCATAACACTATATTTCATCTTTCGGGGTGCCGGATTCTGTCCCCATAGCCTCTCTTCCTGTTCAGCTCTCTGCTGTGGCCCGGGAGTGCAGTGGAGAATGGCCCAAATCCTTGGACCCTGCACCCACATGGGAGACCAGGAGAAGCATCTGGCTCCTGGCTTCAGATCAGCGTGGTGCGCCGGCCACGGCGGCCATTGGAGGGTGAAGCAACGGAAAAGGAAGACCTTTCTCTCTGTCTCTCTCACTGTCCACTCTGCCTGTCAACAAAAATAAATAAAAAACAAAGAAAGAAGGGAATGCCACAGCAGAATTCTGACAATTCAGCCTCTAAAACTGAAATAACAAACTTCTGAATGTTCAGAATTTTTTTCTACTTTCTGTGGCACATGTAGCCTATGAAACCTTCCAGTTATGTTAGCTACTTTGTCCTCACTCTGATCAGAATAGTATGATTGGTAGCATGGATCAATGTGATGTTTGTGGGAATCAATGGCTTATGGAACTGTTGAGAGAAAAGATATTCCCTTGCATGATCACTGAGAAACAGTTTCTGCATTCATACTGCAGAATTAAGTCATCAAAGGAATTTCTGTTTCTTTTACAACTGATTCATATTTCTCGGAATGTGTACCATTGCAAGCACCATTGGGAAGCCACCCAACTCAAAATTCCACATACTTAGATGCTTCCACTGTTGGTGTTGCCACTACAGTTACACTGCATTTGTTCTAATTTACCCCAGCAGCACAGGTGCTCAGAGCCCTGCTTCTGAACACCTACAAGTAGGGACTGGAGGATGGCAACTCTGTTTAACTGAAAACTCTGTTCTGCTGAAAAATAAGCCCCCCTGATTGCCAGTAGAAATGGAAAAAGGCCAGATAAGTACTTCCAGCCCTCATATCTCACATATGGGTATCTGACTAGCTGAACTTAACATCACATTGAAAATCTAGTTTCAAAGGAATCCAGAAAATATAGTTTTTAGCTTTCCATTCTCTGCCCTCCAGAAAAGTAAACTAGAAGAGTGAAATGGATGTTAGGCACACGTCCACATTTTCTATCTCAATAATGATCCTTATCAGATGCTTTTTGAAAGGGTTAACCATGATAACACTTGGAATTATTTGTGTCCACAGCTATAATATCCAATAATTGTTGGGTTCTCTTCTTTAAACCATTTATTCATAATTCAACACTATGGTATTTCGTGGTATGGTATGGTATGGTATGGTATGGTATGGTATGGTATGGTATGTCGTGTTATTAATATTCCAAACATTGTCTATTTATCCATGAATCCAGTTACAAATTACCTCTTTGTCTGTGATATAACTGTAAATTGGAGTGACACCTTACACTGGTGCTGTCCAGTATGGTAGCACTGAGCACTTGAAACTGGTATTTTAATTTCAGCTGTGCAGGAAGTATAAAATACAAATTGAATTTCACAGATACGGTATTAAAAATGTTGAATATCTCACTAATAATACTTTATACTAATTATATGGTGAAATGATATATTAGGGTATTTTTCTAAATAGAGTATATTAAAATTAATTTTACCTTTTTCATCAATAAATTTTAAAATACGACTATGAGAAAAAATTAAAATTACATATGTGATTTTTATTGTATTTCTTTTATATAGCACTTCCTTAGATAAAGAGCATATAAAATTATTCAATTTTATATCTAGATAGATCTCTGGAGAGGGCATTCTGTTGGGAAGGCTCCAGAAAAAGTTCCTGAGTTCTCCCTGCTAAGTTTCTGTCTCCTTGTGAAAGTCTTCCTACCTTACTTAGGATATCATACCTATCTTTCTGGTCTCAGCTTTTCACATTAAAATGTACATGAGGCATTTTTTAAAGCTTCATTAGAAACATTATGAGAAACCATAAAGAAATATAACTATGTCTGACTCAGATATTAGCTCTCCTGCTCTGTCCTCTACATAATGAATCCCTGGAACATTCAGTTTTTCCCACTATCAACCTGAACCCAGAACTCAGCACTTCTTCAGGTCTGCAAAATAATTCACTAAAGCACAAGTGAGCAATGCAAATGGCATTCTGGATGATCGCGGAGGGAAAACCAAGGAAGGGGTTTGCATTACATACTCAAAGCAAACAACCTAACATCCCCTTCATTTAGCCATTTCCAATCTTTTCCTAAATCACTTCTCTGCCTCTTACTCAGTAAGGATTCCCTATCCCTCCTACTGCTTTCTTCTACTCCTCACTACCTTCCTGCCTCACTGGCCCCTTTTCCCTCTCCAAGATCCTCTCTTGTTAAAACTCTTCATCCCTTTATTAGGCGGAACAATTTAATTGCTGCATTGTGTTACTTGAGCATTTCCTTAGGGTCTCATACTCCAAATAAAGTAATTTCCTTTGAATAAATACAGTTTCCCTAAGAGGAATTTTGAGGAATATGATTTTCTTCATTTCATTACACAGAATAAATTGGATAAGTTTAGAAAGTAAAGGTTTTCAATGCTAAGAAATTCGGTAAATATAATAAGGAGCTTTGCAGTCCCAAGCCTCCTCAGCATAAGATAGCCACCTCTGACTACATTCGAGCTGACGTGGCCTACCCACAGCTTGCACCTTCCTTTCAAGATCTTAGCTCTAATAAGACAAGCTCCATCTTGTTTTCCTTTACTAAGAGCAGTTCATCGGTTCAAAGACAAATGCTAACTCATACTTTTCTCACTTGTCCACTTTCTCTCAACTCTTGCAGGGATCCTCAATAATCTCTCCTCCAGAACAAGTTTCTTTCTTTTTTTTTTTTAAAAGATTTATTTATTTGAAAGTCAGAGTTACACAGAGAGAAGGAGAGGCAGGGAGAGAGAGAGAGGTCTTCCATCTGCTGGTTCACTCCCCAACTGGCCTCAATGGCCAGAGCTGTGCTGATCCAAAGCCAGGAGCCAGGAGCCTCCTCTGGGTCTCCCACGTGAGTGCAGGGACCCAAGGACTTGCGCCATCTTCCACTGCTTTCCCAGGCCACTGCAGAGAGCTGGATCATAAGTGGAGCAGCTGGGTCTCGAACCGGAGCCCATATGGGATGCTGACGCTTTAGGCCAGGGCATTAACCAGCTGTGCCACAAGGTCGGCCCGAGAACAAGTTTCTTGATTTAAGGTAAAAATAGGTCATTTGTGGTGCTGTAATAATTAACCCCCTGAATTGTGATACATGAGCTAATCCTTGTTTGCTCATGTTATAAACTCTTCACTGCTCTTCTGGTTCTTAAGAAATTTATCTCTCATACCCTCCATATCCTAAGATAATGGTTTCATTAAAATATAACCAATGTAATATTCAGTATTATATTGTCATAAATATATTGAGACTATAGCATACTAGAAATATTATACTGAAAATAAGTTTCATTTATTAGCAAGGTAGAACTCTAAGCACCTTATACACAATTAATGTGTTATAATTCTAATAACTACAGAAAAGGTGGTCATTATTATTTCTATATTATTCTTAGGAAACTGAAGCTTGAAATATTAAGAAATTTTCTTCAAAGCACAAAACACTTTAATTCCTGTCAATGTGACCTTAATATCCATACCCCATCCACTTTCATACTGTCCTGATTCTCCTAAGTTCATCATAAAAGGACAAATTCTTGAAAATGCAGGGACTTAGAGATTACTTAATTCTAAATTCTCACCTAGCAGCTTTATTAATTGATTACAGGTTTTCCAAGAAATTAGAGCCATTCTGATCTCATGTAAGAACCATTTAGTGCTTATTTACACATTCAGGGCTATCTAGGATGCAATGTTTGTAACTGTGTCTTGTATTTGTTTATTTTATTAATATAAAGAGAACAGATTTCATGTTGCATAGCTACAGATCTATGAAGCTAACCATACTTCTCTCTATCTCTATCTCTCTCTCTACCTCCTCCAATCTCCCTCTTTCTTTCTCTTCTTTTATATTTATTATTTTTTTTGCAAAGACATAATTTTAATATACTCTACAATCACAGGTTTGATTCACCAATAACCATAATATTAAGCAAGTACTGTGTCTTGTCTTGTCAAAGGTTTTGAAGCTTCTCATTCATTAATGACCATCTAAATGAATGCAACTGGCTTTTTGGAGTGGAGTGGGTCTTCTCAGGGAGGGGGAACACATAGGTTGAGGTATCAACAGTTCTTTACATGGTCAGTGTAGTCCCATAAACTTTCAATAGCAGGTGGAAGTATTTAAGGAACGATCCTCAAGTATTAGGAAAACACTACCAGGAACACAGGTAGTTGTCCCATTATTGGGGTTTGCTCTTAGTCCATTCACGCTACAATAACAAAATACCTTGCATGAGGAAATTTATAAGCAGCAGAAATTTACTGCTCCTAGTTCTGGAAGCCCAAGATCAAGGTGCCTGCAGAATTGGTGTCTGATGTGTGTCCATTCCTCACAGATGGTGCTTTCTATGACTTAGCATGGCATAGGGAACAGGGGAGCTCACTCAAGCCTCTTTAATTAGGGCACTGCTACAATTAATGACTCAATTACTCCCCAAAGGCCCCACCTCCTATTACTATCATATTGGTTTTAGGTTTCAATATATAAATTTGGGGAACACCAACATTCGGACCATAGCATCTTTGAACTTGGTTCTTGGACACACCAGGACTAATCAGTAAGAGAACAGTGGGTGCAACAGCAGAAGGAGGGAATGCTGTAAAGAGAAAAGCAAAGTTACTGAGCTCACATGAAAAACTGAATACTTTAAAATGCTTTGAGGATTAGCCTGAAACAAACCACTCTCTCCATGGAAAGTTTCCAGACAGTTTTGCTTGGTTGTTAGTGATAGAACTGTGATATGGCACTGCCAATTAAGCTGGAGTTCACTCTACAAATATGTACTCTGCATTTCAGACTTTATGGTTTTCCTGAGGGTGGTGTGATACCTATCTCTACTGAATAGAAAATAGATATGCAGAACTGAGCCAAATTTGCCTAAATAAATGTTGTTCTTTCCTATCACCAGATATTCTGCAGCTGTTAGAAAGGATTATAATATGGAGGGGAACCTTCAGCTTGGAGGTAATGAAAGTCAAGTGTTTCATCATGTATTCATTTACTAAAAGTATTTTTCAAGAGACTATTCCATGTTAGTAACTTGAAAATGTTGAAAGACTTAGAATGTTTCCACTCTCATGGAATGCATGTTCTAGGGGATGGAGTTAATAAGAAACAAGTAAATTTAAAAAATTAATAGAATAAGTGTTATATGGAAAGTAATGCTGAAGTGTACAATTTGTGGCAAGGAACTATTTTGACTGAGTGGTCAGAGATAGCCCTTTGAAAATGTCAGTTGATATGGAAACCTCTTTTTTTTTTTAAAAGATTTACTTATTTTACTTGAAATTCACAGTTACACAGAAACAGAAGGAGAGGCAGAGAGAGGCAGAGAGAGAGAGTTAGGTCTTCCATCTGCTGGTTCACTTTCCAGATGGCCACAATGGCCAGAGCTGTGCCAATCCAAAGCCAGGAGTCAGGAGCTTCTTCCAGGTCTCCCATGTGGGTGCAGGGACCCATGGATTTGGGCCATCCTCTACTGCTTTCCCATGCTATAGCAGAGAGCTGGATCAGAATTGGAGCAGCCGGGATACGAACTGGTGCCCATATGGGATGCCTGCACTGCAGGTCGTGGCTTTACCCGCTGACCCCAAGATGGAAACTTCTTGAGTGACAAAATGGAGTAAGCATAATCTAAGGTAGGAGTTGGCAAATGTTTTTCTGAAAAAGGCCAGATAGTAAATATTTTTAATTTTAATTTTTCAGTTTAATTGACACATACTAATTGCTTGTATTTATGGGGTATAGTATGATAACTAAGCATGTTGAACTGGAGGATACTATCTAAAGTGAAAATGCCAGACACGGAAAGACCCACAGTGCACATTCTCTTTCACTTGGAAATTAAAACAGCTGGTCTTAAAAAGAAGAGAGTACAATAGCTATTGTTACAGGCTTGGAAGATCATTGCTGGGTTTAGGCTCTGCATTCAGGAAACAGAAAGGTGGTGACTGGAGTGTTGCTAGTGAGAGTGTGAGAATGAAGTTGGAGATATATTATAGGTCAGCCCCTGGAGAGCTTTTTGGATTTGCAAAATATTTGCATTTTATTCTAAATGTAAAGCAAACTGCCAGAATTATTCAAGCAGGGGATAGTGACCCAATCTGATTTATATATTGCTCAACAGTGACTTCTTTTTAAATATTTGGATTTATTTATTTATTTCAGAGATAGAGAGAGACAGAGAGAGAAAGCATTTCTATGGACTGATTCACTCCCCAAATGACCACAATGGCTGGAGCTGAGCTGATCTGATGCATGGAGCCAGGAGCCTCTCTCATGTGGTGCAGGGGCCCAAGGAATTGGGCTATCTTCCACTGCTTTCTCACGCCATAAGCAGAGAAGAAGAAGAGGAGCAGCCGGGATACCAGCTGGCATCCAAATGGAATGCTGGCACCACAGGCAGAGGCTTAGCTTAATACTAGATAGCGCTGACTTCTATAGTGACTTTTTTTTAAAAAAAGATTATTTATTTATTTGAAAGGCAAACTTACAGAGAGAGAAAGAAGGAGAGACAGAAAGAGAGGTCTTCCATCTGCTGGTTCACTTTGTGAATGGCCAAAACAATTGGCCTTTTTCAGAAAAACATTTGCCAACTCCTACCTTAGATTATGGTTACTCCATCTTGTCACTCAAGAAGTTTCCAGCTTCATCCTGGTCTCCCATGTGGTGGCAGGGGCCCAAGCACTTGGGCTGTCCTCTGCTGCTTTCCCAGACCATTAGCAGGGAGCTAGATTGGAAGCACAGGAACTGGGATATGAGCTGGCACTTATGAGGGATGCCAGTGTCACAGGTGGTGACTTTACCCACTGTGCCACAAAATAATGGCTATTTTGAGAGGAGCAAGAGTGGAAGCCAGGAGATGCCTCAGGAAGTTATTAAGTAATTCAAGAAAAATAGTAGTAGAAAATGATACTGAGACAGGGAGAACTACAGAGGTAATGGTTTGAATCTCTCTCTCTCTCAACAGCTCATTCACTGTATGTGATTTTCAGCTTCATTTTTCTCATCATCCAACAATAGGCAAAATTCCTATTTTATTTGTGAGACTCTAAAAGACCATAAGTCATGTGTCTAAAGCACAGTAAGTCGTCAGTTATCTTAATTCTGTTTCTTTTCTTTGTCCATAGCTCAAATACTTCCTTTTTTCACCACTTGCTATTCTACAGATTTTTCTCTTCTTCCATAGATATTTAATGATGAACTGTGCAAAACATGATACTTGGGAATTAATTGCACTGGAAGATGCAGAGATGTTTCTAAAATTTGTTGACTTGTGCAGTCAGATTAGCTTTTCATTATAATGACAAAATGCCTAAGACAAGCTACTTATGAAGGGACAAGGTTTATTGTGGCTCATGGTTTTGGAGGTACACCGTCCAAGATGAGGCAGCCCTATTGGTTTGGCATCTGGTTGTTGGAATTCTTGTGGGCCGAGTCTCAAGGCAGTGGAGAGCATCACCAGGGAAGAAGCAGCAGAGTGGGGAAAAATCATGTGGAGAATCATCAAGCAGAAAGCAGCTGGGCCCAACTCGAGGTTATATTACCAACCCTCTTGCAAGAACTGTCTTTCCAGGGCCTGCCACCAGTGATCTCAGTACCCTCAGTGGGCCTCCTCTTAGACACCATAACTGGATGAAGTTTCTACTCTCTTAATATCGTCAGTTCAGAAATTTGGGATTTAACCATCTCATGAGTTGGGGAGCCATATCCTATTAAAACCATAACAAGGCTCAAAAGTGCAGAGCTGAATAGTTTCCCTTTTGTTTTTCTCTCCTTTATTGTTTAATAAGACAAACTGCCAATTTTGAATCCCACAAATTTATGTAAGTAATTTGGGAGAAAAAATAACCTTAGAGAATAACCCATTAATTTGGGGGAGAATCATTGGTTCTGAAAATGTATTGGTAGTTTTATCCTGGGGTAAGCAAAAATATGTACAAGGTTTTATGGTCTGACATAGATATCTCAATCTATAACCCTTGTAAATATTCAGCACAAGATTTCTGGGGAGAATAAGGTTATGAAAATATTCTCATTGATTTAAATGGTCTCCACTTTTTCCAATGCTCATTGTAGGGGAGATCACCATGGGGTAGATGAATTGGGAGCCAGACTTATGTTCTCTTGCTCTCTGTTGTTTGTGTTTTTGCATTTGTGGTTTCATAATATTTTCTAAAAATTACTACCTACAGTCATCTTAATTTTTCCCATGCAGTGATTTACCTTCCCCCACCAAAGATGCTTTCAGCTAATTTTTAGCTATCCATATTTATAATGGATAACGTATTTTGAAAAATAGGCTACTACTTAAAAAGTTCATGGAAAATGGCATTTAATAAGCTTATTTTGGTACAAAAAATGTTTAAAATCTATGCATATTGTTTTCATGTTATGCATTTGGTCTCTAATCTACTAGCTTCAAATCAATCAGGGACTTGCTGGCTGTGTGATATGGGAGAGATTTCTTTAAAACTTGTAATACCCAGTGACTTCATTTATAAAATGAGCCTTTGTACTGGCTCATTCTCATCTCTTGTGTCAGATGATTCAATTACTAGTACCAAACTACAGATACACACTATAATTTTGGAGGCAAAGAGGGATAAAGGAGACAAAAGGCAAAAATAGAACTCTACTATGGTTTCAGATGAGAAGCAAAATAAGTTGTCTGTAGAGAATATATTCTATACTTTGCTTTGAAAACATATATTAGGATTAAATATCTTTTAAAAAGTGTCTTGACTTTAAAAATATTGTAAACAGTCAACACATTTTTAAACCACAATAATACCACTCTGCCTAGAATTCCAAGTAACCCAGTCCCAGTGTGCACATTTCATTGGAAGCATGTCCTAGGAAAAAACACCAGAAAATCCTAAAGATAATACCTGATACTTGAACATAATAAAGGTAAACATTATATCATCATTGTATAGGATACTTGTAAATAACCAAAAGCCAGGGACACTTATGGCAGAAAATGATTAAAAGTAATTATGATTTTTTAAGCAAAAGAGAAAAGAGTTATTAAAAGAGAGATTTGGGACTAATATGATGAAGGATATGGATTAAGTGTAAGTTTGTATTCATCACTCAGAAAAAAACTCATTGGAGCATTTTTGTGCACTGTGGGAATTCCATAGGCAAAGAAGATCTAAGCATATTAGAATTCAGTGAAACATCACCTTTTTGCATTTAACTGAAATTCAAGTTCATATTAAATTCATTTCATATGAGAATGAGTAAAAAATGGGTTACTTTAGAAATTAGAATCCATATTTTTGTACTTGTACAGAAGAAAAATTAGATGGCAATCCAAATGCTAGAAACTAGTTAATAACTAAAATGCTGGACACACATAATGGGGGAATATTTTCATGCCTTAATTATTATAATTATGAACAGTTTATAATATTTCAGGAAAAAAAACTTTTGCTATATTAAGAGAAAAGCAAAAAGTGACTTTATATAAAACACCATCTCAATAACATATGGGATAAAAAGAAGCAGAAACGTGCTTCTATACTGTCCAGGTAGTTGGACTTTAAGTCCTTCCTATACTCCTTCTTATGCAATTTTATATTATCCTAATTTTTCCAGTGTGGAATTTCAGTTTTCTGGCTTCCCAAACCACAGATAACAGAAAGCATTTTCTTCCATATTCAAGAAGGTAGCCAGCCGAGGCATCTGTAGCGCAAATAAAATACAAATGCAACAGCAAACCAAGCAAGAAGATAAAAGCTTCTTATGTTAAAAATAAAGATTAATTTGATGCTTGCAGCAAGGGAAATCTCCTTGCCCCCTTCAATTGTCTCTTTTCTGTTTGCATTGACACCTTTCCCCACTTGATCTTTAGTTAACCACTTGAGAGCTGCTTGTTAACTTTGCAGGTCAATCCTCAGCCTTTTGCTTTTTCTCCCTGGGTACACCTCTGTCAGAGATATCATTCGTTCTCAAAGTTTAACTTTTTCACCTTATTTTGATAGCTCCTCATCTTAAATTCTATGAGGTTCTCACTCACATATCTAGCTCTCTCATGAATACACCTAAAATCTTTATAATCATCTCAAACTCAAGATGTTTACAACTGAGCTCGCCCATTATTTCATATTTTTATGAATCATCTCATGTTTTGCTCTCAGATTGGGTAAGAGGGATCTTTCTATTTTTCCCACACATTTTGTATTGAATCTGGGACAAAGTTCTGATTTATCCTTGTAGTAACATATGCAGTGCCCTCCTATTATCCATGGAGATATGTTCCAAGATCCCTAGAAGATGCCTGCAACCACAGATCATACCAAACTATGCAAACTATGTTTTCCCTATAAATACTTACATAAATTTTGTGCCTTTTATGTCTTAACTAAGCACTTAACATGCACATTGCCTGCAATTAGAGTTTGAAGAGCACCAGTAAAAGTAGCTTGGATTTCCTTCTCCCTCACAATTTCACAGATGGATTTGTTCTTCCTGCAGATCCTAGCCATCTCAGCATTGGTTTTTGGTTGCTGTTAAGTGTAGAACTCTCACTTTTTTGCTTAAAGGCAGTACCTTCTGGCTTCTCTTTAGCATGCCCCTATTGCCAGCATCACTGCTCTTGCACTTTAGGGCCATTATTAATTCAAATAAGGGCTACTTGAACATGAGCACTGTGATACTGTGAGAGCTGGTCTGTCTACTAAGTGACTAATTGGTGATAACATATACAGTGTCACTACACTGGACAAAGGTATGATTCATATCCTGGGTAGGAAGGCATGAGAGTTCATCATGCCTCTCAGCACGACATGCACTTTAAAATGTACAAGTTGTTTATTTCTGGAATTTTCCATCCAATACTTTCAGGCCATGTTTAATATGGGTAAATAAAACCATGGAAAGCTAACTACATACAAGGCAGGGGCAATATTGTACTTTCCTATCTCTCCTCCTATTTAATAGGGAGCAATGTGGCTTACAGAATTTTCTTCATGATTTTGAGAAGACTACAGAAACAGAGCAGAAGTCAGCTAACATCAGTTTTTATCACTAAAATTTCTTAAATACATGAATCAAATTAAGATAAAGTGAAGCAACAAAAAGATATAGGAGATTTAGGAAGAGAGGCACTATATTCCTGAATAGCAATAGTCAATATTTTGGCCAGTGCTGTGGCATAGTGGGCTAAGCCTTTGCCTGTGGTGCCAGCATCCCATATAGGCACAGGCTCATGTCCTAGCTGCTCCTCTTCTGATTCAGCTCTCTGCTGTGGCCTGGGAAAGCAGTAGAAGATGGGATGCCCACAGTCTCATATTGTGTGGGAGTCCTGGAAGAAGCTTCTGGCTCCTGTCTCCTGGCTGTGGATCAGCCCAGCTCCAGCCATTGTGGCCCTTGCAGAGTGAACCAGCAGATGGAAGACCTTTCTCTCTGTCTCTCTCTCTATATAATTCTATATATAATTCTACCTCTCAAATAAATAAAAAATAAATAAATAAATAAATCTTTAAAAGAACAGTAGTCAATATCACACAAATATGTATAATTGGTCCTTGACCTAAACCTCATAAACCTCATACGTTATCCCAAAGTAAACTCCAATGTATCATATATATTCTTAAAACTTAAGACTGCAAAAATTTTAGGAAAAATATCCCTGAGCATGAATTAGGCAAAGAGTTTTCAGACATATTACCAAAGCTACAACAATAAAAGAAAAAATTGCTAAATTGAACTCAATCGAAATCTAAAAATTATTGCTTTGTTGGAAGTAGCTTTTTTTTTATAAAAATCTCTAAATGTAAAGGTCAAGTATTTTTTTGGTTTGTTTTTAAAGATTTATTTATTGGGCCAGCGCCGCAGCTCAATAGGCTAATCTTCCACCTTGTGGTGCCAGCACGTGGGGTTCTAGTCCCGGTCAGGGCGCCAGATTCTGTCCTGGTTACCCCTCTTCCAGGCCAGCTCTCTGCTGTGGCCTGGGAGTGCAGTGGAGGATGGCCCAAGTGCTTGGGAGACCAGGAGAAGCACCTGTCTCCTGCCTTCGGATCAGCATGGTGCGCCGGCCGCAGTGCGCCGGCGGCAGCGGCCATTGAAGGGTGAACCAACAGTAAAGGTAAAGGAAGACCTTTCTCTCTGTCTCTCTCTCTCACTGTCCACTCTGCCTGTCAAAAAAAAAAAGATGTATTTATTTATTTGAAAGTCAGAGTTACACAGAGAGAGAAGGGGAGGCAGAGAGAGAGACAGAGAGGTCTTCCATCTGCTGGTTCACTTCCCAGTTGACCACAATAACTGGAGCCACACTGATCTGAAGCCAGGAGCCAGGAGCTTCTTCTGGGTCTCCCACATGGTGCACAGCCCTTGGGAGCAGCTTTACAGAGAGTGATAAGACAAGAAATGCACTGGGATAAGATAGTTTCAGGGCCGACACTGTGGCATAGCAGGTAAAGCCACTGCCTGCAGTGCCAGCATCCCATTTGGGTACCGGTTCAAGTCCTGGCTGCTCCACTTCCAATCCAGCTCTCTGCTATGGCCTGGGAAAGCAGTAGAAGATGGTACAAGTGCTTAGGCCCCTGCACCCACGTGGGAAACCCAGAAGAAGCTCCCCTGGCTTTGGATCAGTGCAGCTCTGGCCGTTACAGCCATCTGGGGAATGAAACAGTGGATGGAAGACCACCCTCCCCCTGCCCTCTGCCTCTGCCTCTCTGTAACTCTGCATCTCAAATACATAAATAAATCTTTTAAAAAAAGATATTTTCAAATAATATATCTGAAAATAAGTGTGTATATAGGATATATAAAGAACTTTCAAAATTCAAGAGTAGAAAAACAATTCAGTCAAAAACAACCAAGTGTTTGATCAGACACTTTACCCAAGAGACATGAAGGTGACAGATGGAAGTGGGAGTTCACTGCACTGGTGAAGACATTGCTTGGGATGCCCACAATCTCATATCAGAGTGCAAACCCTGGGAAGGCAGCAGATGATGTCTCATGTACTAGGTCTCTGCCAATTGTGTGGGAGACTTGCATTGTGTCCCTGGCTCCTGGCTTTGGCCTGGCCCAGCCCTGGATATTGTGGGCATTTGGGAAGTGAACACATGGATGGAAGATCTCTCTCTACTTTTGTGTCTCTTGCTTTTTAAATAAAATGAAAATAAATACAAAGAATAAAAACAAAACAAAAAAGATGACAAACTCATAATGTATGACTGTTTGGCTCAAAAGTTAAGTCCTTGCTTGGGATTCCGACATCCAGTATCAGAGTGACTGGTTCCGTTACTGGCTCCTCTACTTCAGCTTACTGCTGATTCATCTGGGAGGCAACAGACTGGCTCCAGTGAATGGGTCCCTACAGCCCATATAGGAGACCTGGATGGAGCTCTAGGCTCTTAGTTTCAATCTGGATCCAGCCCTGGCTGTTGCAGGCATTAAGGGAATGAACCAACAGACGGAAGATCTACCTCTTCCCTCTCTGTCTCCCCCTTTGCCTCGTCATTCTGACTTTGAAATAGATAAATAAAATAAATCTTTAAAAAAATACTAGGTATTCTTTAATGTTGGTGAAGTCAAATTTATCAATTTTTTTCCTTTTTTAGATCATATTTATAGTGTTAATCCTAAATATCTGCCTCCCCACCTTTCCCCAGATCCCAAGGATTTTCTCTAAATGTATTTTAATCTTACATTTTATATTTAAGTCTATGATCCATCTTGACTTAATTTGTAAAATTTTGAGGGAAACAGAGAGATAACATGTGCTCCCATCTGCTAGATATCTCTCCAATTACCCACAATGGCTGCGTTTGGAGCCCAGAGCTGGAGACTCCATCTAGATCTCCCACACGGGTAGCAGGACTCAATTACCTGAGCCATCACATCATCACTGCTACTTCCCAAGGGCTGTATTGGTGAGAAACAAGTCAGGAGCTAGATTTGCACCCAGGCACTCTGAAGTAGGCAGTAGGTATCTTAACTGCTAGGTTAATCTCCTCCCTCATCCCTCCCACATCACCTCCTTGAATTACTTTCATATAAAGCAAGACTTAGGTTGAAATTATTATTTTTAAAATTTTTATTTTATTTATTTTTTACAGGTAGAGTTATAGACAGTGAGAGAGAGAGAGAGACAGAGAGAAAGGTTTTCCTTCCATTGGTTCACCCCCAAATGGCCGCTACTGCTGGCGCTGCACTGGCCCGAAGCCAGGAGCCAGGTGCTTCTTCCTGGTCTCCCATGCAGGTGCAGAGCCCCAAGCACTTGGGCCATCCTCCACTGCCTTCCCCGGCGACAGCAGAGAGCTGGACTGGAAAAGAGCAACCTGGATGAGAACCTGGGGCCCATATGGGATGCTGGCACCGCAGATGGACCATTAACCAAGTGAGCCACAGTGCCGGCCCCGAAATTGTTATTTTTTTATTATGACTCTGCAAGTGCTCTAGCACCATTTCTTGTTTTTTTTTTTTTTTCATTCAATTTTTTAATTTATTTTTTATTTCATAAATGTGAATTTACAAAGTGCAACTTTTGTAATTGTTGTGGCTTCCCCCCCAACCTCCCTCCCTCCTGAGACCCTTCCCTCTCCCTCTCCCTCTCCCTCTCCCATCCCGCCCTTTATCGAGTTTCATTTTTAATTACCTTCATATACTGAAGATCAACTTAGTATATACTAAGCAAGGATTTCAACAGGCTGCATTCACACAACCGCACAAGGTATAGGGTATTGTTCGACTAGTAGCGTTTTTAAGTTTCATAGTAAAACACATTAAGGACAGAGATCCTACGTGGGGAGCATGTACCCAGTGACTCCCGTTGTTGATTTAACAATTGGCACTCTTATTTATAACGTCAGCAATCACCCGAGACTCTTGCTATGAGCTGTCTAGGCTATGGAAGCCCCTTGAGTTCACCGACTCTGAACTTTTTTAGTCAAGGCCATGTCACAGTGGAGGTTCTTTCCTCCCTTCAGAGAAAGGTGCCTCTCTCCTTGATGGCCTGTTCCTTCTGCTGGGGTCTTGTTCACCAGGGTCTTTCATTTAGATTGTTTTTTGCCACCGTGTCATGGCTTTCCATGCCTGTGAGACTCTCATGGACCTTTTAGCCAGATCCGAATGTCCCAAGGGTTGATTCTGAGGCAGGAGTGCTGTTTTGGGCATTTGCCATTCTATGAGTCTGTCTAGCACCATTTCTTGAAACAGCTGTCTTTTTTCTATTGAATTCTTTTTCAGTTTTCATCAAAACAATTAGGACAAGTTTGTGCCTATTTTTGAATCCATATTCTTTTCCATTGATATATTTGCTTATGCTTCTACCAATACATTACAGTTGTTATTGTAGATATGTGAGGAGGAGTTTTCAAAAAGTTCATGGAAATGCTTACTATGAAAAAACTATATGGTTTTAAAAAATGGCTTACCCAAAATAATCTTATCTTTTAATTATATTTCCCACAAAGTTTTTGAATAACTCTCATGTAATAAGAACATTTCTTTAGATCATCTTTGACCTATCTTGTATGGGTTATGAAGGTTGCTGCACAAAAACCTTACACATTTTTGTTACAGTTCTATTGGTTTTATTATTTTATATATATATATTATTTTTAAAAATTGGTATGTCAAATTTTCACTTCTGATATATAGGTAAGCAATTCACTTTAGTGTAATGACTTTAGATTCTTTGTTATCACCATACTTACTAGTTCTAAAAGGTTTGGGAGAGTCTTTGAAGTTCACTGCATAACTAATGATTTCAATTGTTAATAAAGACAAAGTGAATAAAATACTTTTTCTGCATTAACTGATATAATCTTATTATGTTCTTCTTTATTGATTTTGTGAATATTTAGAAAGAAAATCCCTCTTACCTAATCTTACTGCAAAAACATGAGATGATTCATAAATATTAAATATGGGCAAGTTCAGTTGTAAACCCCTGAGTTTGAGATGGTTATAAAGATTTTAAGTGGTCATATCCATCAGAATCTAGATTTGGGTGAACCTCTTAAAATTTAAAATGAGAAGCTATTGAACTGGCCTTGAATACCTGAAATAATCACACTTGGTTGTATAGCACACTTTATTATATACATTGTTGGGATCAGTTTGCTCATATTTTGTTAACATTTTTGCATTAATATTTATGATAAGTATTGGTCTATTTTTTTATTTTAAAAATGTTGTGTCTGATTTTGGCATTAGGATAAACCAGATATTTTTGGATTGCTTGCAAAGTGTTCTCTCTACTTCTACTTTAGAAGTGATTGTGGAGCACTGGAATTGTTTCTTCCTTAATTATTTTGCAGAATTCCCCAAATAATTCAGATGGTGAACCATCTCAGCCTGTACCTTACTTTCTTTAAGGTTAATTATTACTAAATCACTTTAAATAGATTAAAGAAGGAGTTGTAGTAATTTGTATTTTTCAAGAAATTGACCTATTTTATCTAAGTTACCCATCTTCTGGGTATGGGTTTTTTCACATCCCTTCATATTCTTTAGTGTCAATTGGTCAATAGCTATGGTCTCTTTTTCTTTTACTATTTATTTGTGTCTTCTATTTTCCTTCTTGATTAACCTTAGAGGTTTATCTAAGGTTAATTATATTAAGTGTTCAAAATCTTGTCTTTTGATTTTAATGATTTTTCTGTATTATTTTTCTTTTGTACCTATGGATGTTTATTTATTTATTAACAATAATTTGTACATGTTTATGGGCAGAAGTGTGATATTTCAATATTTGTACACAAGGTATATTCATCAAATCAGGGGAATCAATACTTCCCTTTCTTTGACATAAATTTCAATTTTATCAATTTCTGCCCTAATATTTATTCTTTTTCTCCTTCTTGTTTTAGATTCCTAGGGCAAAGCTTAATTTGTTAATGTTAGATATTTCTTTTCTTTTACTGTGTGCATTTAATGCTAGAAATTACCCCTCAATCTTTACTATATTTGTGTCCCAAAATTTTAAAAATTTGTGTTTATATTTCCAGTTGATTCAAAATGTGTTTTAAAATTTTTCTTCAGACTTCTTTGACTTGTGGATTATTCAAAAGCTTCCAAATCTTTTGTTTTTTTTTTTTCAGCTGTTTCCCTGTTGTTGATTACTAATTTAATTTAATTATGGTCTGGGAATTCATATTGTGTGATTTCTATTATTCTGACGTTGTTAATGTGTCAATTATGGCCCAGAACATGTGTATTAGTAAATGTTCCATTTGAGCTTAAGAGGAATGCATATTCTACTGTTGTGGGATAGGCTATTTCTATAAATGTCAATCAGATAATATTAGTGATAGTTCTGTTCAGTTAATCCATATTCTTTCTTGTCTAATTTATCAAATCCTGAGAGAAGAGTATTGACATGTTCAACTATAATAGATTTTTTCTCTTTCCTTTTTCAATTTCCATAGTGTTTGCTTCATGTATTTTGGTCCCTTTTGGTTAGATAAATATACATTTAGGATTTTTTGTTATCATAAAGAATTGACTCTCTCATCTTTATTTTTTACCCTTCTTTATCCATCATAGTCTTTCTGGTCTTGAATTCAGTTTTGTCTAAAATTAATATCATTGCTGCCATTTTCTTTGGATTTGTGTTTTCATAGTATATCTCTTTACTTCTAAGCTATCCTAATGAATTTCTATTTAGATAGAACCTGTAAAGAACTTATAGGTGAATTCTGTCTTTGTCCACTCTGCCAATCAGTTTTTAAATTGACATATTTATATGAGCACATGTAAAGAGAATTGATACATTTGAATTAATATCTACCATATCTATAACTGTTTTCTATATATCCCAAATGCTACTTTTTCCTGCTTTCATGTTTTGTGGTTTTAATTGAGAATTTGGCACAATTCATATCTTCTTTTTAAAAAATTTTGTTAACATAACAATAACAGATTTCATGTGTTTCATAGGTACAGTTCTAAGAAGATAATTTGACATTTCTTCCTCCTTCCCCCCTTCATCATTCTCTCTCCTTCCTTCCTTTTTTTCTTTAATTTTTGCAAAAACATAATTTTAATCCTCTCTATAATCACAGGGTTACTATAACACTAACCATAATATTCAACAAGTAAAAAGTAGGAAGACTTTGGTTGCACAGGAGTATAAACAAGGTCTAAAAACAACAATCAAATCACAAGATGTTCATTTCATTCCTACTTTCATCGTTTAAAAATGTAATGGTTACTTTGAGTTTTATGATCCACATTTTGAATTAAGTCCACTTTCAAAAAAAATACTAAGTATTGCGGATACCTTATAACAGTGTTCCTTGGAAGAATTTCAAGATGGCAGAATAGGGAGGGAGCTTACTGCTCCAGGCTATGGGAAGACAGCTTTTTGCTTTTTTTTTTTTTTTTTTTTAGTGGAGAAAGTGCAATCTCATGGAAGAGTTAGGGAGAAAACTGCAGTGGAAACTCCATACAAGTTGGAGGAAACCCGTGTATCTACATGGAAGGTGTGAGCATGCAGCATGCGCTTGGACACAACACAGGAGCCCAGCAGCTGAGAGCCTCAGCAGCAGCTTTGGGGAGTGAGGTGAGACCAGACTGCAGCAGCCCAAGCCACTGGTGATAAAGCTACAAGGAGAGTCTGGTGTTAATCCAGTTTGAGCCCTGTGGGGGCAGTGTACCTGAAAACACAGAGGATAAAATGGGGCATGTTTCTCTCTCACTGACCACCTGACAATTGCATCTTATAACTAGCTGAGAGAAGGTAGGCGCCATTTTGGACATATGTATAACTGTACCACCTTGTATCTGTGTGCCCAGTAACCAGTTGAGAGGGGATGCCTGCGTTTGGCTGGGAGAATTTACAGAGGGTTAGGGGCCCATGTAGGACTGTGAGGTGCCCCTGCCTCCCAGCACGTCACAGGCTATGGGGCTTAGGCTGTCTGGGTGAAGTACCCATAGGCAGCTGGCTCTGAGAGCATCTGTGCCTGTCTGTGGATGGAATGGACAGGCAGGGAAGAGTGGATCCTTGGCGCCCTGTGACTGTGGGGGCCTTGTATGCTGGGACTGCAGAAGCACTGTGGCTACGTGGGAGGACACAAGGTATGGCTGGGTCTCTGGGCAGTCAGTGTGGGTGTCTCTATAAGCTTGAGGCTCCCTGATTGCCTGCAAAACTTATATGCTGCAGGATTTCTGCTCACACTGAGGACTGCATGGATCTTTTGTGTGGTTCTTGTTGCACTGCAGGTAAATTTTGCACTCCATGGGACTAGCACCTGGGCAGTGGTTGCTTTGGAGGAGAGTCAGTGAGAATGAGACTATGCCAACAGAGCTGATCAAACCTTTCCCTCTAATGAAAATAAATAAAAGAGTATATATAATATGCCCAACTTGGGTGTCACCTTGGAAACTCCCCTCACACTGGAGTACTGAACAAAGCTCCCTGGCCACACCCAGCACACACCTCTGAGTATTCGATGAAAAAAGAGACACTCCATTAAGCCACAGAAGAATTGTCCAAAGATAAAAGCCATCAGTGGGGAAAAAACCAAGAAATGTCTCCACAGATACTTAAAATAAAGCAAAACTTCAAGAAAGAAGAGAAAGGAAGACTACATAATACCTCAAAAGGAACAAAACAACTCATCAATACTAGAATGAGAAGATAAAGAGATTGATGAAATGCCAGAAATGGAATTAAAAAAATTAATTGTAGGATTACTCAGAAGTAATCAGAAACAAATCTATGAATTAAAGAAATCCACACATAGCACGAATGAAAATTTTTCCCATGAAATTGAGATTTTAAAGAAAACTCAAAATAAAATATTAGGAATAAAGAATTCAATAGATCAAATATAAAATGTGGTGGAAAGCCTTAAGATCAGACTCTAAGAGGCAGAGGAAAGAATATTCAAGTCAGAAATCAAATCTCTGGAAATTTTACAATCAGGCCAATAAAAAAGAAGAAATTAGAAAAATTAAAAAATAATTTTGGAGATACTATCAAATAATTTAATATACAGGTTCTAGGAGTTCCTGAAGTCATGGAAAGAGAATGGATTAGAAGGCCTTTTCAGTGAAATAATTATAGAAAACTTCTCTAACTTTGAGAAAGAAAGGGACGTTCATGTACAGGAATCACATAGAACTCCTAATAGACATGATGAGAAAATATCAACATGACACATTGTAGTCAAACACTCCACAGAAAAGATTCTAATATGTGCAAGAGAGAAATGCAGATGACTTTCAGAGGATCTCCAATTAGACTCATAGCTGGATTCTTATAAGAAACCCTAAAGCCTAGAAAAGAATGGCAAGGTATATTCCAAAAAAGTCTTAAGAGAGAGAGAAAAAAAAAAAACAACTGTCAACCCAGAACACTGTACTCTACAAAACTGTCATTTATTAATGAAAGTGAATAAAGAACTTTCACAACAAACAGAAATTGAAAGAATTTGTCACCTCTTGTGCAGCCTTACAAGAGATGCTTAAGGATGTGCTACACACAGAAACATGGTCATCTCCACAAAAGAATGTGAAGGCAGAAAATCTCTCAGTAAAAGTAAAAAGGAAATCCAAAGTAAACAATAGGAATATTCGTGGGAAAATGACAGGGCAAAGTGGTTACTTTTCAATGGTAACCTTAAATGTAAATGGCCTCAACTTTCCAGTTAAAAGGTACATACTGGCTAAATGGATTAAAAAACATCCATCTATTTTCTGCCTACAAGAAACACATCTCACCAACAAAGATGCACCCAGAATGAAAGTGAAAGGAAGGAAAAAGGTATTCCATGCTAACAGATACCAAAAAAAGCTGATGTAGCCATCCTAATATCAGACAAAATAGACTTTAACACAAAAACTGTTAAAAGAGACAACAAAAAGCACTAATGATTAAAAAATCAATTCAACATGAAGATATGACTATAATAACTATATATATGATATATATGACTATATGATATGACATATATATATAACTACATGTGTTTATTATTACAATACACCTGGGTATTTAAAAGAAATGTTAATGGATAAAGGGAGACATAGACTCCAACACAATAGTAGTGGGGGAAGTCAATACCCCACTTTCAGCAATGTTCAGATTGACCAGACAGATCAGCAAGGAAACAACAGAGTTAATTGCCACTATAGACCAAATGGAAATAACATATATCTTCAGAGATTTCAAACTTACAGCTGCAGGCTACACATTCTTCTCACAGTGCATGGAACTTCCTCTAGGACTGATCACACTCTAAGCCAGGCCACAAAGCAAGTCTCAGCAAATTAACAAAAAAAAAATTATGCATCTTCTCTGACCACAATGGAAAAAAGTTAGTAATCAACAACTCAGGAGTCCCCAGAACATATGCAAACACATGGAGACTGAACAACATGTTCCTGAATGAACAATGGCTCATAGAAGAAATCAAAAGAGAAATTAAATAATTTCTGGAAATGAATGAAGATGGCAATACTACATATCAAAATTTACGGAACAAAACAAAAGCAGTGTTAAGAAAGAAGTTTATAGCAATTGTTGCCCACATCAAGAATTTGGAAATGTACCAAATAATTGAAATATTAATGTAGCTCAAGGATCTAGAAAAACAACAGCAAACCAAACCAAAAATATGTTTTTTGACAGGCAGAATGGACAGTGAGAGAGAGAGAGACAGAGAGAAAGGTCTTTCTTTTTCCATTGGTTCACCCCCTAATGGCCGCCGCGGCCAGCGCACTACAGCTGGTGCACCGCGCTGATCTGAAGCCAGGAGCCAGGTGCCTCTCCTGGTCTCCCATGCGGGTGCAGGGTCCAAGGATTTGGGCCATTCTCCACTGCACTCCCGGGCCACAGCAGAGAGCTAGACAGGAAGAGGAGTGACCGGGACAGAATCCGGTGCCCCAACCGGGACTAGACCCGGTATGCCGGTGTCGCAGGCAGAGGATTAGCCTATTGAGCCGTGGCACCAACCCAAAACCAAAATTAGTATTAGAAATAATTAAAGTTAGATAAGAAATAAAACTGAAACCAAAAAAGTACAAGAGATCAGCAAAGAGCTGGTTTTTTGAAAAAAATAATCAAAATTGACACACCGTTGGACCAGCTAATCCACAAAATTGAGAATATGCAAATCAATAAAATTAGAGATGAAAAAGGAAATTTAACAACAGACACCACAGCATTAAAGAGGAGCATCAGGAATTACTACAAAGAGCTGTATGCCAACAAATTGGGAAAACTTGGAGAAATGGATAGATTCCTGGACACATGCAATCTACCAAAATTGAGCTGTGAAGACACAGAAAACCTAAACAGACCAATAACCAAGACAGAAATTGAGTCAGTAATAAAGACCCTGACGACAAAGAAAAGTCAAGGACTAGGCAAATCCACTGCTGATTTCTTTTTTTTTTTTTTAAAGAGTCAAAATTTATTCCTAATAGAAAATAATATATGACTTTAAAGAGCACAAATGTGTGAGCACACACATCCTAATCAAAGCCAACACAGTATTAAATAGAACAATATTTAAAATATACAACTGAAGTCAGATACAAAACAAGGGGTCAGACTGCCAAAACAATCCATTAGAATTTTTCTGAAAGGAATTAGATAAGCTAACAAAATAAGAGGTACAAATATTAGAAACAAAGAGGTAAAATTCACCAATATTTGTGAATATTTTCTAAATAGAAAAACAAAGACTATCAAATGAAAAACTACCAGATATCATCAAAATAACATGTTAGACCAGCCAAAAAGATTCAGAATTAGAATAATACAGAAAATCTAGCCCTACTGAGATATGATGATGTTAAAAGCTACAGGAAATTATTACTGATGCATGAAGACACAGTTCAATGGAATAAAATCAAGACTATAGAACTTTTAGATCCAAGAACATATGAGCAATCAGAATTTAATAAAGGTGGTGTTTCAAATCTGTGTACAAAAGGTAAGTTATTCAATAAAAGATACCACAAAAATTGTCTAGCCATTTGAAGAATAAATTTGGATCCTTATATTCTGTATATACAAAATATTTAGACTTATATAAAAATAGGAAATATAAAAATAGGAAATCACAACTCAGTCCAGGTCTCCCATTGTGGGTAACAGAAATCCAACTGCTTCAGCCATCAGTGCTGCCTCCTGGGATCTGCATTAGCAGGAAAGTGGAGTCAAGGGCCCGAGCCAGGTGAACTCAGGCACTCAGATGTGGGACACAGGCATCTCAACTACTGGGCTAAACACCTACTTCATGAAATCATAAACATTTTAGTATCTATCAAGTGTTAATAGTTTTGTAATCTTGGAATAGGAAAATCTTTCCAACATTATCTTAAAACCAAACACCATAAGGAAAAATAGTAATATATGAGGCTATGCTGTGCTTTCAGCATGGATTGTGTCCCCAAAAAGTTCGTGTGCTGGGATCATGGTTTCCATACTGGGAAGTGTTGGAACTTTTAATTAAAAATAAGGATCTAATAGGACGTCCTTAGGTCACTGGAGGGGTACTCTCAGAAACAGATTTCATTAGAAAGATGTTTTAGAAGGAGCAAGCTGACTCCACCGAGCTCTTCCTGCTTTCTGTTTTGAGACGTGACGGCTTGTTCTAACACACATTCTCATTACTGCCATCTGCCATCTACCATCTACAACAGGGCCTATATTGGGCATTGCCTAAAATCTCCATTACAATATGGCGCCTGGAGGGTGTTTGAGGGAAGTGTCTGCGGCTGCCAAGGTTAAGCTACATAAGATCAGACCACCGGCAGGGATAGGTCCGCTTTAGTTCGGGACACGTGGACAGTGCGTGATCCCTATACTTTGCTTAAGGTGCCCCTGTGCGTGGTCCACCCATGCCTGCGTGACCTTTTCTTTTTTTTTTTTAACTTTTATTTAATGAATATACATTTCCAGTGTACAGCTTATGGATTACAATGGCTTCCCCCTCCCATAACTTCCCTCCCACCCGCAACCCTCCCCTCTCCCGCTCCCTCTCCCCTTCCATTTGCATCAAGATTCATTTTCAATTCTCTTTATATACAGAAGATCAATTTAGTATAAAGATTTCAATAGTTTGCACCCACATAGAAACACAAAGTGAAACATACTGTTTGAGTACTAGTTATAGCATTAAATCACAATGTACAGCACATTAAGGACAGAGATCCCGCATGAGGAGCAACTGCACAGTGGCTCCTGTTGTTGACCCAACAAATTGACACTCTAGTTTATGGCGCCAGTAACCATTCTAGGCTGTCGTCATGAGTTGCCAAGGCTATGGAAGCCTTCCAAGTTCACCGACTCTGATCATATTTAGACAAGGTCATAAAAGACAGAGTGAGGATAGTAACCAATGATCCTAAGAGTGGCATTTACCAGGTCTGAACAATTATACAGCATTAAGTGGGGAAGAGGACCATCAGTACACACAGGTTGGGAGTAGAGCCATTGGTGGTAGAGTAGAGGTTATGATTACAAAGGAATGAGGCCCAACTGCGCTAGACAGGGCCTAGAACAAAGGACAGAGTCATTATTAGAGGAGCTAAGAAAGGTGCTGTCTAAGCTACAATTAAGTTTTCTGATTGAGAGGCAAATAGAACCTGATAGAAGGGGCTTGATAATAATCTGTTGGGCTTTAGGCCTTGTAAGTTAAGAGGCCCAGACCTACCTATCTCTTCACATGGGGTATATCCTAAGGGAGGTGTGAACCTCCTAGCGGAAGGCACTCTGTTGACTTTCATTATTTAGCTGGCCTGGGAGGAGAGCTGGCCAGGAAAAGGCAAGGGGCATCTCTAACAAGAAATTTACAGTTCTGCCTGCAATGTTGCTGACCCTACTTGACCATACCCTCAGCTGCAGTGGTCACTTTGGAAATTGAGCTGAGTGAAGGGCTTTTCAGCTTAGAGCCAATAAGATCTGTGGCTCTGACCTGGGCATCCTTCGACTCCAGGGCAGGTCCATTTCCAGTGATCCAACTCTTGGCAGAGCTGCCAGGGCTCTTCACAAGCTGACTTCTGCTGAAGCCCAGGCTTACCACATTGAAAGCCACTGCAGTGGACTGGCCTCTTGGGTCTCCTTGAGGGCAGATCAGTGTACAGATCAGCCATTAATAGGCCTGCTACCCATTGCTTCTGATGCCTCGCTTTCTTTTCCTTCTTGTTTTGTGTTAAAGCAGACCAGAGGATGCAAGTCAAGGGAGTGCCCAAGTCCCATCTCTAATCTTCGGTGGCCTGAACTACAAGTCTATAGTCACAGGCATGTTCTGTAGTAGTTTTTCTAAGGTAGACAATGCCCATGAGGAAAATTATATTCTCACTTGAAAACTTTCTTTCCCTTTGGTCTGAAAGTGAGGTTTTTTCTACTTACTGTATACTTCGCTGATGGCGAAGTGAATCTAGCTATGAGATTATTATTTAAGTTCTTATTTTGGCTATGCTATTACAGAAAAATGTTAGCCATCTCTTTTATAAGGTCTAAAGATTAAATTGTGCATCCTACAGATTCCTTCATAATAGAATTAGTTTCCTACCTTGAAGAGAATAGAGAAATGAAAGAACAAGTTGGGCTTAGAATAGAGAAATGAGGGAGCAAGTCCTAGATCGCTTGCTGACAATAGCAATATCACATGAATACTTAGCAAACTGTTTCAACCACTAGATAACAACTTAAGAAAACATTTACCAGAAGGTCCAATGCCTTCTATAAATTTTAAAAATCATGTATTTGAAAACACCTCTTAAATATCTAACATGGTGTAGTTTGTTTAGCCAGTAAACTTAAGCACAACCATCTAAAATGTTTTTAGTTTCTTTCTATCAACACGTTTAAAACATATGATACACAGATTCAGGTCACTCAAATTAAAATGTATCTTTGATTGATTTTAGCAGCTTAAATTTATGGACAATCTTATCTATAAGCCATTTAAAATAAAACTCTTAATAAAATTTCCCCATGTGGACATACAATAAGTACACACATATAATATAGCATAATAGCCAATATAGCAATTTTAATAATAGCTTTTAAAATCTTTAACTCTTTTTGTAGATTGCCAATTGATTTGAACTGCTTTCTGTTTTTAATAACCTCAGTTAACCATACTTTTTCTCAGTTGGTACTGTTAATACATTATTGGCTTCATCTGTTTACAGAGCCATCCCAAAGTACTGAATACAATAAAAGTGGCTGGAAAAAGTCCATAGGAACCTATAGGAGGACAGCTAAACACAGAACCAACAACGCTTTAGTTTTATGAGCAGCACATCATATATAACTGTGGATGACAAAAGACTTTAAGTCGCCATGTTTAAAATTATAAACTTATCAACCAACAAGAGGCACTTGCTTACTTCACAGTATTTTTGAAAGCACATGTAGGATTTTACAAGTATTTAACCCTTTAGGCCTCTGGGGCTTTCTCATTAAGATAACTATCATGTCTAGTAACACAAGATCATTAGACTTTTTAATTCTCAAACATTTGTATTAATAGCATTTTCCATTATAGAAACTTAAAGTCTGGTACCACATCACATCTTGACAGTCCTTCTAATATAATCCAAATAGACTGATTAGTTGGTGTCTCTATAAGATGAGAGACATAGGTCCTTTGATTTTTTCAGTTGGGCCCAAACTGGAAAAACCAAAGTCCAGGATTTACTGGAAATTTTAGAGACCAGATGGTTTGAAACTTTGATTTTTTGAATGCCTGTCAAGAATGCCAAGAAGGCTCAAAATCCAAAATATCTGGTTGAAATAAGATTTCTTAAAATCATGACATAACATAGGGGGCGGAGCCAAGATGGCGGATAGTGAGGACGTGTGCCTTAGTTTGGGAAAATAAACTTTCATAAAAGCGGAATTACTGTAGCATCAGGAAAAGACTCAAGAAAAAAACTGCAGAGGAATCGCTTCCGGATCTTGTGGAGGAAACACAGAGGACTTACAGGGAACCCACCGCGTGGAAAACCAACCGAGACAAGCCGAGCGGCAGCGGCGGGAGAGGAGGCAGAGCCACAGAATCTCGCCAGCGCGGGAACGGAGGACGGTAAGACAAAGACCTGAGAAGTCCGAGACATTGGGGGGAGGGGGAACAGAGGCCTCTCCCTTCACTCACCAAGCAAAACAAAGAGCACCGCGATTTTACATATGTAAAGCTCAGCCAAACTCAGTATCTTTAGCGAAACTGGAGAACACATTGAGGGCTGCATAAATTCTGTGTATGGTCCCAGGGGTAGATCAAACGAATACTCACAGAGGCCAGATTTCAACTACCCTCAACTCCACTCCCAACTGAGTCAAAAAAAGAAAAAAAAAAAAGAGAGAGAGAGAGAGAGAGCGAGCCAGCAAGGAGCAAGTAATCTGGGAGAGTCGCTCTTTACACAGCCTTAAACCCCAAGAAATAAGCATAGCTCTCTGGCCACACCCATCACAGCCCCTAAGGCTCCAACAAAACAGACAGCTCACTTAGAGGCATAGTATAACGAGAGAAAAAAACAAAAAAAACAAAAAACAAAAACACCACAAATTATCTCTAACTTGCCAAGCGGGAACGGAGGAGGGTAAGAAAGACAAAAGACCTGAGAAGTCCGAGACATTGGGGGGAGGGGGAACAGAGGCCTCTCCCTTCACTCACCAAGCAAAACAAAGAGCACCGCGATTTTACATATGTAAAGCTCAGCCAAACTCAGTATCTTTAGCGAAACTGGAGAACACATTGAGGGCTGCATAAATTCTGTGTATGGTCCCAGGGGTAGATCAAACGAATACTCACAGAGGCTAGATTTCAACTACCCTCAACCCCACTCCCAACTAAGTCAAAACAAAAAAGAAAGAGAGAGAGAGAGAGAGTGTCCCAGCAAGGAGCAAATAATCTGGGAGAGTCGCTCTTTACACAGCCTTAAACCTCAAGAAACAAACATAGCTCTCTGACCACAACCATCACAGCCCCTAAGGCTCCAACAAAACAGACAGCTCACCTAGAGGCATAGTATAACGAGAGAGAAAAAAAAAAAAAAACCACAAATTATCTCTAACATGCCAAGCAAGAAACATAGAAGCGGAGGTACCAAGAACAAGGAAGGCACTATGACGCCCCCAAGTGAACAAGACATGCCAATGCAAGATTATGAAGATGAAGAGATAGAGCAAATGCAAGAAGCAGATTTCAAAAAATTCACAAGAACATTAAGAAGTTCTCAAAAACAAATTCTTGAACTACAGAAATCCTTAATGGACAAGATAGAAAATCTCTCCCGTGAAAATGAAATATTAAGGAGGAATCAAAATGAAATGAAACAACTAGTGGAACAGGAAATTGCGATAGTGAAAAAAAACCTCAATGAAATGAAGAACTCAATAGATCAAATGGCAAACACATTAGAGAGCCTTAAAAACAGAATGGATGAAGCAGAGGAGAGAATATCGGAATTAGAAGACAGAGAACAAGAAAGGAAACAGTCAAATCAAAGAAAAGAAGAAGAAATCAGAAATCTAAAAAATACTGTCAGGAATCTACAGGATACTATTAAAAAACCCAACATTCGGGTTCTAGGAGTTCCTGAAGGCATGGAAAGGGAGAAAGGATTAGAAGGCCTTTTTAGTGAGATACTAGCAGAAAATTTCCCAAGTTTGGAGAAGGACAGAGACATCCTAGTACAGGAAGCTCAGAGAACCCCTAATAAACATGATCAAAAGAGATCCTCACCACGACACGTCGTAATCAAACTCACCACAGTGAAACACAAAGAAAAGATCCTAAAATGTGCAAGAGAGAAACGACAGATTACTCTCAGAGGATCTCCAATTAGACTTACAGCTGATTTCTCATCAGAAACCCTACAAGCCAGGAGAGAATGGCGAGATATAGCCCAGGTACTAAGAGAGAAAAACTGCCAGCCCAGAATATTATATCCTGCAAAGCTCTCATTTGTGAATGAAGGTGAAATTAAGACCTTTCACAGCAAACAGAAATTGAAAGAATTTGTCGCCACTCGTCCAGCCCTGCAAAAGATGCTTAAAGACGTGTTACATACAGAAACACAGAATCACGGTCACCAATATGAAAGAAGGTAAAGGAAGGAAACCTCAGAGCAAAAGATCACAGGAATCTCAAACCAGATATTAGAAAATATCTTTGGCAAATGGCAGGGCAAAGTTACTCCTTCTCAATAGTCACATTGAATGTTAATGGCTTGAATTGTCCAGTTAAAAGACACCGATTGGCTGATTGGATTAAGGAACAAAACCCATCCTTTTGCTGCTTACAAGAAACCCATCTATCCAACAATGATCCATGCAAGCTGAGAGTGAAAGGCTGGAAAAAGATATACCACGCCAACAGAAATGAAAAGAGAGCGGGCGTAGCCATCTTAATATCGGACAACATAAACTTTACTACAAAAACTGTTAGGAGAGACAAAGAGGGGCACTATATAATGATTAAGGGATCCATTCAACAAGAAGATATAACGATTATCAACGTATATGCACCTAATTACAGGGCACCAGCTTATTTAAAAGACTTGTTAAGGGACTTAAAGGGAGACTTAGACCCCAATACAATAGTACTGGGGGACTTCAATACTCCACTCTCAGAGATAGACAGATCAACAGGACAGAAGATCAACAAGGAGACAGTAGATTTAAATGACACTATAGCCCAAATGGATCTAACAGACATCTACAGAACATTTCATCCTACATCTAAGGACTTTACATTCTTCTCAGCAGTACATGGAACCCTCTCTAGGATTGACCACATACTAGGCCATAAAGCAAGTCTCAGCAAATTCAAAAGAATTAGAATCATACCATGCAGCTTCTCAGACCACAAAGGAATGAAATTGGAAATTGGCAACTCAGGAATCCCTAAAGCACGTGTAAACACATGGAGATTGAACAATATGCTCCTGAATGAACAATGGGTCATAGAAGAAATTAAAAGAGAAATCAAAAATTTTCTGGAAGTAAATGAGGATAACAGCACAACATACCAAAACCTATGGGATACAACAAAAGCAGTGTTAAGAGGAAAGTTTATATCAATAGGTGCCTACATCAAGAAATTGGAAAGGCACCAAATAGATGAGCTTTCAAGTCATCTCAAGGATCTAGAAAATCTGCAGCAAACCAAACCCAAACCCAGTAGGAGAAGAGAAATAATTAAAATCAGAGAAGAAATCAACAGGATTGAATCCAAAAAAACATTACAAAAAATCAGCCAAACGAGGAGCTGGTTTTTTGAAAAAATAAACAAAATTGACACCCCATTGGCCCAACTCACTAAAAAAAGAAGAGAAAAGACCCAAATCAATAGGATCAGAGATGAAATGGGAAACGTAACAACAGACGCCACAGAAATAAAAAGAATCATCAGAAATTACTACAAGGACTTGTATGCCAGCAAACAGGAAAATCTATCAGAAATGGACAGATTCTTGGACACATACAACCTCCCTAAATTGAGCCAGAAAGACATAGAAAACCTAAACAGACCAATAACTGACACAGAAATTGAAACAGTAATAAAGGCCCTCCCAACAAAGAAAAGCCCAGGGCCAGATGGATTCACTGCTGAGTTCTACCAGACATTTAGAGAAGAACTAACTCCAATTCTTCTCAAACTATTCAGAGCAATCGAAAAAGAGGGAATCCTCCCCAATTCCTTCTATGAAGCCACCATCACCTTAATTCCTAAGCCAGAAAGAGACGCAACATTGAAAGAGAATTACAGACCAATATCCCTGATGAACATAGATGCAAAAATCCTAAATAAAATTCTGGCCAATAGAATGCAACAACACATCAGAAAGATCATCCACCCAGACCAAGTGGGATTCATCCCCGGTATGCAGGGATGGTTCAACATTCGCAAAACAATCAACGTAATACACTACATTAACAGACTGCAGAAGAAAAACCATATGATTCTCTCAATAGACGCAGAGAAAGCATTTGATAAAATACAACACCCTTTCATGATGAAAACTCTAAGCAAACTGGGTATGGAAGGAACATTCCTTAATACAATCAAAGCAATATATGAAAAACCCATGGCCAACATCCTACTGAATGGGGAAAAGTTGGAAGCATTTCCACTGAAATCTGGTACCAGACAGGGATGCCCTCTCTCACCACTGCTATTCAATATAGTTCTGGAAGTTTTGGCCAGAGCTATTAGGCAAGAAAAAGAAATTAAAGGGATACAAATCGGGAAGGACGAACTCAAACTATCCCTCTTTGCAGATGATATGATTCTTTATTTAGGGGACCCAAAGAACTCTACTAAGAGACTGCTGGAACTCATCGAAGAGTTTGGCAAAGTAGCAGGATATAAAATCAATGCACAAAAATCAACAGCCTTTGTATACACAGGCAATGCCACGGCTGAGGAAGAACTTCTAAAATCAATCCCATTCACAATAGCTACAAAAACAATCAAATACCTTGGAATAAACTTAACCAAAGACGTTAAAGATCTCTACGATGAAAACTACAAAACCTTACAGAAAGAAATAGAAGAGGATACCAAAAAATGGAGAAATCTTCCATGCTCATGGATTGGAAGAATCAATATCATCAAAATGTCTATCCTCCCAAAAGCAATTTATACATTCAATGCAATACCCATCAAGATCCCGAAGACCTTCTTCTCAGATATAGAAAAAATGATGCTGAAATTCATATGGAGACACAGAAGACCTCGAATAGCCAAAGCAATCCTGTACAACAAAAACAAAGCCGGAGGAATCACAATACCTGATTTTAGGACATACTACAGGGCAGTTGTTATCAAAACAGCATGGTACTGGTACAGAAACAGATGGATAGACCAATGGAACAGAATAGAAACACCAGAAATCAATCCAAACACCTACAGCCAACTTATATTTGACCAAAGATCCAAATCTAATCCCTGGAATAAGGACAGTCTATTCAATAAATGGTGCTGGGAAAATTGGATTTCCACATGCAGAAGCTTGAAGCAAGACCCATACCTATCACCTTACACAAAAATTCACTCAACATGGATTAAAGACTTAAATCTACGACCCGAAACCATCAAATTATTAGAGAGCATTGGAGAAACCCTGCAAGATATAGGCACAGGCAAAGACTTCCTGGAAAATACTCCAACAGCACAGGCAGTCAAAACCAAAATTAACATTTGGGATTGCATCAAATTGAGAAGTTTCTGTACTTCAAAAGAAACAGTCAGGAAAGTGAAGAGGCAACCAACAGAATGGGAAAAAATATTCGCAAACTATACTACAGATAAAGGATTGATAACCAGAATCTACAAAGAAATCAAGAAAATCCACAACAACAAAACAAACAACCCACTTAAGAAATGGGCCAAGGACCTCAATAGACATTTTTCGAAAGAGGAAACCCAAATGGCCAACAGACACATGAAAAAATGTTCAAGATCACTAGCAATCAGAGAAATGCAAATCAAAACCACAATGAGGTTCCATCTCACCCCGGTGAGAATAGCTCACATTCAGAAATCTACCAACAACAGATGCTGGAGAGGATGTGGGGAAAAAGGGACACTAACCCACTGTTGGTGGGAATGCAAACTGGTTAAGCCACTATGGAAGTCTGTCTGGAGATTCCTCAGAAACCTGAACATAACCCTACCATACAACCCAGCCATCCCACTCCTTGGAATTTACCCAAAGGAATTTAATTTGACAAATAAAAAAGCCATCTGCACATTAATGTTTATTGCAGCTCAATTCACAATAGCTAAGACCTGGAACCAACCCAAATGCCCATCAACAGTAGACTGGATAAAGAAATTATGGGACATGTACTCCATAGAATACTATACAGCAGTAAGAAACAATGAAACCCAGTCATTTGCAACAAGATGGAGCAATCTGGAAAACATCATGCTGAGTGAATTAAGCCAGTCCCAAAGAGAAAAATATCATTTGTTTTCCCTTATCGATGACAACTGAGCGCCAAAGAGGAAACCTGTTAAGTGAAATGGACACTATAAGCAACAATGAACTGATCAGCTCCTGTCCTGACTTTAGATGTACAATGTAATACTTTATCCTTTTTAGTATTTGTTGTTGTTGTTGTTGTTCTAGTACTATTGGTTGAACTCAGTAATTAACACACAATTATTCTCAGGTGTTTAAATTTTAACTGAAAAGTGATCCCTGTTAAATCTAAGAGTGGAAAAAGAGAGGGAGGAGATGAACAATTTGGAACATGCTCAATCGGACTGGCCGCAAATGGTGGAGTTAGAAATGTGCAGGGGATTCCAACACAATTCCATCAAGATGGCATGTACCAATGCCATCGCAGTAGTCCAAGTGATCAATTTCAGCTCACAATTGATAGCTCTGATAGGTCTAAGAGTCAAAGAGATCACACAAACAAGACAAGTATCTGCTAATACTAACTGATAGAATCAAAAAGGGAGAGAAAGATCCAACATGGGAAGTGGGATACACAGCAGACTCATAGGATGGCAGATGTCCTAAACAACACTCCGGCCTCAGAATCAGCCCTCAAGGCATTCAGATCTGGCTGAAGAGCCCATGAGAGTATAGCAGGCATGGAAAGCCAAGATATCATGGGAAAAAAAAAAAAAGACCTAAATGAACGATCTCTGTGAGTGAGATCCCAGTGGAAAGAACGGGGCCATCAAAGAAGGAGATACCCTTCTCCGAAGGGAGGAGAGAACCTCCACTTTGACTATGACCCTATCGGAATAAGACCAAAGTCAGCGAACTCTAAAGGCTTCCATAGCCCTGGCAACTCATGACTAGAGCCTAGGGAGATTACTGACGCCATGAACAGGAGTGTCAAATTGTTAAGTCAGCAACAGGAGTCACTGTGTACTTACACCCCATGCGGGATCTGTCCCTAATGTGTCGTCTAAAGCCAAGTGATGCTATGACTGGTACTGAAACAGTATTTTTATACTTTGCGTTTCTGTGTGGGCGCAGACTGATGAGGTCTTTGCTAATTATATACTGAAGTGATCTTCTGTATATAAAGAGAATTGGAAATGAAAAAAAAAAAAAACAAAAAACAACCTGGTGTTAAAATGGAAATGGCATAGAAAATTAATTATTTTGAAAAAAAAAATTATGTGGGATCTCTGTCTTTAATGTGCTGTACATTGCTATTTAATGTTATAATTAGTAATCCAATGGTAGTTTTTTCACTCGATGTTGCTATGGGGGCAAAATGTTGAAACCTTTACCTAATATATACTAAATTGATCTTCTGTATACAAAGAGAATTGAAAATGAATCTTTACATGAATGGAAGGGGAGGGGGAGCGGGAGGGGGGAGGGTTGCGGGCGGGAGGGAAGTTGTGGGAGGGGGGAAGCCATTGTAACCCACAAGCTATACTTTGGAAATTTATATTCATTAAATAAAAGTTTAATAAAAAAAAAAATCATGACATAACATAGACCAAATTTGATCATTGTTACAAGGTGATTATTCAAATCTTTGAAAATAAGCACATATTTAAATAACCCATAGCTCTTAATAAAAATTCAGCTGTTTTTGAACAATTAGAATTTAACAGACATCAAGAGAACATAATAGATTACTTTAACACATTGCTTTAACAGAGCATCAGAGTTTAATTCTATGTCAAAGAGAAATTGAGCTTCCTGTGATCTTTTGCTGTGAGGTTTCCTTCCTTTACCTTCTTTCATATTGGTGACCATGTTTCTGTGTTTCTGTGTGTAACACATCTTTAAGCATCTTTTGCAGGGCAGGATGAGTGGCAACAAATTCTTTCAGTTTCTGTTTGCTATGAAAAGTCTTAATTTCACCTTCATTCACAAATGAGAGCTTTGCAGGATATAGTATTCTGGGCTGGCAGTTTTTCTCTCTTAGTACCTGGGCTATGTCTCGCCATTCCCTTCTAGCTTGTAGGGTTTCTGATGAGAAGTCTGCTGTGAGTCTAATTGGAGATCCTCTAAGAGTAATCTGCCGTTTCTCTCTTGCACATTTTAGGATCTTTTCTTTATGTTTCACTGTGGTGAGTTTGATTACGACGTGTCGTGGTGAGGATCTCTTTTGGTCATGTTTATTAGGGGTTCTATAAGCTTCCTGTACTAAGATGCCTCTGTCCTTCTCCAAACCTGGGAAATTTTCTGCTAGTATCTCACTGAAAATGCCTTCTAATCCTTTCTCCCTCTCCATGCCTTCAGGAACTCCTAGAACCTGAATGTTGGGTTTTTTAATAGTATCCTGTAGATTCCCAACAATATTTTTTAGATTTCTAATTTCTTCTTCTTTTCTTTGGTTTGCCTGTTTCCTTTCCTGTTCTCTGTCTTCTAAGTCTGATATTCTCTCTTCTGCTTCGCTCATTCTGTTTTTAAGGCTCACTAATGTGTTTGTCAGTTGATCTATTGAATTCTTCATTTCATTATGATTTCTCGTCACTATCAGAGTTTCTTGTTCCACTAGTTGTTTCATTTCATTTTGATTCCTCCTTAATATTTCACTTTCACGAGAGAGATTTTCTATCTTGTCCATTAAGGATTTCTGTAGTTCAAGAATTTGTTTTTGAGAACTTCTTAATGTTCTTATCAATTTTTTGAGATCCGCTTCTTGCATTGCTTCGATCTCATCATCTTCATAATCTTGAATTGGGGTGTCTTTTTCATTTGGGGGCGTCATAGTGTCTTCCTTGTTCTTGTTAGCTTGGTTTTTGCGTTTGTTGTTTGGCATGTTGGAGATATTTGGTTTCTTCACTGTGGTGTTTTTTCCTGTTATACTATGGCTCTATATTAAGTGGACTGTCTGCTTTCAGTGGAGCCTTAGAGGCTTGAGATGAGTGTGGACTGAGAGCTGTGTTTGGTTCCTCAGGGTTGAGGGTGTATCAAAGATGACACTCCCAGGTTAGGTGTGGTAAATCTCTCTTTCTTTTTTTGATTTAAAAGGGAAGTAATTCCGCACAGCTGAACGTAATTGGAGGTAGTTAGCAGGCAAATGACATACCCACAGGAGCCAGAGATCGGAAGCTCTTTCCCAAGGACCACACAGGGAATCTGTGCTGCCCTCAGTGTGGGCTCCAATTCTCCTGCAGTCTCCCACTGGGTTGCCAAGTTAGATGCTAATCTCCTGTTATTTCACCCCTCCCCCCAGAGTCAGGTTTTTCTGCTAGGCTCAGGGCTGGTGCAGACCTGAGGTCGCCCTGCTTATGACGTATGTCCAAAATGGCACCTGCTCTTTCTTGCTCGCCTTTGAGAGGTGAGCAGAGAGAGAGAAACTTGTGTCTGTATCGGTCACTTTTTTAATTTTTTTCCTATCTCTCTTCTAGTTAGCCTGGTGAACTTTTCTCCACGGAGTTTCAAGCCTCGTTCCCTCTAGCCTCCTCTTTCCGCTTGCCCGCTGGTATCTCGGGCTATTGAGGTTCGGCTCACCTCGCATTCCAGCGCTGGTGCGTTGAGTCTGCCGCTGGTGTCCTGAACTTGGGCTCCCACGCTCTCCACGCAGGTCCACTGTGAATCACTAGTTCCAGAAGAGTTTCCTCTGCTGTTTCATCCCCTACTCTTCCTTGACCCTGCAGTATCTCCACTTATTAAACTTTCTCTCCCCCCGGACTAATGGTGTGCTCCCTGCCTATTCCGCCATCTTGTTTCTACCAGACATTTAAAGAATAACAGATTATGGCCAGTGCCATAGCTCAAGAGGCTAATCCTCCACCTGCGGCGCCGGCACACCAGGTTCTAGTCCACGTCAGGGTGTTGGAGTCTGTTTTTGGAAAAATGGCAGGGCAAAGTTGTTACTGTCAAATGTAACCTTGAATGTAAATGGCCTTAACTCTCCAGTTAAGACATGGACTAGGCTGGCGCCGTGGCTCAGTAGGCTAATCCTCTGCCTTGCAGTGGAGCACATCGGGTTCTAGTCCCAGTCGGGGCGCCAGATTCTGTCCTGGTCTCTCCTTTTCCAGTCCAGCTCTCTGCTTTGTCCCAGGAGTGCAGTGCAGGATGGCCCAAGTGCTTGGGCCCTGCACCTGCATGGGAGACCAGGATAAGCACCTGGCTCCTGGTTTCAGATCAGCGCGGTGCGCCAGCCGCAGCTGATTGAGGGGTCAACCAACGGAAAAGGAAGACCTTTCTGTTTCTCTCTCTCTCACTGTCCACTCTGCCTGTCAAAAAAAAAAAGGATAACAGATTACAATTCTTCTCAAGCTATTCAAAAAAATAGAAAGGGAAGAAATCCTCTGAAACTCCTTTTATGAGGCCAGCATCACCTTAATTCCTAAACCTGAAAAAGATCCAACAAAGAGAATTACAGATCAACTTCCCTGATGAACATAGACACAAAAATCCTCAACAAAATACTAGCCTACTGAATCCAACAACACATCAGAAAGATCACTCAGTCCAAGCGGGATTTATCCCTGTCTGCAGGGATGGTTCAACATTCACAAATCAATCAATGCGTTACACCACATTAACAAACTGAAGAACAAAAATTCTATTAATATCTCACTAGATGCATAGAAAGCATTTGATAAAATACAACATCATTTCATGATGAAAACCTTAAGTGATTTGAGCATAGAAGAAACATTCCACAACACAAGCAAGGCAATTTATGATAAACCCACAGCAAACATCTTACTGAATGCTGAAAAGTTGGATGCATTCCCACTAAGATCCAAAACCAGAAAAGGGTGCCCACTCTTACCTTTGCTATTCAATATAGTCCTTGAAGTTTAGCCAAAGCCATTAGGCAAGAAAAAGAAATTAAAGGGATACAAATTGCAAAGGAGGAAATCAAACTATCCCTATTCACAGATGACATGGTTCTATATATAGGGGATCCAAAGACTCCACTAAAAGACTATTGGAACTCATTGAAGAGTTTGGTAAAGTGCAGGATATGAAATTAACACACAAAAACCAATAGTCTTGGTATACACAGACAGTGCCACTGTTGAGAAAGAACTTAGCTATAAAAAAAATTAAATATCTTGGAATAAATTTAACCAAGGAAATCAAATATCTATGATGAAAATTACATAACATTAAAGGAAAAATAAAAGAAGGCTCAAAAATGGGAAAATTTTCAATTTTCATGGATTAGGAGAATCAACATCATCAAAATGTACATAATACTGAAAGCAGATATAGAAAAAATGATGCAGAAATTCATATGGAAACATCTGTAGACCCCAAACAGCTAAAGCAATCTTAAACAACAGAAATAGGGGCCGGTGCTGTGGCATAGTAGGTAAAGCCTCCACCTGCAGTGCCGGCATCCCATATGGGTGCCAGTTTGAGTACCAGCTGCTTCATTTCTGAGCCAGTTCTCTGTTGTGGCTTGGGAAAGCAGTAGAAGACAGCCCAAGTCCTTGGGCCCCTGCACCCACGTGGGAGACCTGAAAGAAGCTCGTGGCTCCTGGCTTCAGAGTGGCCTAGCTCCAGTCATTGTGGCCAGCTGGGGAGTGAACCAGCAGTTGAAAGACCTCTCTCTCTCTCTCTCTCTCTCTCTCTCTCTGCCTCTTTTCTGTGTAACTCTGACTTTCAAATAAATAAAACTTTAAAAAAAAAAACAACAAAAACAAAGCCTGAGGCATCACAACACCAGATTTCAAGACATACTACAGGCCGTTATCATCAAAACAGCCTGGTACTGGCACATAAACAGATGGGTAGACGAATGGAACAGATCAGAAACTCCAGAAATCAATCTATGCTTCTGTAACAAACTTATCTTTGATAAAAAGATCTTCAGTTCAGGCCGGCACCGTAGCTCACTAGGCTAATCCTCCGCCTTGCGGCGCCGGCACACTGGGTTTTAGTTCCGGTCGGGGCACCAGATTCTATCCCGGTTGCCCCTCTTCCAGGCCAGCTCTCTGCTGTGGCCAGGGAGTGCAGTGGAGGATGGCCCAAGTGCTTGGGCCCTGCACCCAATGGGAGACCAGGAGAAGCACCTGGCTCCTGCCTTCAGATCAGCGTGGTGCAGGGGAAACTAGATCTCCACCTGCAGAAGTAGGAAGCAAGATCCCTACCTTGCACCTTATACAAAAATCCACTCAAAATGGATCAAAGACCTAAATCTGTGACCGGATATCATCAAATTATTAGAGAACACATGTGAAACCCTGCAAGGCATTGGCATAGGCAAAGACTACTTGGGAAAGACCCCAGAAGCACAGGTTATCAAAGTCATAGTTAACAAGTGGGATTGCATCAAGTTGAGAAACTTCTGCACTTCAAAAGAACACTCAGCAAAGTGAAAAGGCAACTGGCAGAATAGGAGGAAATATTTACAAACTATGTAACTGATAAAGATTTATTATCCAGAATCTATAAAGAGATCAAGAAAGTCCACAAATATAAAACAAGCAACCCAGTGAAGAAATGGGCATAGGACTTACACAGGCACTTTTCAAAAGAGGAAATTCAAATGACCAACAGACACATGAAAACATGCTCAGGATCACTGACCATCAGGGAAATGCAAATAAAAACAATGAGGTTTCACCTCAACTCTATCAGAATGGCTTTCATTCAGAAATCAACAAAAAATGCTGTCAAGGATATGGGGAAAAGGGTATCCTAACCCACTGTTAGTGAGAATGTAAACTGGTTAAAACACTATGGAATACAGTATGGAGGTACCTCAGAAATCTGAATATTTAGAGTTACCAGATGATCTAGCCATCCCACTCCTGGAAATTTACCCAAGGGAAATGAAATCAGCATATGAAAGTCTTATCTTCACCCCCATGTTTATTGCAGCTCAATTCACAGTAGCTAACTCAAATGTCATCAACTGAAGACTGGATAAAGAAGTTATGGAATGTATACACTATGAAATACTACATAGTGATAAAAAATGAAATCCTGTCTTTTGTAACAAAATGGATGAAACTGGTAAACATCACACTTAATGAAATAAGCCAGTTCCAAAACGGCAAATATCATACATTCTCCCTTATCTGTGTAAACTAATACAGCACCTCAAAGGTAATCTATAGAAGTACAGTTGATACTTGAGAGGAGATGATTTCGAATAGCCTTTGTTGACTGTTGAGGAACAGGTTTTTTTTTTTCATACTATTTGTTGAACTCTTTGGTTGGTATAGGGTTAATCTTCTGTGTATAAAGTCAATGGAAAATAGATCTTAGTAAAAAGTAAGAATGGGAATAGGAGAGGGAGGAGCAAGAAGGGTTGGAGTGGGGGTGGGAGGGATGGTAGGGTGAGAAGAATCACTATGTTCTAAATTAGTATTTATGAAATGCATGATGTTTGTATACCTTAAATAAAAAATAATGCTCCCAATTCCTCCCCTCTTTCATTTTCATATTGCTGTCATTCATTTAATTAACCAAGTATATTGCTACTGTTTTTGCCATAATAAAAGAGTTAGGATCAATTAAGAATAAGGAAACTAAAAGATTTTATTTTGTCTCCATTCTTTCTCTACTCTCCTCTTTGTATTGACCCAAGTTTCTGACTCATTTCACTTTCCTTTTTCATAAGTAAATTCTTTAAACATTTCTTGAATGGCAGGTCTGTCAACAATGAATTCTCAGCGTTATTTATCTAAGAAAGCTTTATTTTTCTTTCACTTTTAAAGAATAATTTTATTTACATAGAATTCAAGATGGATATTTTATTTCTCTGAACACTTTAAATATTTACTACACTTTCTTGCTTAACATTAGTTCTTCATATGATGTCTATATTAATTCTAAACCTCATTCCTCTATAGGCAAGGTGATTGGCTTTTCCCCTTTGATTTCTTTAAAGATTTTCTCTTTGTCCTGAATTTTCTGTCTTAGAATATTATATGCCCAAGTAGGATTTTTATTTGTTTAGTGGAGAAATCCATCCTATTTTCCCTAAGATTTCTTTATCTGTGGATTGATGCCTGTCCTTTACTTTAGAAAGTTCTAAGTCATTATTAATACAACTTTTACTTCATCCTATTATTGTAATATTCCTGTTATTGTTATCACACATGTTGTAGCCAGGTATAAAATAAATGTACAATTTTTACTACTTGAATGTAAAGATGGGAAGCTGATGCTTCAAGGTTTGACTGCTAGATTCCCACTTGCTTGTGTCCTAAGGCACAAATTGCCTTGTTCTTTATTTCAACTTCTTTTCCAGACCAGGGGACCCAGCCAGGCTAGGTCTGATATTACCACATGAGGACTGTAAGGACTATGATGACGAAACAAGAAGAAATGCACTGTTATTGATCTAGTGATGAGCTGTGGCACCCAACATCAGAGACCTGCAGCTCTTTCACTATTTCACCATGCCCAAATTTTTTCACCTTTTCCTATGTAGCTTTTTAATAAGCCCCCAAATGCCTTCATCTAGCAAGGCAGTAGTCCTTGAGACCTGTAAGACTACTATGCTTTCATCTGTGGACAGATTAAACGTTCTGTTTCTCGCCCCCCCCCCAAAAAAAATAACCCTTTGTCCTCATTTTTTTAAGATAGGCAATAGGAATAGGGACCGAGTTTTGGTAACAGTATGTCAAACCTTTTTTTTTTCCCCCTTTGGACAGGCAGAGTTAGACAGTGAGAGTGAGAGACAGAGAGAAAGGTCTTCCTTTCATTGGTTCACCCCTCAAATGGCCACTACGGCCGGCGCACTGTGCTGATCCAAAGCCAGGAGCCAGGTGCTTCCTCCTAGTCTCCCATGGGGTGCAGGGTCCAAGCACCTGGGCCATCCTCTACTGCCTTCCTGGGCCACAGCAGAGAGCTGGACTGGAAGAGGAGCCACCGGGACAGAATCCAGTGCCCCAACCTGGACTAGAACCCGGGGTGCTGGCGCCGCAGGCGGAGGATTAGCTTAGTGAGCCGCAGCGCCAGCCTATGTCAGACATTTTGATATTGTTCTCTAACTCTTTTATGTTCCCTTTTTCCTGAGTTTTTAAAAAAATTTAAATGAATTTATTAATATATTCAATTTTCAGGATCACAACAAATGCATGATAATTACTACTACAATATTCTTATGTTAATGATATTAACAAAAAGAGTACAGATTCTATGTAGTTTATAGATACAATTCCAAGAATATAATGCTTTTCTTCCTCCTTCCTTCTTTCTTTTTCTTTCTTTCCCTCCCTCCTCCCCTCCCTCCCTTCCTTCCCTCTTCCCTTCCTTCCTTCTTCCTCTTTCATTCTTTCTTTCCTTAGTTTTGAGAGAACATATTTTTAATTTACATTATAGTCAAAATCTTAATGCTCCACCAATGAAGAGTTCAACAAGGAAATAAGCATAGTTCAGTGGAAATACAGACAAGGACTATAAACAATAATCAAGTGAAAAGATGTTCATTTCACTTATTTATAGTACATTTTAACATAATCACAGATAATTAAAATTTTAGTAGTGTATCATCCTTAACCATTTGTTTAATAAAGATATCAAACAAGTTTGGCAAAACTACATTTGTAGAAATACTGATAACATAGGCACTTTTTTTCTTATATTTTGCTTCTTAATTTTAGTGCCCACATAAAAGGGAAAACGTGGTATTTGTTTTTCTGAGTCCAGCTTGTTTAACTCAACATGATGTCTTCCAGTGGTATTCATTTTGACATAAATGGTAGAATTTCATTTTAAACAGTTGAGTAATATACCAATATATATATACACATATATATTTCAGATTTTCTTTATCCATTTATCTGATGATGGACACCTTGGTTGGTTCCAAATTTTGGTTGTTGTGAACAGTGCTGCCATAAACATAATGGTACAGAAACCTTTTTAATACAATGTGTTCATTTCTTTTGGGTATATTCCCAGAAATGAGATTGCTGAATCATATGGCAGGTCCATTTTTAGCTTTAAAGAAATCTCCATATTGGTTCTCACAGTGGTTGCAGTAATTTACATTCCCACTAGTGCTATATAAGTGTTCCCCGTTTTCCACATCCTTGCCAGCATTTGTTACTCTCTGTTTTGGATAATAGCCATTGGATAATAGCCATTGGGTAAAGCAATGTCTCACTGTAGGTTTTCTTTTTTAAGATTTTTTTAAATTTATTTAACAGGTAGAGTTACAGACAGCGAGAGAATGAGACAGAAAGAAAGGTCTTCCATCCTCAGGTTCACTCCCCAAATGGCTGCAACAGCTCGAGCTGGACCCATCCGAAGCCAGGAGCCAGGAGCTTCCTCTGAGTCTCCCATGTGTGTGCAGGGGCCCAAGGACTTGGGCCATCTTCTACTGCTTTCCCAGGCCATAGCAGAGAACTGGATCGATTGTGGAGCAGCCGGGACTAGAAGCAGTGCCCATATGGGATGCCAGTGCTGCAGGTGGTGGATTAACCTACTGCACCACAGCACCAGCCCCATCATTGTAGTTTCGATTTGCATTTCCCTGATGTATAGTGATGCTGAGCATTTTGTCATGGAATTGTTGGACACTTGCATTTATTCTTTTGAGAACTGTGTATTAAGGTTTCTTTCCCATTTCTAAACTGTGTAGGTTTTTTTATTGTGGTTGAAGTTTTTGAATTGCTGATATATTCTGGATATTACCCCTTTGTTGGATAGGTAGCCTTGCAAAGATTTTTTTCCAATTTTTAGATGTCTTCCCATTCTGTTGATATTTCCTTTACTATGCAGAAGCTTCTAAGTTTGATGTAATCCGACTTGTGTAGTTTTGCTTGTATTGCCCATGCTTTGGAGGTCTTACTGGGGAGTCATCACCTACACTAGTCTTGAGGTGTTTCCTCTGTTTTATTCCAGCAACTTCATGGTCTCACATCTTAAATTTAGGTCTTTGATCCATCATCAGTTAACTTTTGTATGTAGTGAGAAGCAGGATCTAATTTTGTTGTTCTACAAGTATACCTCCAGTATTGCTAGCACCATTTGTTGAAGAGATTATCCTTTCTTCAATGTAGGGTTGGGAAACCTTTGACAAAAATCAGTCTGCTGTAAGTACATATATTAATTCCTGGGCTCTGAAGTCTCTTCTGCTGATCTGTGTGCCAGTTTTAATGCGAATACCATGCTGATTTAATTACTCTAGCTTTGCTAGTATGCTTTAAATTCAGGTAATGTGGTACCTCCTGCTTGATTTTTTGCTGAACATTCCTTTGCCTATTATGGGTCTTTTGTGATTCCATAAGAATTTTAAGATTATGTTTATGTTAAGAATGTGATTAGTATTTTGACAGAGATTGCATTGAATCTGCAGATTTCTATAGGTTTTATAAATGTTTTAATGATAATCATTATTTCAATCCATGAGCAAGGAATATCTTTCCATGTTTTTGTGTCCTTGATGGTTTCTTTCATTAATGTTTTATAATTTTTATTGTGGAGATCTTTCACTTCATTCATTAAATTTATTCCTAAATATCTGATTTGGGGTGGCTATTTTGAACAGGAATTCCTTTCTTGATTTTTCTTCCTGTGTTTAAAAAAACTGCTGTTTTTGTATGCTTATTTCATAAGCTTCAGAGACAAAAAGTGAGTGAGTGATAAAGAAAGAGGGGGGTGTCTTTCAACCCCTACCTCACTTCACAATTGTCATAATAGCCATGTAGGACCAGGTGAATCCAGGGGTTGAGAATTCAGTTTCAGGTCTGTCATGTGAGTAGGAGGGATCCATGCACTTGAGCCATCACCTGGTACTTCCTTAGGGTATGCTTTAACAGGCAGATTAAGTCAGCTGCTGAACTGGGACTTGAACGTGGATCTGACTGGATGGGGAGAATTACCTTCCCTGAACTGAGGTAAGGTTCTGGCAAAGTTGCAGGCCTATGGCAAGTATAGGCGTCCGTTAAGGAGAAGTTTCTGATTTCACAGTGAAGTCTTCCCTCCTTGATGCCTTGGCGAGGAGGAAATCATTCTTGAATTTTTCACCATGAGAATGTAATGGTATTTCAATGCAATAGTCACAGAAATGTTGCAATGTCTGTAAGACTGAGCCCCTCAGGAGTTTCTCACTCTCCAGCTAGTCCATTCTCAGCCTCCAGCAATTCACCAAATCATCATGGAAGTATTCCAGTTTATGGCTCTAAAATCTCTTGCTGCAGGTAAGATCACAGCTGCGTGAGGTGGTAGTAAACCCTCAACCTCAATTCTCTGATTGACTTTTAGTTCATCTACCTTTATCTTGTATAAGGATGGAATGGAAACTTCTATGCTCTTTTTCTGATGATTAAATCTTCAAAAGAATTTGTACAAACTTAACACTAACCTCAGCATCCATTCATTTCTAGTTTGATTAGAAATAAGAAATTTAGCTTAAATGGCCCAGGAAGAGAAAGTCTAGAGTATAAATTGTTCTGTAGTATAAACATAGTAAATCAAAATGTTACAAATCAAGTGAAAGGCTAGAGAAATAAATCAGAAAAATATTTCAATATTCTCCTCTTTCTTCTCTCCATCTCATCTCATATTTCATTGTCATACTAAAAGCCTTCCCTCTCCACACCTCCCACTCTCAGTCCTTTCAGCTAAACTTCAGTCACTCAAATCCTTCAAATAAAGTGGATGTTAAAGAACAAGAGACACAAAGTAGAGAATCTTTGACTTTTAAATTCTCAAAGATACAGTAATAAACAATTTCATGCATACTTGGAGAGTTTTTAAAAAAATTTCCTAAACTGCTGTGATGCAGTGGGTGTTAACACCCTGGCCTGAAGTGCCAGCATCCCATATGGGCACTGGTTCGAGTCTTGGCTGCCCCACTTCTGATCCAGCTCTCTGATATGGCCTAGGAAAGCAGTGGGAGATGGCCCAAGTCCCTAGGCCCCTGAACCCACGTGAAAGACCCAGAGGAAGCTCATGGCTTCTGGCTTTGAATCAGCACAGCTCCAGCCATTGCAGCCAACTGGGGAGTGAACCATCAGATGGAAGACCTCTCTTTCTCGCTTTGCCTCTCCTCTCTCTGTGTAACTCTGACTTTCAAATAAATAAAATAAATCTTTAAAACAATTTCCTAAACTAGATAAATCTTTCTGGATTGGTCAAGGTCAAGGTGAGGAATAGGAAAGAGTGAAATTAGCAATGACAAACTGACCAGTCTTGCATGAGCAATGCCAAAAGCCATTGAGATTTTGGGACCAAGACATGATGCTAGATATCTTTTTTGTTGCTATTTGGCAAGATTTATTGATAGCAGTCATGTAGAAGCTCATTGATCATCCAGAAATGGCTTAGCTATTCTCCCACCCAATGAGATAGTCTTTCATAAAAAATCAAAGACAGCCATAAGGCATCTGGAATAAAAGAGGTTATCAAGGAAAAAGAAGAGGCTGTAGAAGAACATTAAAGGGAAGTCAATGGCAGGTAGAAAAGGGAGCCCTTGTACTTAGTCAAGCTGGGACACTATGGAGCCAGCTAGAAAATCCACCTCTCACTGAGCCCCAAAGATGGAACAACACAGCATGCCTTACTGTCATTTCCAAGGGAAGCAGAAAACATTTAAGATCAGGAGGAGTGTATTGTTAGAATTCAAGTGTTCTGAGGCTAAAACTCGATTGCTATAGAATAAACCAAAAAATGATCTCTCAAGAACAATGCAAAAGACTAGTTTTGGGGTAATTAGCTGGGCTTAAATAGGAATTCTATTTATCTCCTGTGAGTCTGAGAATCCTAACAGATAAAAGCAGAATAATGGATAATCAGTAACACATAATGGTAATATTTTATCTCTGCTGACATGACAGATTTGCCATGAGGATCAAATGAAGGTGCTTTATAAACTGTGTTGATGCTAACATGTCATATTAAGGGCCCACAAGTCACAGGAAACTAGGGTTAACTCATTCCCAGGGCAACAGTGAGGGAACTGGTGAGGCTGGAGGTCCAGAAGCCAGACTAGAGATGGTGCATCAGCAGGCAGGAAGAAATACTAGCCTCTAGGGTGACATCTAGAGACTACAACAGGCACCATGTAGTCTTTAGTAACAAACCCAATTCCATCATCAAAGAAAAATAAGTATTGTTTCTCTTTTTGTTTTCCTAACTCTTTGGAAGATATCTTCCTGTTTACTTTGCAAAATCTACTTTTTTAAAATACAAATTCTGTTTTTGAGAATACTGGGATCCCTTGGCAGAAGCTGATTAGGTGCCAGGTCTTACCTGTCACACATTGCAGCTACAGCAAGAGACATGGGAATGCTTGAAGTTAGTGGCCTGTGTTAAAGCCCTGGCTCTCTCAGTCATTAACTTTCTATTCCTGGTTGAGATGCTTAAATTTTCTGATGCTCAATCTCCAGAGATCTTGTAGGAAAATTATTTGCTACCATCCCAGCTCAGGTGTCTTAAGATTATATATTTTGCAAAGCCCCCAACTCAATAAAAGTGAATAGATTTCCTTTTGTACTGACAGATGTATCATGGGTGTATTTATAAGTGTTGTGGGGAAGAAGGAAGGAGGTGTCCTAAAGTGATATTGCAAAGATATAAGATATCCACATCCTAGCCTCATTCTTACTGGGAAGACAATGAGTGAGGTTCTCATTCTCTAAAATTTCAGGTGGCTCCCTGCAGAATGAGAGTTTACAGCTTGATTGCTGGATTGTTGGAGACTTTCTCCCAAACAATATTTATGGACCACCATGGAGATCTCAAATCTTCCTACTGCATGGTCTCACCCTTTACTTCTTTTTTTTTTCTTTTGACAGGCAGAGTGGACAGTGAGAGAGGGAGAGACAGAGAGAAAGGTCTTTCTTTGCCGTTGGTTCACCCTCCAATGGCCGCCGTGGCCGGTGTGCTGCAGCCGGCGCACCGCGCTGATCCGAAGGCAGGAGCCAGGTGCTTCTCCTGGTCTCCCATGGGGTGCAGGGCCCAAGGACTTGGGCCATCCTCCACTGCACTCCCGGGCCACAGCAGAGAGCTGGCCTGGAAGAGGGGCAACCAGGACAGAATCCGGCGCCCCGACCGGAACTAGAACCCGGTGTGCCGGCGCCACAAGGTGGAGGATTAGCCTAATGAGCCACGGCACCGGCCTCACCCTTTACTTCTAATAGGGTTTGATATGTAGTTCAGAATTGCACTGGGTGACTGGTCAAAAATCGAAATTTGTATGATTTTATTTATAACTCAAAAAACATTATTTGGAACTAATATTTGGAACTTGTATGCTCACATCCCTGGTTCAAAGCTATAGTTTAGCATTCATTGGTCTGCAAAAATTTAGCATCATTTGTATATATACATATAAGTCTCTGTCCAGACATCAGACAATTAGCATAATTCACTGTTGTATTCCCAGTACCTAGCACCTGACCTAATGCTACTCAGTGTCAACTGAATTCTTAAATTTGTTTAAGTAGAGATTATATTTTCTTGTGGAGCTCTAAATGCCTTTCTTTGATTTTCTTTAATGTTGGAGAAGTTGCCTACTTCTACTCCCTAAAATCTCAGCTGGTTCTGCATAAATAAACTTGACAGTTGGAGCTGTGTTGGAGATACTCTTCTTTCAGGTCTTCACTGGCCAGTGAGGATCCAAGTGGTCCTCTCACAGAGGCCCCAGATCTTTCTCTCTAGGAAAAGGCTCAGGGAGGAGATTTCTGTGTATTTGGGAAACTTTAGGCCTTGGAGAACTTGTTTTTCTTAGCTTGATTCTGTAGTCCATTACTATGTCCACTGTGAGTCACTGTTGGGGGATATGCTCTAAGTAAACAAATGCTTCAGGGCTGGCATTGTGACACAGCAGGTAGAGCTGCCTCCTATGACGCCAGCATCCCATATGAGCACTGTTTCGAGTCCTGAGTGCTCCACTTCCAATCCTGCCCCATTATAATTTGCCTGGGAAAGCAGCAGAGGATGGCCCCAGTTCCTAGGCCCCTGAACCCACGTGGGAGACCTAGAGGAAGCTCTTGGCTTCATTCTGGCCCAGCTCTAGCAATTGGGGCCATTTGGGAAGTGAACCAGTGGATGGAAGACCTTTCTTTCTCTTTCTATCTTTCCCTCTCTCTCTCTCTCTCTGTAAATCTGCCTTTAAATAAACAAAATAGTCATGAAAAAATTTTAGAATTTAAAATAGAAAAAAACATAAAATGCTAATTTATGCAGCCAAATAGTGCAATTTCAAGTTCTACCTTTACCCCCTTTTTCTCTCAGCCTTATTATCTGTGTAATGGAGAGCCTTATCCTCTACCTGCCTTGAGATGGTTCTAAGATGGTTCTAATGCCTGGGAAATTGTCCTGTGGCAAGAGGCCACAGTGTCTAAGAAGTGTTTATAGTAAAGTAGTGTTGAGCATAAGTGGAGATAAAGGTAATCCTAAGGAAGGGATAGGATTCCTGTTGGGTTATTTAGTCCAGAAAAATATTCTGTGAAAGGCTAAAACTCTTCAATGCATGAGAGAAAGTTTTGTGATCAGTTTCTGGATGAAGTGAGAAGGAATATTGAAAACAGTTGATTAAATAATGTGTGACTTTTAAGATATTCTGCTCCAACAAGATTCCTGGGAAACCAGTATGATAGATGTTCTAGAAATCTACAATGATAAAATGTTCTGAGTGATGCCCACCAGGAGTCATGTAGCCCTGGGTTGTAGGAAATCACCGGACCATAGATCAAGACAGCCTTATTGTCTAGGTAACAGGCATTTATTTCACCTAACTCCTACTTGCAGCATCCATTCTTGGCCTGATGAGATTTTTGCTTTATATATCAGGGCAAAATATTTGAAGGTTTACATTTTTGTCATTAAATATTAAGCATACCTCGTCTATATCTATCACAGTGCATTATGATGAGTTCTACATAAGCTCGCCCCCCTTGCAAGACTGAGAACTTCCTTATTTAGGGAATAGTACAGAGTTTATTTTAACATTTTCTTTGTCTAGTGTGGGATGGGGCATAGTAACCATTTCATGAATGTTTATTGAATGACTATCCAAATCTTCTTTAAGATTTATTTTTTTTTTGTTTGTTTGAAAGGCAAAGTTACAGAGAAGCAGAAGCAGAGAGAGTAAGAGAAATCTTCCATCCTCTGGTTCAGCCCCTAAATGGCCACAGTGGCTTGGACTGGGCTGATCCAAAGTCAGGAGCCAGGAGCCTCTTCTAGGTCTCTCATGTGGATGCAAGGGCCCAAGAACTTGGGCCATCTTCCACTGCTTTCCAAGGCCATAGCAGAGAGCTGGATCAGAAGTGGAGCAGTCATGATTTGAACCGGCACCCATATGGAATGTTGGCACCACAGGTGATGGCTTTACCCACTAGACCACAGTGCTGGCCCCCCAAATCTTTACCAGTAGTGCTTTCCTTTTAACTAGTCAGGTTATTTTTTTATTTTTTTCCAGTTAACAGCCTTCTTTAATTGCTTTTAGCTGACTCATTGTGGTCTTAGAGAACTTTGGATATGATTTGATTTTTACCATTTCCTCTGTTGATCCAACAGAGGGCTTGGTAGTTTTAGTATGGTTTGGAGTACAGGTACACATGTTCTTTGGGCCTCTATATTTTCCTTTTAATGTTTTTTTGATTAATGGGGCCATCTTTTAAGTCCAGAAAAGATGTGTCTTGAGACCAAGATTCCACTATTTTTAAAAAGGTTTTATTTATTTATTTGAGAGGTAGAGTCACAGAAGGAGGGACAGACACACATGTCTTCCATCTGCTGGTTCACTCCCCAAAAGGCTCCAATGGCCAGAGCTGGGCCAATCCGAAGCCAGGAACCAGGAGCCAGGAGCTTCCTCTGGGTCTCCCAAGCTAGTTCAGGGGCCTAAGCACTTGGGCCATCTTCCACTGCTTTCCCAGGCCATTAGCAAGAAAGCTGGATCAGAAGAGGTGCAGCTAGTAATCAAGCCAGTGCCCACATGGATGCTGGTCCCTCAGGTGGAGGCTTAGCCTATTGTGCCACAGTGCCGGCCCCTTAGATTTCACTATTAAAAAAAAAGATTTATTTATTTATTTGAAAGTCAGAGTTACAGAGAGAGGGAGAGACAGAGAGAGAGTGATCTTCCATCAACCAATTCACTTCCGAGATGGCCACAATGGCCAAGGCTGGGCCAGACTGAAGCCAGGAGCCAGGAGTGTTATGCAAGTCTTCCATGTGGGTGGCAGGGGTCCAAGTACTTGGTCCATCTTTTGCTGCGTTTTCCTGGCCATTAGCAGGGAGCTGTATCAGAAGTGGAGCAGCCAGGACACAAACCAGCATGGTCATAAGGTGATGGCTTTATCTGCTACATCACAATGCCAGTCCTTCTGGTTTCCTAATGCCAGTACTTTTAAATGTATGCCTTTGCTACTTGACTTTTATTTTCCTAGAGTTAGGCAGTGTGACTCTTTTCTTAAAAAGTCTTAATTTGGGGGCAAACTGTTGAAATCGTTACCTAATATATACTAAACTGATCTGTATATAAAGAGAATTGAAAATGAATCATGATGTGACTGGAAGGGGAGAGGGAGCGGGAAAGGGGAGGGTTGTGGGTGGGAGGGAAGTTTTGGGAGGGGGAAGCCATTGTAACCCATAAGCTGTACTTTGGAAATTTATATTCATTAAATAAAAGTTTAATTAAAAAAAAGTCTTAATTTCCCCAGGATCCAGCACACAGCTCCATTCTTCACTCTTGCTCATTATATGCTTTCTATATCACCAGCAATTGAACAGACCATGGAGGATATTGGAATTTACCCTCAAAAGACTGTAGTCATGGCTAATGGAATCTGGATTTTCTTTATTTATTGGAAAGACCGAGAGAGAGAGAGAGAGAGAGAGAGAGAGAGAGAGAGAGAGAGAGAGAAAGTCTTCTATCTATTGGTTCACTTTTCAAATGACTGCAATAGCTATGACTGGGCCAGGCTGAGGCTAGGAGCCAGGAACTCCAATCCTAGTCTCCCACATGAGTGGCAGGGGCCGAGGTACCTGAGCTGGTATCTGTGGCCTTCTCAGGAGCATTAGCAGGGAGCTGAATTGGAAGTGGATTAGGCAAGACTCAAGCCAGTGCTCTTTATGAGATGCCAAAGTCACAAGTTGTGGCTTAACCCACCATGCCACAACACTGCCCCCTAGGCTTTCTAATAACATTGTCTATAGTCACCATATTTAGCAAGTAGATATGCTAGAATTAATGCTGACAGAAAAGGGAATCTATTTTTCCTGGAGGTCACCCTTCAAGTCCAAATAGTGACTTCACATGTCATTTACAAATGAGTTCCAGTAGGGATTACAGTTTGAAAAACCCACATACTCTAAAGTAGGGTATTGGTCTGTTTTGCATTATTCTAACAAAGTATCCTAGTCTGGGTAACTTCCTAAAGAAAAGAAGTTTATTTTGCTCACAGTTCTGGAGGTTCAAGGGCTCACATCTGCTGTTGGCCTTCTTGTTGGCAGGGCCCAATGTGGCAAAGGCTGCCATATGACCTGGGACAGGGCACACACATGTGTGTCTCCTCAGATCTCTCTTACTCTTCTTATAAAGCCACCTGATTTCAATCATGCAGGCTCCACCTGGATGACCTTGTCTGACCTTATCATCTTTAAGTCTCTTTTTTTAAGCACTGCAGTTAGATTAAGTTTTCACTCTTTCAGTATCCCACATGGGTATTAAACTCAAACATGTGAACCCTTGGGATGTGCTCAAACCATATTCGGGCAATTAGGAAGGAAGAAATTGTAGGAAAACATTTCATGTGTGCCTTGATTCTGCTTTCTCAAGGGGCCCTCCATTGCCTTCATTAGGTCGATGTTCATTAGGAAACCAAAAGGTCAATGAAAAATCGTTGGCGCACACTACTCCCTGACCTTTGCTTTACACATATCTTATTCTTGTTTGTCAATTTATTCACACAAATAGGGCCAACACTTCATTCAGGGACTTTCTTAAATCACAGAGACTCTCAGATAAGTGAAGTGTAACTCATTTTCCCTCCTACTTAAGGGAGCCAAAAGTGTCTGACCCTACTCCTCATACTCCTGCCTGGACTGTGTGTCAAGAACCTTAGGAGAATTCTGTCTAAACTGTCAGGAGTGTTTTCGGCCAATAGCCCTGTGCAGAGCATCTTTGACCTCTTTGTTCCTCAGGGTGTACACCACGGGGTTCAGAAGGGGTGTGATGACTGTGTAGGTCACAGAGATCAGCTGGTCCTGATCCCTGGTGTTCTCAGACTTGGGCTTGAGGTAGGCAATGGAGGCACAGCCATAGTGGACAATGACCACAGTGAGGTGGGAGGCACAGGTGGCAAAGGCCTTCTTTCGGCCTTCAGCTGAGGCGATATTGAGTATTGTAGAGATAATGAGAACATAAGAGATGAAAACCAGACCCATAGGAACAACAAGTACCAAAACACTGATGATCAAAGTCAAGATCTCATTGACAGTGGTATCAGTGCAGGAGAGCTTCATCACTGGTCGGATGTCACAGAAGAAGTGGGCCACCTTTGTGGCACAGAAAGGTAATCTGAAAACAGAAGTCACCTGTGTGATGGCTACAATCAGCCCAATGCTGCAGGCACCCCACACCAGCTGGATGCACACCCTTTTGTTCATAATAACTGTGTATCTCAGGGGGTTGCAGATGGCCACATAGCGGTCATACCCCATTGCTGTGAGCAGGAAGCAGTTAGTGATGCCAAATGTTACAAATAAGAACATCTGGGTGGCACAACCTGCCAATGATATGGACTGGCTCATGCCCACGAGGCTAGAGAGCATCCTTGGCAGAATGACCAATGTATATATGGTCTCTGAAGTGGACAGCATGCTCAGGAAGAAGTACATTGGAGTGTGAAGATGATGATCAATTCGGATAATGGTCACAATGATTACATTGCCTGCTATAGTTAAGATGTATAGTGTAAGGAACACAACAAAAAGGGTGAGTTGATACTCATGGAAGCTGGAGAAACCTTGGAATGTAAATTCAGTAATGAGAGTGCAATTCTCTCTCTTCATTGAGTGATTTCCAAATCTGAAATGTAGAAGAATAAAAGTTATACTGCTTCAGTAAGGCAGGTTAGACACATTTCCAGAATTGATTGAATCTAGTTCTCAGCTATAAATCTGAGGATAAATTTCCTAGTGGATTAAATTTAATCCCTGGGTTTACATAGCTTCACATAGAATAATTTTACTCTGTGTCTGTCTATTAGTTTTCTACATATAGCAGAGTCATGTAGTCTCATTTTTCTTACCATATAACTATGCATGTCTCTACTTCACCCCTATTCTCCTCCCTGACCTTGAAATGTCCTTCTTCCTTTTCTGCTTTTATCCTTTAGAGATGATTGAAAGTTTTCAGTCCTCCATACAATCATATTATATTCTTATGTTCTTGTGTCTATTTGGATTATTTTGTAGCCTCATCGTTATTTCTTCTTTCATATATACACTCAGGAACTTTGTAATGTCTATCATATGTTTCATATCTGACTAGTTCAGGATTATGCATGAATTAGATGCTTGAAAACAATGTTTAGGGGTGAAACAGAGACTTCTTTTCTTTCAAAACTATGAATCTTTCCTACTGCACATCTCCTAGGAAGGAGAAGCAATACAGATACAGAAAGGTTCATCCTGTTTTCAAGAAGGGGAAGGGAAATTTTAACCAACAACCACCTCTCCCCACAACTGTCTGAATGATGGAAGCCTGCTGACAGTTCCCAGCACTGATTCACATATGTTATAAACCGTGCTACATCTTTACTTTCCCTAAACTCAAAAGCAAATTTACAGCCAATACAACTTTGTGAGTAAGCTTACACCTACTTTGCAGGGCTAAACAATTGTACCGGGGAGGATGCAACAAATTCAAGTGTCCCTTACCCAAAGCCAAAGCAGACTCTGAAGATAAAAAACAGAGATACACTAAAGATACATCATTTTGTTGTGAGATGGGGATCATTCCAATTTATGTAATATTTCACATTTTTGTCTCTTTAAACAGTAAGCTCCTGTAGGGTATTTAAATTATATTCTGATTTGCTTATGCATATTCAGAAAGCAACTTTTTGCATAAAGTAAATCACATCAGTGATGAAGGTTACTAGGCATGGAGACTTTTCTTAAGATTAAAAAAAAATCTATTTACAAGTTGTTGATGACCAGCTGTTAATCATTTGCACTAAGAATGTTAAAAGAGCGTACGGCTGTAATAGAGAATATTTCCCAATGGAAAAAGTAATTTGACACTAAAATATGTAGTTAAAGACATTCATCTTCTGTGAGGCTGTTGAGCATAAACTAGGCAATAATCTAGCCGTGGGTTAGTATGCTAAGTCTATGGTGAAATCAGAAATGCCCGACAGAATTTTTGATTGTTATAACAACAAGCACAGGTGCTACTGGTAATTAATGCTGCTCAATGTCCTGTAATAAATACATGGGACTGTGGAGCCCATGGACTTATTATGTCCCAAATACCAATACTGTTCCCATTGAGTAATACTGAGCTAGATTGCTATCTATTCTGGCTAAAGTGTGCTATCTTAATGAAAAAGAATGGCTCTACTGACCTGGTTAGCATCCTCCACCCTTAAGGGCCTATAATTCTTCAAAGGAAACCAAGGGAAGGAAGAGCAAACATATCCTTATGAAGACCTACCCTGCTGTGACAATAGCTGTTTTGCTGCAATAAATTGGAGTCAGTCTATGGCTAGCAAGCCCCATATCATTCCCTTTTTAAAGAGCACTTACATGATTCTGCCTTGTCCCAGACACAACAGGAGAGCTGGGCTAGAGGAGGCCAAGGAATAAAAATCAAAATTTTAGGATCCCTTGGCCACACTGTGGAGGTGCAAGGAAAAGCAAAGTGAGCAAAAGGATCTGTGACAGCGTCTGAGACCAAGCAGGCAGGAGATAAACACGTTCTATTGAGAAGGTGTTGAGATCTGGGAGTCACAGTCATTCTTGACAGACCCTTTGTTTGGACAAGTCTTTGAAGCCAGAGAAGGTGCTCTCCAAGGATCAGCCAGTTGGGTTTCTGGAAGTCACTCCCTGAAGACATGCTGAGAACCACCTGAGCTGGGAGGATGCAGGCAGCAGGTGCCTGGGGATCTCATTATATGTGGGATTAGTGCTTTGGGAGACTGGAAAAAGTTTTTTTTCCAGTAGGAACATTATTAGAGGAAGTTGGTCTGTTTAGATGAGATTTACTATTGGAGTAAGTACACTGTGTGTTTTTGTTTTAACAGATGTGCCTTACAAATCTATAGCGACAAATAGAGGCAGCCCAACCTCACAGCCATCTTGGATCCCAGGAAATCCAGACCATTCACTTACAGGCACAGACTCTCCCCAGAATGAGAATCTGGTTTTCTTTTTATAATAAAAACAGCTAAATGAGGCCGGCGCCACGGCTCAATAGGCTAATCCTCCGCCTTGTGGCACCGGCACACCGGGTTCTAGTCCTGGTCGGGGCACCGATCCTGTCCCGGTTGCCCCTCTTCCAGGCCAGCTCTCTGCTGTGGCCAGGGAGTGCAGTGGAGGATGGCCCAAGTCCTTGGGCCCTGCACCCCATAGGAGACCAGGAGAAGCACCTGGCTCCTGCCATCGGATCAGCGCGGTGTGCCAGCCGCAGCACGCCAACCGCAGCGGCCATTGGAGGGTGAACCAACGGCAAAAAAGGAAGACCTTTTTCTCTGTCTCTCTCTCTACTGTCCACTCTGCCTGTCAAAAAAAAAAAAAAAAACAGCTAAATGGGCCATGACTTAGCAGAGGGAAGTTTATGATGCCTGTCTTTGCAAAGTAGCATTCAGGATTGGAAGTGAATATCCTTTAGCCATGAAGATCTTCTCATGGGAGCTAGAGAGTGAAGATGATGCTTCAAATGCTCTGTTTGCTTTACCCAGAGTCGCCTTCCTTTCTTTCTTTGGCAAAAATTTAGTCTGTCAAGACCCAATTTAAATTTACTTCCCAATGGAGACTTGCCATGAGTAGCCTTAGTGCTTCTTTAGCAATTTCTTAGTCTAACATGTGGTGTGTGTCTGTGCCCATCCATTCTTCAAGCACTTAGCATATACCAGGACTTTTGTTAGTTGCTAGGAATTCAGAAATGAAGAAGATGCTGCATCGGCCTTTGAGGGGGCCACAGTTTAGTTACTGGTGATAGAGAATCATCATAAACTGAAACAGTTACTGCATGTAAATGAGGCAGGGAGGAGACAGCAGTCCTTGATTACACTCAGGTTGATTACAGAAAATTACATTGTGTAGGTAGGTAAAGAGAGACCAGCTGACAAAGGATTTAAATGTATTTGGATTTTATCACTTTTAAGGGTCTGTCATCTGTGTCTCACTTATCCCTTCTGTTCACGGATTTCAAAGTTCCTTAACAACTGACTTCTCAAGGTAATTAACTTTTGTGACTGTTAGCCACCCTATTTCCTCTTCTTGTCTCTCCAGTGATTGTGCTTCCCTGCTAGACAAAGACATCATCAGTACTGGGATTTGACAGGACTGACGTGGCAGCAGTGTGAATATGGATTTGAGGTTGGTGAGAAGAGGCAGGGAAACCAGCTAGGCTGGTGATATAACAAAAAAAGCTGGGATTGATTAGAGGGGTAACAATGAGCCTGGAGAGGAGGGAGAGATGTGAAACATATTTGAGACAAATCAATAGGGCTTGTACATGGATCAATGTGTGGATCAATGGAGAGGAAAAACCAATCCTTTCATAAACTACTCTCATGAAGTTCATTCATACTAACTTCCTGATCATTCACAAATATGCATAGTTTCCAACTCTAACACATGAATCAAACTAACTGATCTCTATATCAATGATTCATCATTGGATATTGTTGATGGCTATGGGATTTCAACAGAACAGGATAGTGTTAATGAAAAGAGATCAATAATTTATGATGTCATTGCTTTGGGGGCAAATTAAGATTTTGGAAATGGAAGCTGGGTTAATGGTTCAAAAATGTAGTGCCTGGTAAAAGGGAGAAATATTCAGCTTCAGTGCCAACTAATGTTTATTGAATGCTCGCATAGATTTTCCAATCCTCCAAGTGACCTTATAAAGTCAATATTATCCCATTTTATGGGTAAGAGATGTGTGAGAGACCACTCAGCCATTAACAGTAAATATATTTGGATTTGGTGCTAGAAATAAATGAGCACATGCAGAGTGACTCTAGAAATAACGTTGGCAAAGCAGCCAAAAGAACCTCTGTAAACTTTCCTAGTAATGCAGACTGCTTTGTTTGGGGGCCAGATTCCTGGAATCTTATTATATTTCATTCTGGCATTCAACTCAGATTAGTATCTCAGGTCCAGACTTCCTAATGACCCTTTGAAATTGCTAATAGGATTCCTTCAGAACACTAAGTAGGACTCACACAGATTTAACTGAGGTCCTAAAGTTATGTCTGTTCTTGAACTGTCTTCTACCATATTCTTATCACCCACAGGTGGAGTTTCCAACTTTTTATGTATGATGACCTTTTAATTTCAAAATATTTCATAAATCTATACTAGATAATAATGGTCATATAATGATAATTGTACTATCTGTATATATTGATAAAACAGTACATTTTGAAAAAGAGAACCATAAGGTTAGTATTTGGTGCTTTAAATTAAATTATGGTATCTTCAAACATGGTTGCATATGCTCTTTGGTAAGTATTTTAGACTGTGTGTGAGAATTAGTGGTACATATGAATCCTTAGACTCTTTGAAATGGCAATTAAGCAAATAGGAGAGAAAAAAGGATGATGCAATGAAAAGAGTTTTGGCAGTAAATGAGTATTGGGGAAGGAAATCTGGAGGAGAATTACAGACAGGTTCTGAATGGTGTATTAACACATGGCAGGTGTATCCAGGAATTAATCCTTGGGAGTTCCTAGGGAAATAGTTAGGAGTCCTTTTGCTAGAACATGAGATCAGAGACAATAGGAGAATCCCATTTGTGAAGACAGAACCCCATTTGGGAAGAAAGAACTTACTCTATGAATTGCAATCCTGCTGTCAAAGCTCTATGTCCATATCAAGGGTGACTTGATGGTGACTACAGAGAGCAGAGTGGGTGGTTGGGGAGGAGGTGCTTCCCATGTACCTGAAGGTCCATGACACTGTTGGCTACTCACAGTAGCCCTGGGAGATTGATATTGTTAACCTAAGTGTGCAGATAGTAAATGAAGGCCAAGGAAGTTAAGTAACACCCCTGATGCCTTATGCTTACAATGGTGGATCAATCATTGGGAATATATACATTTCTGGGGCCAAAGCCTGTGCTCTGTGTACAATATCACAGAACATAAGTATCAGGTATTTTGGATTATTGGTTTCTTGGAAGGAAGTCAGGATGAACAACTGTGGGAAAGAAGATACACGTACAGGTTAGGAGTCTGATGTGTCCAGTAGCCCTCGGCCCACCTCAGAATTCGTTTTTTCCCTTCCTCTTTGTGGTTTAGAGAAATGATGCCCCAAAATATTTACGGAACAAAGGCATATTACAACATACAATTTCTGAACTTTTTGATTTCCAAAGTCCAAGGACATCCCCAAAAGAATTTAAGATTTGTATAAATCCACAATTTGGAAGACTCCTTCTTCTCTTAGTAATAAGGAATTGTATAGTTTAATGATAAAGGAGAAAGGTGGCTACAATAATCATGAGCTTATATTGAAGCTTCAGACCCTGCGGTTGTGTTGCTTATGTTTGAATCCTGAATCTGCTGCCCACTATCTCTGTGGCCTTCTTTAGTCTTTGAAGGTCTCAGTTTCCTCATCTGTAAAATGAAAATAATAAAATGCCTATCACATTGAAATGTGGTGAGGATCAACTGAACAATGTTTAGCATTTTGCCTATCATCAATGATACATACACTCAGTAAAGGTACCAAAAGAGGATGTCAGAAAGCCTGAAAGTATAGTAACAAAAGGAAAAGAGGTATAAGGGTTGCCTGCTGATGATAATTATATTTTCACTGCTGTCACTATTCCTTCTTCCTTTTAATAAATAATTATTGATGGCTGGCGCCGCGGCTCAATAGGCTAATCCTCTGCCTGTGGCGCCAGTACACTGGGTTCTAGTCCCGGTTGGGGCGCTGGATTCTGTCCTGGTCGCTCCTCTTTCTGTCCAGCTCTCTGCTGTGGCCTGGGAGTGCAGTGGAGGATGGCCCAAGTCCTTGGGCCCTGCACCCGCATGGGAGAGCAGGAGAAGCACCTGGCTCCTGGCTTCGGATCAGCGCGATGCGCCAGCTGCAGTGTGCCGGCCGAAGCAGCCATTGGAGGGTGAACCAACGGAAAAGGAAGACCTTTCTCTCTCTCTCTCTCTCTCACTGTCCACTCTGCCTGTCCAAAAAAAAATAAAAAAGTAATAATTATTGAGCATATATGAGCACTCTGTACCGGGCATATCTAAGAGAAACTGATGAAAAGAGAACACAGAGTGAAGCCTGTTCCAGGTACATATAATATCTTCCTTAGTCTGGGTTCCCTAGAAAGCAGAAGTTGAAACTGAGACCCAAATGCAAGTGACTGATTAAGGGAATACTCTCAGAGAAAACGGAGTGAGAGAAGCAGGATGGGATAGAGAAGATCTAAGCAATAATGTGGAGGTTAACTTGAGGCCGATTCAGTGGAGGGCTCTAGAATTTTACACTAAGATTAGTTCCATCTTGAGGCATGATGAGGGGCACTACCCACCCACTGTTTTACGATGCCTTATGACAAGAATAGCAAGAATAATGCCTATCATCCTATTGCAATGCATTGTTACATTTTTTCTTATTTGATTTTCATCAAATCTGGTAAATCCCTCCATCTAGCTCTGCAAATGCATCCATCTCTTCTTTCATTAATATTTTCCTTCTTTGTTTCACTCTCTCCCTCTGGTTCTGTGTCATTAAGATGCCCATGTGGGCTACCTTTGCAGGTGAGAATTGTACTATCTTAGATTTCTTTCAGCCAATGACAATTCTTTATGGAAGAGAGCAGCTATGCACAGTCAGCATTTCAACATTCACATCAACTGAGAATGGGTACACCAGCCAGCAGGGGGTGTCCCTGCAGAGCAAAAACAGAGTATATCATATCCCAGGTGTCTGGGGAGAGCGAAGGAGGTAGGAAAGATGGAGGCTCTTCTTTTGCAATTTCCAAATATGAAGGAAGACATTTTTATTGCTGTTGCTTAAGCAGCTTGAAAGATAAACTTTTCAACCAGCTTGTAAACTGGCTATTAGAGCTTGTGTCCGACAGCTGTCTAGGGTTTATGCATGTTGTAATAGGCACAAGGTAAACAATTAATGGTGTGGATTGTTTGTGGTTGTTAATTATAGTATAAAATATAGCACTGGGAGTGTCATGTGTACCCAGCAGAGGGCCTGTCATTTTAGAGCTCTGATTTTCTTACTGAGGCCAAATTCAGCATACGTAAATGCCTGTGATATGATACTATATATTCTTCCCAGGCTGCCTGCTAGTTTACAGTACCTTATGCCACAAGTAACAGGAATAATGTCTAACATTATACTACAGTGCATAGATATGCTTTATCTTACTTGATTTACATCAAGTTTGATAAACCCATCTGTCTGGCTTGGCAAATCCACCCATCTCTTATATCATGAATATTTTCCTTCTTTGTTTTATTTTATCCCCACCCCCAACCCCATTCCCAGATCAGGCACCTGGTGTCCTCATACTATCTGTTATCTGAATAACTTCCTCATTGTGTCATCTCAACAAGTATTTTTCATTTCAATGCTATTAAGACTGACTAGCATCTAAGAGAGGGTTTTTTTACCCAAAACTCTGAGCAAGGAGTCTTTGACCTCTTTGTTCCTCAGGCTGTATACAACAGGGTTTAACAGGGGAGTGATGACAGTGTATGTCACTGAGATGAGCCTGTCCTGCAGGGAATTTTGGGATTTGGGTTTTAGGTAGATGAAAGAGGTGCAGCCATAGTGGACAATGACCACTGTGAGGTGTGAGGCACAGGTTGCAAAGGCCTTCTTCCGGCCTTCAGTAGATGCGATCTTGAAGATGGCAGTGACAATCAGGACATAGGAGATGAAGATCAAGACCATGGGCAGAACAAGAACACACAGACTGATGAGCAAAGTGATAAATTCCTTGATGGTGGTGTCAGCACAGGCGAGCTTCATGAGGGGCCGGATGTCACAAAAGAAGTGGGAGATGACACTGGCGTCACAGAAGGGCAGACTGAACACAGAAGACACCTGGATGATGGCTGTGCTCAGCCCAATGCTCCAGGACCCACCTGCCAGTTGCAAGCATGCCTTTTTTCCCATGATGACTGAATATCGCAGAGGGTTACAGATGGCCACATACCGGTCATACCCCATAGCTGTGAGCAGGAAGCAGTTGTTGACACCAAAAGTGAGATAGAAGAAGAGCTGACTGGCACACTCTGGGATGGAGATGGCTTGTTCTGGGTTGAGGAGACTGGACAGCATTCGGGGGATGATGGCCACGGTATAACAGGTCTCAGAAATGGACAGCACACTTAGGAAGAAGTACATGGGTGTGTGAAGTTGACGGTTCAGGTGAATAACTGTCAAGATGATGGCATTACTGGCAAGGGTTAGCAGGTATAAGATCAAAAATGCCACAAAAAGGATGAGTCTATGGTGCCACCCAAAAATAGAGAAACCTTCAAAGGTAAAATTCGTTACCACTGTGAAATTGGTTCTTGACATTGAGGAGAATCTGGGTCTGAAAGAGATGAAGTGGGAAAATTAACTCTTCAAGCTGGACTCAGTAGCCTGGTCCAGGTAATCATCAGTCATGCAGAGACTCAAAAATGGGGTAGCTCAAGGTGTTATAAACACTCAAAATTCAATATTGGCCAAGTGCTCAAAGATCTCTCAAGTTCTCAGAGCCTTTGGATTGGGGAAGATGTAGTGGGGGACAGGGAGAGAAAAAATATGCAAAGAAAGTATTGGAAACTCCTATCTATCTTTGCTAGAAGTAGATATAGACTAGAGAAGCCACTAAAATTACTGTGCTCACCTCTGGAACACCACTCAAACTCACCTTGTTTAAACCAACAATGGTCCCTTGTGTGTCAGAGTGCTAAGGACACACCTAACAAATGAGTTAGTTTGAGCCAGAGATAGAGCTGTGAGGGGCACATTCCTGGGAGGCAAGGGACAAGTTCCAACTCTGTTCCAAAGGGTTTCCATTCAGTGAATTAAGGCAGCAAACACTGCCTCCACACGTGGTTCAAAGTAAAAATTACTAATGACTGGAACATGGCAGCGAGAGGAAACACTGCTTTTTATTTTATTTTTTTAGAAGAGTCTGGTGTGTGGACCTATAATGATCTGTGAACCAGAATCAACTCCCTATCCATTCCCACTTTCTTCCCATAGCCCCAACATAGCACTTGTGTTAGTAAATACCTGCACCTCCCTTCTTCTATGTGGAGGGTCGCTTCTGCTTCGATTATCTAGTCTCCAGTTAAGTTCAATAAAACTTCTGAGATTTGGAAATATTAATATCTGTAAGGCAACAGTGATTAAAAAAAAAAACAAGAAAATCTTTAAGTTCATAAAAGTCTCTGTCTTTAACCCCAGTGTAAATGGAGAGATGCCTGGTTTTCTTTGCTTGTTCCATTTGTCTCCATTTGCTTATCTATAAAATAGAGAAAAGATTATCCACCCCATCATGTTGCCATGGAGATTATATACGAATACTGTATATAAATTGCCATAGTCAGTTCTTGATAAAAAGCAGACAAACAATACATTCAATTTTTGCTTCTCTCCCTTCATCTGACCCCCTCATCCCCAATCCCCACTTCCCATACCTCTTGGATCTAACTGTAAGTTGGGACCACACACACACACACACACTTTCTTGCTTTGTTGTGTTTATGGATGGCTATTGTCATTAGTTTCTCTAGTCCTTGTCCATAGACTGGAAAGAACAATCCTTAATTTTCTTACCCACTTCTCTTCTACCACTTCTCTTCTAACTCTAGATTCTGAAATGTGGGGGGATGAGATGGGGTGTTCTGGAGTCAGACACCTTTGTTTTTTTGTTTGTTTGTTTGTTTTTTGACAGGCAGAGTGAGAGAGAGAGACAGAGAGAAAGGTCTTCCTTCCGTTGGTTCACCCCCAAATTCCGCTACGGCCAGCGCGCCGATCCGAAGCCAGGAACCAGATGCTTCCTCCTGGTCTCCCATGCGGGTGCAGGGCCCAAGGACTTGGGCCATCCTCCACTGCACTTCCGGGCCACAGCAGAGAGCGGGACTGGAAGCGGAGCAACCGGGACAGAACCGGCAACCCAACTGGGACTAGAACCCGGGGAGCTGCGGCACCAGCCCAGACACCTTTGTGATTAAACTCCAGCTCCACTTACTTCACTTGTAACCTTGAAAATGTTTCTCATCTCTCTAGGCCTGAGCGACTTCACCTGTGGAATGAAGACAGTATTAACATCTACCCAGGGAACTGATGTCTGAATTAGGCATTTAGCAGGAGAGCCCAGCACACAGAAGATGCTGCTAAAAAAATGGTAACCAAGGATATATAGATCAGACATTTTGAAATATAAATATTTTAGGTCATTACTTTATCATTTATATTTCTTAGAGAATGAAAAATGAGGGTCATTCTCTGACACTTCTCTCCTCCCAAGCCTGACATCAAGGCTAGGAGGTGGTCTTCATCCAGCTCATGTTTGGCTGGCAGCTGGCAGTTTAAAGATGTTCTGCTGTCATTTGGAGACATCAGAAAGAGATAGCAGGGAAGGAAACACAATACTGAAGCAGGGGTGAGAAGCCCAGGGACATTGGATGGCATGAGTGAGCCGTTCCCAGGGCTCCCCTGACCCCCACAAGTTCTGCAGAACGCCTGTGCCCAGAGCTTCCCACTCTGACCCTGCACTCACGCCACACTGAGGTGTCAGCCAGCCTTTTGCTGACCTGCGTCTTCCTGGACTCTGACTGAGATCTGGAGGCAGGAAGGAGAAGGAAACAGCAGGGACTTCTTTGTTCAGAAAATACATTTTTCCAGTTTAAAGAGAGGGGATTCCGTCACTGAATGCGAGTCAGATGTTCCATTCCTTGCCTTTTGGCTCCACATACCAGAATGAGACAGAGGGTGGCAGGGACAGCACCGATTGTTCCAGTTTTCCTGGCTCACTCAGTATGACATCCTTCTGATTGTATTTTGGGCTTACTTGATCAGTTAAGCCCTTTGAAACCTGTGCCTGAAATTCTGAAAGGCTAGTGCCCACATAATCCTCTCTGGCTGACATTTTTGAGCATTGATGCTTTTAGATCCCTAAGTTTTATGATGCAGTCGTATATTCACCTTTTTCCCACTTGGCAATATTACAAGAAGAGAAAAGAAAAAGAACAAGTGGTTTCCCATGACACAGGGCCATGAGGCCCCATTTAGTCACAGAATGAGTCTCTCTGCTTCATCGAGTGGTGGGATGTGACTTACATCTGACCAGGAAGGGATGTGGCTCTTTCAGGGCTAGGAGAGTAAAGCTGGAAACCACTGTTTCCAGTTGTGTTGTAGAGGCCACGACACAGAAAATCCTCCAAAGGGAATGACCAGAAGAAAACGGAAACCACCAAGGTTTCCAGCTAACTCCTCTACCTGATTAGTCAGATCTGAGAATAGCAAGCATACTGAAAGCAGCTCTCCTGTGCTTTCCCCGTTGCTCTGTCTCTTTAAGTCTGGATTTCAGCTGTCTGCTCTGCCTAGGGCCCTGGGGTCTCTTTTCCCAAAGCCACAGTGACTGTCCCCAAGGCAGCTCTAGCAAGTTCCAAACACCGAGATGTCTGGGGATCTCATTATGAAAGCAGTTCATCAACCCAATCATATAGATTGATACTAAAACAAACCAAGATTTCCCACAGGGACAAAGCCTTTGCACCAGGTCATGGTCCTGCCTTTCTCAGTGAGTGAAGAACCCTTGCTTCATTACCACAGTCATAGGGAGGGCCTCAGGACCCAGCAAGGTTTAGGGATGCAGCTTCATTAGACAAGTCACGCATACTCCAATGTCTCTTTGTCCTCACAATGAAGGATCTGTCTGTGAGCACTTTATTCATTTCATTGATTCTGTCACTAAATAATGATTAAGCAAATAATTAATTCTCATATGCTGAGTACACCGAATGTAGGAGAAACCTGAGCAGATAGTAGAAAATGCATCTACTGCATGCCACTTCTGCTGGCTTTGTATCACCTGCACATCACCGTGTATTACCTAGGAAAAGCTGAGAACCTCTTACTCTGGAAAGACTAGAAGGAAGTCTTGTATTAGAGTTGTCTTGCCACTCTCTTCCAGTGTTTAGTCAGCAAGAAGCCCCAGTCTTGTTTATCTTGTATAACGGGAGCCCAAGGTAGACCTTGCTGAAGGTTGGAGGAAAACCAGATAGCAAATCCACCAAGTTTTCCTAGGACCTGGGTCTCAGTAATTCCTAGTTCTGGTGTTCAGTATATGCCTTTCTTTTAGGAACTTGAAGAGTAGAAGATTCCCTTTCTGAGTACCAGAATACCAAGAGATGAATCCTTGAAAGACAGTTTATTGTGTTGTCTTTGACAAGACGAGAAAACTGGGAGACTGACAAGCGTGCAATAGTTGCCAGGCATTCAGTTCAATTCCACATAATCTCTGTCAAGGTCCTCAAACATTTACTAAGGGAAACTGAAAATACTTGAGCTCATCATGGCTAAGTGATGAATTCCTAGTATATTTATCACTGCTTAAGAACGGCCTGTGCATAACCTCATTGAATCTGTTTGAAATCCTTCCAGGAGTGGCACAAAGTTAGGCAGCAAATCTTATCGAGACCTTGAAGCAATCAGTTCATCTAAAGCTTTATTTGTTGATGTTCCTTCTTCACAGTTTGTCTGTTAGCTCTATTTAAATATTATAGCTCTTTGAAATTAGAAATAGAATGGAAACTCTGATATTGAAATTATGTACGGTGAAACCACTGATTTAAAAAAATGATTCTTATTGTATATTTATCTGAAATAAGATGGATGAAAAACACTATAAAAGTCTGCAGTAGATGGAGTTTTATTCTTAAAAGGGAGAAACAATACTAATGATTACACCATTTACAAATTTTTTAACTTTTCTTTTTTAATATATTTTAAGGATTTATTTATTTGTCTTGTTTACTGATTTCGACTTATTGCATTTGATTTTGAACTATAATACTGAATAATAGCAGCTAGAGTCATTTTTGTCTTTCTACAGATCTGAATTTAAATGCTTCTCATGTTTTATTAATCATTAAATATGATACTTATTACAGGATTTGGTAGATGCCATTTAAAAAAAAAAAAAGATTTTTGGCCAGCGCCATGGCTTAACAGGCTAATCGTCCGCCTTGCAGCGCCAGCACACCTGGTTCTAGTCCTGGTTGGGGCACCGGATTCTATCCCGGTTGCCCCTCTTCCAGGCCAGCTCTCTGCTATGGCCCGGGAAGACAGTGGAGGATGGCCCAAGTCCTTGGGCCCTGCACCCTCATGGGAGACCAGGAGAAGCACCTGGCTCCTGGCTTCGGATCGGCGCGATGAGCCGGCAGCGGCGGCCATTGGAGGGTGAACCAACGGCAAAAAGGAAGACCTTTCTCTCTGTCTATCTCTCTCTCACTATCCACTCTGCCTGTCAAAAAAAAAAAAAAAAGATTTTTATTTATTTGACGGGCAGAGTTACAGAGAGGCAGAGGCAGAAAGAGAGGTCTTCCATCTGTTAGTTCCCTCCCCAGATGGCCGCAATGGCTGGAGCTGAGCCAATCCAAAGCCAGGAACCAGGAGCTTCTGGGTCTCCCATGTGGGTACAGGGGCCTAAGGACTTGGGACATCCTCTACTCCTTTCCCAAGTCATAGCAGAGAGCTGGATTGGAAGAGGAGCAGCTGGGACTTGAACCAGCGCCCATATGGAATGCCAGCACTACAGGCAGCTTTACCCGCTACTCCGCAGTGCTGGCCCCTTGTAGATACCTTTTATCAGAATAAGAAAGTTGCCTTCTATTCCTGGTTTGCTTGCAAGTTTATCATGAATGGGCTGTTAAATTTTCAGGTAGCTACTTTTCTACATCCTGCCATGTAATTATATGCTTTTTATTTTGTAGTTGGTTAGAGGGTGAGTTGTATTAATAGATTCTTCTAATGCTGGTTCATTCATATATTTTTAAGGCAAACCCTAGATGATCTTTTAACATACTTTTGAATTCAGTTTGCTATTTTTTTATGTATCCATTATTGGCTGATAATTATCTTTTCCTGCTTTTCTTTTTTTGAAACCAAAGGTTTGCAATTAGCAACCTCTTTAAGTGCCTCTATAAATTTTAGTATTTAATACTATTTTCACACCTTTCTATCTCTGAGTCTGATGTCTTTTTATCTTTTTTCTTTTTCTTTGTTCAAAGAATAGATTTTTCATTATTACAATTTCTGCTTTGTTAGAGTCATTATTCTGGTGACTTTTCTATTTTTTTTTTCTGGTCAAATATGTAGGTATACATGTGTATGTGTGTGTTTCCACCAAATGTATAATTTTCCAAATATATAAGCATAAAGTTGTTCAAAATATGCTTTCATAAGTATTTTAATCTATATCCACCCTTGTATACCATTTTCCTAGCCTGATTTTGTTTATTATGACCCTCTGATTTTTCTTAATCATGGTTGTCAAATGTTTCATTTCTAAACTGATTTCTTCAAAGATCTTAACTTTATTAAAAGTCAGAATTACAGAGAGGGAGAGGCAGAGACAGAGAGATCTTCAATCCTCTGGTTCGCTCTCCAAATGACCTCATTGCCCAGGGTTAGGCCAGGCCAAAGTAGGAGCCAGTAGCTTCATCTGGATCTCCCAAGTGGGTTCAGGGGCCCAAGGATTTGGGCCATCCTCCTCTGCTTTCCCAGGCTATAGCAGAGAGCTGGATCAGAAGTGGAGCAACCAGAACTCAAACTGGTGCCCATATGGGATGCCAGCACTGTAGGTAGCAGTTTTACCTCTACTCCACAGCACCAACCTCAGGATTTTAACTTTTAAAAGTAATATATCTGGGGCAGACATTTGGCCTGGGTTCAATTCCTGGCTCTGGCTCCTGATTCCAGCTTCAGACTAATGCAGGCTCTGAGAGGCAACAGTGGTGACTCATGTAATTGTGTCCTGGTCACCCATTATGGGAGCATGGACTGTATTCCTGGCTCTCAGTTTTGGCCCTCTGAGGGTGTTTGGGAGAATGAACGCAGTGGGTGGGAGCTGTCTCTGCTTTCTGTCTCTATCTCTGTCTCTCTGCCTATCAAATTTTTTAAAAGTAACATTTCTCTTTTTAAACTTTCTTTACTTTTATATTTTAATTAATTATGACTTCATTTTTATTATTTCTAATTTCTTTTCATTTATTTTGTTATTCATCTCCAAATTTCTTGAAATTAAGTCTTCATTTATTATTTCCCAAATATATACATATACTATGTGTGTATATATGTGTGTGTATATATATATATATGTATATGGTATATATGTATATATATACCATATACTATGGTGCAGCAGGTAAAGCCACAGCCTGCAGTGCCAGTATCCCATGTAGGAGCCAGTTCAAATTCCAGCTGCCTCACTCCTGATCCAGCTCCTTGCTAATGTGCCTGGGAAAGCAGCAGAGAATGGCCCATGTCCTTGGGCCTCTGCACCCACACAGAAGACCAAGAAGCTCCTGGTTCCTGGCATAGGCCTGGCCCGGCCCTGGTTATTGTGGCCATTGGGGCATTGAACCAGTAGATGGAAGGTCTCTCTATCTCCTTCTCTCTCTCTCTCTCTCTCTCTCTGTAACTCTGTCTTTCAAACAAATAAATTAAAACTTTTTTTCTAAGAATTTCTTCTGGTGTATTTCATTAGTTTTGATGCATAGTACTTTGGTTACAGTACTACACATTTTACATTTTAGATTTTCATTTGCATTTCTTCTTCAATTCAAGTATGTTTATATTAAGAAAATGAGCTTAATACAGGAGTCCACGTCTTGGATCCAGGTGTCAGAGCTCCTGGGTTTGGGTGCCACTCTGTGATGTACTGGTTGTATGTCCTGGATGAATTGCTCAGTCTCTCTCTATCTCAATTTCCTTATTTGTAAATGCAATGAACAATATTACTTTTATAATGATTATAAAGATTGCATGAGTAAGCACTAAAAGTACTTAGAATAATGCCTAACATGGAGTAAGTGCTGTATAAGTATTTAGTAAGGTAAATTTCAGATCCATGAGGAAGGGTAATAGAGGAGAACTTGGCTATTGTGGTGCATGAAAAAAATATACATACATATATATGTGTGTATGTGTGTGTGTGTGTTTACTATCAGCATTGAGGCATCCTTTGGGGTCAAAAGAATAAATATTCTTTGTATTTTGTATTTGAATTTTAGATTAGCCTGGTTAATTATTGCTCTTGCCAATGGCCATACCACTCTAAATGCATCTAATCTCTTGTAATCATCATTGTAACCCTCCAAACCCCTATTAGCCCATCGATCATTTGATTAGTCAGTTTCCAAGAGGAATGTGTTAATATTTCCTACTATGTTAGGGTGTTTTGTCAATTACTCTGGTAATTTTATCAGTTTTTGCATAATACATTTTGGAGCTATGCTGTTAGAACTTTATAAATTCATGAACAGAATGTCTTCTTGGTGAAGTATTTTGTTTATCAATATTGTAAGTCCCTTAGTAGTTTTTTACTTTGAATAATCTTTTGTATGATATGAGTGCTATTACATCAACTTGCTTTTTGTCTGTATTTGCCTAAATACAGTGTCTACCTCTTTATTTTCAGTATTTCTGTTTCATGTTACTTTAATATACATTTTTTTATTTTTTTAAATAGTGAAGTATTATAGCATTAAAATTCAATCTGAGAGCCTCTGCATTTCAATTAATTAGCCTAATCCATTCACATTTATTATAATGATAAACTGTTTATTATTACTCTTATGTTTTGTATTTTTTATTTGCTAAGATTTCCTAATCTCTATTTATATCTTACCTAACCTTTTATTTGATTGATTACTTTTTTATTGTTTCTTTTTCTAGCTAGGGAGTCATACATCTACCATTTCTATTTCTCCTACAGGCATTCTGAATTACAATTTAATTTTGTTTTTAATAAATAATCCAAATATAAAATTTAAAATGTGAAATAGTACTACTTTGCTAAAAAAATGCTCTCCACTCATTTTTGCTTCATAGAGGCAATCATTTTAAAGTTTTTACTTATTTCTCATGTTATTTACACCTGTATTTCTGCTATAGTGTATGTAATATGCATGTAATTATTTTTTGATTCCTAACTGTTAGATATTGTCTCTTGACTTCCTAGTCCATTTATAATACCATCTGTGTGTGCATGAGCACAAACACATACACATATCTATCCTGTAATCCTCTCAGTAAAAATTAAATCTATCTTCAAAACATTCAGTATTGTGCAAATGTTATTCATATTTGAGCCATGCAGCTCATCTCTTCCTTTGAAATTGCTTTCTTGCTCAATTTTTATAATTGAACACTTTTGTTGGTATAGTTTAAAGTAGCTATAATAAATCAGCTCCCAAACTTTACAGCAAACTTTTTCTCCATGGAGTTAGATACAGTCGAACTATCAGGATATCTCCCTAAGTTATATTGATTCATTTAGGAAGGCTGCTAATTACTTGGTTTCTTGTCTTAAGACCACCATCCTGGATCTTTACTGTCCTTATCCAATCTAGTCTGGTCTGTTCTCTAGGACTGGTGCAGGGCTATGACTCAGGGATGCTTCTTCACCAGCATCCTGAGATGCCCACTGTCTGTCCTATGCAAGTTTCTCTATTTCTGGATTCCTTATGTGATGAAGCATCACTTCAGTGGCTTACTGAGGTCAAGACTACTGGATGAAAATTCTTTGAAATGCTACCCTTCTGAAAATATGTTTATTGTTTCTACATACATTTTAGTATAGCCAGATACATTATTTTAGCTTAGAAATGATTTTTCTCAATTTTGAAGCCACTGTCATTTTGTTTTCTAACCTGTGATGTAATTATTTAAAATCTTATTTCATTTGAAATCTCAGTCTTTTGAATATGATTAGTTTTTTCCCCTTGGCCTTTTTGGGAAACTTTTAGCATTTTAATTCATCCCTATAATTTTGACATCACATGATGGTGCTAACCAATGTGTTTACATTTCATTTTTTTCCTGCCATGCCAGTCACTCAATTTGGAAATTCATGTTCTTCAGTGTTTTGAAACATACTTTTTATTAATGATTGATTTTCTCTATTCACTTGTTATGAACTTATAATTATTGACCATTACAACTCTTTTATCAATCTTTCCAATTTTCTTATGTTTTTGCTGTTTTTTTCTTCTAGTATGGTCTTCTATATTAGAAAAACATGTTTGGGGTGAGGTAAAGACGCCACCTGGAGGGCCAGCATCCCATATAGGCTCTGGTTAGAGTCTCAACTGCTCCACTCCTGATCCAGCTCTCTGCTACATCCTGGGAAAGTAGTAGAAGATGGCTCAAGTCCTTGGGCCCCTGTACCCATGTGGGAGACCTGGCAGAAGCTCCTGGTTCTTGGTTTTGGAGCAGTCCGGCTCCAGCCATTGCTGCCATTTGGGAAGTGAACCAGTGAATGGAAGATCTCTTTCTCTCTCTGCCTCTCTGTAACTTTGCCTCAAATAAATAAAAAAGAAAGAAAAACACCTTGGCTATTCATTCTTATCTGAGAGAAAACTCTGATAAAGCAACTGGAAGATCTAGGTGTGTGTCTGTGAATATAGGTCAATAAAGTGAAAAGTAATTTGCATTCGAAATCACATTCAGATGTCAGTATTTAGAGATATATTCTCTTGATAATCTCCATTTCTCCAGGAAGAATTCCTCTAATGTTTTAACTCTAGTTCATAGGACTGTGGAAATAAAAAAAAAAAAGATAGAGAGATTTGTTGTACGGAGTAGTGAAAATCTCTCTGCTTTGTCTATAGAATTTTTTTCATACGCCTATTTTCATTTATAGCATTTTCCCTTCAGCTAGAAAATCTGCCTGGAAAATGTAAATCCCCAGTGTTTTATTTGAATGTTAGAGGTACCCTCAACTTACAGAGAATCTCATTATTTTATTAAATTTTCATATTGTTAGAGAGAGAGAGAGAAAGAGAGAGAGGTCTTCCATACTTTCATCTGGTAGATTACTCCCCAAATGCCCATGACAGCCAGGGCTGTGCAAGACTAAAGCCAAGAGCCTAGAACTTCATCCAGGTATCCCACATGAGCGGCAGGACCAGAGTATTCAAGACATCATCTGTTGCCACCTAGACTGCTCATTAGTAGTAAGCTGCACTGAAAGCAGAAGAACTCAGACTGGAACCAGGCAACCCAATACAGAATGCAAGTTAAGCCCCTGTGTCAAATGCTCATACCACCTTCCAGTGAGTCGTATTAGAAAAGTGGAACCCAGAGCTTATGGACCAGAATTTGCTATAATTTGCAAAGAGACAGCCCACCTTTTGTTCCAAATAGAGGCACCATCTCTATCTTCCAGCACTACTCACTCTACAAATAACCTTGCAATGATCATCTAAAATAAAAGCAGTCAGTTCTTCTATTCACAATATGTAAAAACACAGAAGAAAGGACAATTGTCATAATCAGTTCAAACCTATATAACAAAAGCTAAGCATGAAGGAAGATGTCTTATGTGTGGCAGTGAGAAGGAGTAGGTCTCTGCAATACAACATAGAAACATGGAGCATCACCTAAAGGAGAAAAGCTACACAACTTGTATAAGTGAGACATACTCTTTAAGAGGTTTTATGAACAATTTACTACACTACATAAAGAAAGACAATAATGTGTTTTTGGTTTCAAAAGTTGGAAAAGCTTTTTCTCCAATCATTGAGCCATTAACATAATTAGGAACTTTTGTCTTTCACATATAGATTACAGATAATAAATGTAAAGATACATGGTTATTTATTTAAATGGAAATGAATAAGCTTCTCAAAGTTTTTGAAGATATTAAGTCAATGGAAGTAAATGGCAGAAACCTCTTTGTAGTTCCTAGGGAACAGTGGATAAGTTTCAGTGATAAAATGCAAAAATAACGCATTAGAAAAAGAAGGCTTACATTATGGTTAAAGCACAAAGTTTCTGAGTTACTTATGAAAGAAGTGGGATTTTTAAGTTAAAACAGATTTATTCGGAAGTATACAAGCCTTTAAAGTTAAAAATAAAAGAGACGAATTTAATCAGATAACAGTAAGAAACAAAAGAAAGAATCACCAAATAAATCCTTGGGCAGCCGCATGCAGTGCAGGTGAATCTTTCATCGACTCTACCAGGGGAGTTTCAGAGAAGAAGTGAAGAAGTGCCCTAGAGTGGCAAGGGCTCCACGACACAAGTAGCCTGATAAGTGGAGTGGAGTCTGCAGTGGCAGAAGCATAGAAGGGATGTGATTCACTTCAACACGATTATGAATGGTGTGAACAGAGCTAATACACATTCATTCAACTCACATAATATTAGGAAGTACATGATGACACATTCAGTTCAATACAACTCAATCTTGGTATTTTGGAAAATCCCACACATCAAGTCATTTTCAACAAGGTCATAGCTGGATTTCTCTTTCCTTCTTATGGTAGGTCGCGGAGACTCGGTTTCTTTAAAGCTGCTATGAACTTCATGGCCCCAGACTCATTCAGAGACAGTCTTCATTCCCTAAACATGACTTGATCTCCCATAATAAAGACAATGGAAATAATTTTGGTTAGTGTATTTTTGGGATGTTGCTATGTGACAGACTCCTTTCTCGGTAATTTGTGCTTAATTCATGTCAGTGTCACAGTATTTTTATGAGTTAAATACTACTATCTATTTTATATATTACAGAAGTGAGTTACACAGAGGTTCAGATTTTGTCTGAGGTGAAGCAAGAATTAATTGTTGGGGTCTTTGGCTCCAGCATCTTCATACTTAACCACTATGCTCTAGTAATTGTCATACTGCTTCATCTGGATCTGATGAACACTTATCTCTCTAACTCGATGCTACAAGATTCATGTTACTTGATGTACATCATTCACCTTTCCTTCACCATCTTGGATAGTGCCTTCCTCATAGTATTCTCTAACCCTAAAACTGACTCAGGTGCCCATCCTTTATGTTTCCATACCATCCTATAGTTATCTCCATGATATCATCCTTATCCTCTTGTTTATCCTTCTAATTTTGTTCACTCTGTAGTAGCTCACTTCATTAGAAAGCATCATTAACAATAATTTACCCAGACCAACACCTCCCTACTCCCATAAACTTCTTCCCAAATATGCCAGTCATCTCCAAGATCTGCTAAACTTTGGCCATCATTTGTCAAATTCTTTCTAGATTCTTCACAAGTCCATTGACATTCATGACTGTGTCACCCAGTTCTTCTGTGTCACTTTTAGCTTAAACAACAGCTTCCTACTCGCTGCCATGGAATATTACCATTATGTGGTCATCTGCAACTCTATGGTATTCAGTCATCATGGGTATGACATCTCTATGTCCACTTGGCATCTGGATACTGGGAATTGACCTTGGCATGACAATCATCCAGGCAGTATCTGTGTCTGGCCTGCAATTCTGTGATGTCTTTGTTGTCTCCCATTTCTGTAATGTGAGACCCAGTTGAAGCTGGCCTGTACAGACACCACTCTCAAGGAGATAATCACCTTGTTCCCATGTTTGTTTCTTTGCCCTACCCATGGGCGTGGTCTTCATCTCCTATGTCCCATCATCTCCACCATCCTTAAGACTGCTTCAGGGGCTGGTGTTGTGGTGCAGTGGATTAAAGACCTGGCCTGAAGTGCCAGCATCCCTTATGGGCGCTGGTTTGAGACCCGCTACTCCACTTCTGATCCAGCTCTCTGCTATGGCCTGGGAAAGGAGTAGAAGATGGCCCAAGTCCCTGGGCCCCTGCACCCGCATGGGAGACCCAGAAGAAGCTCCTGGCTCGTGGCTTTGGATTGGCACAGCTCTGGTCGTTGCGGCCAATTGGAGAGTGAACCAGCGGATGGAAGACCTCTCTCTCTCTCTCTCTCTCTCTGCCTCTCTTCTTTCTGTGTAATAATTCTGACTTTCAAATAAATAAATAAATCTTTAAAAAAAAAAAAGACTGCTTCAGCTTAGAGTTGGAACCACCTTCAGCTTAGAGTTTGCCGCCTCTGTGTCCTATCTAATGGTTGCCCTCACTCATTATGGATATTGTCTCCCTCATCTATCTTAAGCCTAAGTCCCAGAGTTCTCTAGGGCAGGATAGATTCATCTCAGTGACCTGCATCATCGTCATCCCTCCCCTGCTGAATCCCACAGTGCGCGCTCTGAGAAGCAGATTTGTGAAGTTCGGAACAAGTTTATGGTTTCTGTTTCACTGGTGTGTAGGTATCATTGTGAATCCAGAGAGCCCATGCCATTCTCCTCCATAGTGCTACCTCATGTCCTGTGCCACCAATACCATGGAGTAAAAAGGTGGGACTTCAATAAGACTGATAATAAATTTCTTTCTATTTGTACACCACTCTATAGTTTCTAAGAAATGATTACAAACAGGATTTCACATACTTCTCAGTGAACGCTGTAGAGCTGTCAGGACAACAGTGATCATCCCTGTCTCATAAATGAAGAAACTTAGGCACATGTAAGGAGAACTGATTTACCCAGGCTCATGAATGGCTGCACAATCAGAATTTGTATCTAGGTTTCCTATAATTGTCTCTTGATCTTTCTAATGAAAGGGTTACACAGAAACTTCTTGAGCAAAGTCAAGGTCTTTAATGAATGGTGTAAGAAGAACTCTTACTTTAGGGTACTTTTGTGCATCTTAAAGGAAAAAATACCTTCTTCTAGACACGTCTGACAGAAATTACAATAACTTTACTCCCCTTTCCCAGCAAAGTATCATAGATATATGATATCTCAGATGAAAATGGGACTCCCTCGGACGTGGCGCTGCCATGCACTGTATAAGCTGCAAAATTGTATATTGCAACTCTGACTGCAGGAATGAAAAGGATATGTCCTGGAAACAAATAATGCCAAGTTGTTTTCCAGAGTCTTTATTCATTCCTAGAATGTCTGAAAAGATGAAGACACTGTTATTATCTAGAAAATCTCTACTTTCCTGAACTCAGGTCTGGTCAAGGAAGTGCTTAAAATGTACAGGTTTTTGAGTTATTATAAGGTGGGAGTCAATACTATAGATCCTCACTGTGGCATGTGAATAAGATTTATCCCAAATTCTTCCCAGAGCTGGAGGCACACATTTATACATGTTCAGGTAGAAGTCATGGTTATTAACCCTATTGGCTTCCATGCCTAGCATATCTTCCTATTATGAGCTAACAAATATAGTGATCATGATGTTATTTTCCCTGTTCTGACTCTGGTGGTTCTTTTCTGGAATCAAGGAAGAAAATACTTAGGATTGGGCCGGCGCCGTGGCTTAACAGGCTAATCCTCCGCCTTGCAGCGCTGGCACACCGGGTTCTAGTCCTGGTTGGGGTGCTGGATTCTATCCCGGTTGCCCCTCTTCCAGGCCAGCTCTCTGCTATGGCCCGGGAAGACAGTGGAGGATGGCCCAAGTCCTTAGGCCCTGCACCTGCATGGGAGACCAGGAGAAGCGCCTGGCTCCTGGCTTTGGATCGGCGCAATGCGCCGGCTGCAGCGGCCATTGGAGGGTGAACCAACGGCAAAAAGGAAGACCTTTCTCTCTGTCTCTCTCTCTCACTATCCACTCTGCCTGTCAAAAAAAAAAAAAAAAAAAAAAAAAAAACCAACTTAGGATTGGCATTGTGGCATGGTAAACCTGAGGTGCCAGCATCCCATATGAGCACCGGTTTGCATTGTAACTGCTCCACTCATGATCCAGCTTCCTTGTGCTTTTCCTAGGAAAGTTGTAGAAGATGGCAATTCAAGGAAGTTGGTAAGTGGACCAGCTGATGGGAGTTCTCTCTGTCTGTGGAATATTACTCAGCAATAATAAAGAATGAAATCCTGTCTTTTGCAAATATCATATGCTTTCTTTTACATGTGGTAGTTAATTTAGAACACAAAACAATGTAAAAGAATGAAATGGACATTTTCTGATTTGATTTTCTTTTAGCTCTTGTTTATACACCTGTGGAATTGTGGTCTTTCTACTTTTACTTGTTGAATATTATGGTTAGTGGTACATTATGTCTGTGATTATAGAGTGGATTGAACTTGTGTTTTTATAAAAATTAAATTAAGGAAAAGGATGGAGGTGAAGAGGGAGGTTAAGCTTGGGCGAGAAGGAGGGAAGGAAGCATGGTTGTCTTCTTAGAATTGCATCTATAAAATCTGTTCTCTTTATACTAGTTAAATTTTTAAAAATGATTTCCAAACAAATTGCCCCCAAAAGGAAAACAATAGGTTTAATATAGGGTTGTTGTACAAATATAATCCATGTGTAATTTGAAAAAGAAAATAAAAAATGGATAAGAAATAGAGCATTTTATTTTTTAAAAAGCCTATTAAAAGGGAACTTCATGTTTTGCCTTTAAGCAATGTATGTTTAATTATATTCTCTTTATTATTGTCATATACTGAATTAGTATATTTTATATACCTACTTTTTTATATTGTGTTTTGTATCTGGATCTATTTTAGCAATTTTGTGTCAACTTTATTCTATTTTACTTAATTTATACTGATGATATACATCATGATTGGTATATCAAAAATCCCATTGTAGTATTTTTCCAAAATAGTCCTTTCTATATATTACTATACTTTAAGTATAGTAATATATATTACTATATTATATTACTATATTACTATAGTATATTACTATACTTTAAGCCATGTGAAAGTAGTGATGTTATTTATCATTTTGATTTCTGAACCTCTAAAAACTTTAATAATGCTTGCTTTGGTATAACTATTCAATAAATACTTGTAAAAAAGAAATTATATGTCTGAATTACAATTACAATTACTTATTGCATTCATAAAACATCTTATTGAGATATTTTGGGGGAATTATCCTGGATTTGTAGATTGATTTGGTAGAAGTTGAAATCCCTGCATTCTTGAATTTTTCTTTCAATGAATGTGCTTCATTTATGCAGCTTTACTTTTATGTTCTTCCATAGAGTTACATAATTTTTGTGGAAAGATCTTTTTGTTTTATAAGGTGCTTGGGTATTTTGTAGTTATTCTACATGAGATATTTCCAAAGAATAGTAGCTTTACTGAGATATAATTCACATAATGTGAAAAATCACCCTTTGAACATTAATTTTTAGATGCAACTTTTAAAAACATTTTTGTCATATTCACTTAAATGTAAATATTATGTATATACACATGCATAATATTTTTCTTGCAAGTTGAAATATTAATATCACATAACATGGGATTTGTGACAAGAATCATAGAGTAAAGTAATTCAGTAAAGACATTTGTTACTACCCATATACCAAATAATATAGCATCCTCACTTTTTAATACCCCTTCTACATATATTAACTTCCACATAGGACAGAAAACAAGTGGGATTTATCTTTCTGTGTCTGGCTTATTTCACTTAGCATAATGATCTCCAGTTCCATGTATTTTGTTTCAAATGTTTATTCCTTTTTAAGGCTCGCTAATATTCTATTCTATTTATATACCACATATTCTTTATCCAGTCATCAGTTGATGAACATCTCAGTTGATTCCATATCTTTATTACTGTGACTAGGACTGTAATGAATATGAGAGTACAGTTATCTCATTCATATACTGACTTCATTTCCTCTGGATATATTCCCAGAAGTGGGATAACTGGGTCACATGGTAGACTCGTTAGTTTTCTGAGGAATTCCCATGTTATTTTAATTGTTGTGTTAATTTGCATTTGCACCAATAGTATATTATCATTTCCTTCTTTCCATATTGTTGCCAGCATTTGTTGTTTGTTCATTTTCAGATAATAGCCATTTTGACTGAAGTGAGATGATACCTCATTATGTTTTTTATTTGACCTTTCCCAATGGTTAATGACCCTGAACATTTTTATGTGATTTTTTTAGCCATTTTTATTTCATTTTTTGAATGTGTCTTTTAATATTCTTTGCTCATTTCTTTTTTTTTGTTCTAGTTGTAGAATTTCTTGAGATCCTTATATATTCTGGTTAATATTCCTTTATGTGATGCATAGTTTGCAGGTATTTTTCTCTCCTGTTGCTTTTTTCTTTTTTTTATTAAAAACTTTTATTTAATGAATATAAATTTCCAAAGTACAGCTTATGAATTACATTGGCTTCCCCCCTCCCATAACTTCCCTCCCACCCGCAACCCTCCCCTTTCCAGCTCCCTCTTCCCTTCCATTCACATCAAGATTCATTTTCAATTCTCTTTATATACAGAAGATCAGTTCAGTATATATTAAGTAAAGATTTCAACAATTTGCCCCCACATAGCAACACAAAGTAAAAAAATACTGTTGGAATACTAGTTATAGCATTAAATAACAGTGTACAGCACATTAAAGACAGAGATCCTACATGATATTTTTTAAAAATTAATTAATTTTCTATGCAATTTCCAATTTAACACCAGGTTTTTTCATTTCCAATTATCTTTATATACAGAAGATCGATTCTGCATATACTTAGTAAAGATTTCATCAGTTTGAACCCACACAGAAACACAAAGTGTAAAAATACTGTTTCAGTACTAGTTATAGCATCACTTCACAGTAGACAACACATCTTAATTTTATTGTTTCCTTTGCTATAGAGAAGCTGCTTAGTTTGACACAATCTCATGTGTCTGTTTGGTTTAATTCCCTGTTCGGGGGATCTTATCCAAAAAGTCATTGCCTTTGCCCATGTCTTGTAGTATTTCCTCTATTTTCCTACAGTAGCTTTATAATGTCAAGTCTTACATTTAGATCCTTGATCCATTTTTTAAATTGATTTTTGTATAAGGTATTAAGTTGGGGTCTTGTTGCAAAGTTCTTTTTTTTAAGATTTATTTATGTATTTGAGAGGCAGAATTACAGAGAGAGAGAGGGAGAAACAGAGAGAAAGGTCTTACATCTACTGATTCACTCCCCAAATGACCGCGAAGGCTGGAGCTGAGCCCATCAGAAGCCAGGATCCGGGTGTTCTTCCAGGTCTCCCGCATGAGTTCAGGGTCCAAACACTTGGGCTATCTTGCACTGCTTTCCCAGGCCATTAGCAAAGAGCTGGATAGGAAAACAAGTAGCCAGGACGGGAACCAGCACCCACATGGGAGGCCAGTGCCACAGGAGGAGGCTCAACCTACTCCACAGCAGTGCTGGCCCTATGTTACAAATTTCTGCATGTGGAAATCCAATTTCCCAACATAGTTTGTTGTAGAGAGTGTCCATTCTTCATGGAATGTTTCTAAGTATGTCTTAGTTCAATTGTTTTCAGTATATTCAAAGTTGAATAACCATTAGCACTACCTGGTTTTAGACCATTTTTATCACCCCACAAGTCTCCCTGTGTGCATGAGCAGTCATGCTCCATTTTTCCTCTGCCCTCGGCCATTGTCAAGCACTAATCCACTTTGCATTTTTGTGGATTTGTCTCTCTGGATATTTCATATAAATAAAATCATATGACATATGATCTTTTGTGAAAGACTTCTTTCACTTGACATAATGTTTTCAAGGTTTATCCATATTGTAGCCTATGCATGTATTTCTCCATTTCATTGATAAATAATATTCTTTTTAAAAAAGATTTATTTATTTATTTGGGCCAGCGCCAAGGCTCACTGGGCTAATCCTCTGCCTGCGGCACCAGTACTCCGGGTTCTAGTCCCGGTTGGGGTGCTGGTTCTGTCCCGGTTGCTCCGCTTCCAGTCCAGCTCTCTGCTGTGGCCCGGAAAGGCAGTGGAGGATGGCCCAAGTGCTTGGGCCCTGCACTCGCATGGGAGACCAGGAGGAAGAACCTGGCTCCTGGCTTCAGATCGGTAAGGTGCGCCGGCCATAGCGGCCATTTGGGGGGTGAACCAATGGAATGAAGACCTTTCTCTCTGTCTCTCTCTCTCACTGTCTAACTCTATCTGTCAAAAAAAAAGGATTTATTTATTTATTTGAAAGTCAGAGTTACACAGAGAGAAAAGGAGAGGAAAAGAGAGAGAGAGAGAGAGAGAGAGAAAGAGAGAAGTCTTCCATCCAATTCCCCAGTTGGCTGCAACAGCTGGAGCTGGGCTAATCCAAAGCCAGGAGCTTCTCTGGGTCTCCTATGCAGGTGCAGGGTCCCAAGCACCTGGGGCATCTTCTACTGCTTTCTTAGGCCATAGCAGAGAGATGGATTGGAAGTGGAGCAGCTGAGACTTGAACAAACGCCCATATGGGATGTCGGCACTACAAGCAGCGGCTTTACCCGCTATGCCACAGCACCGGCCCTGATGAATAATATTCTTTCACATTGATATATTTTGCAAGAGATTCATTAGGTAACAAATTCATTTCCAATTTATAACTATTATGAATATAATGGCACTATGAACACTCATCTACAGGTTTCTGGGTGAAGAGTTTTCATTTCTTTTGAATATATGTGTAGGAGTAGAAATATTGCTGGATTCAGGATTATGAGTCTACAGGGTTGATTTTGAATTGTTTGGCAGAGAAATTGAGAGACAGAGAGCTACCATTCACTACTCCCATTTATTAGTTCACTCCCCAAATGACAGTAAGTGGTTGGGCCAAGATCAGAGTCTGGAGTCAGAAGTGTGATCCAGGTCTCTTGTGTGGTTCTCAGGAACCCAAACACTTGGGTCATTACTGGCTGCCCTCCGGGGTCTGCAATGGCCAGAAGCTGAAATTGGGAGGCAGAGCTGGGACTCAAACTCTGGGAATTTTAAATGATGTCTTAAAGGATAGACTAAATACTAATGCAGGCCTGATCCTGATTTAAAGTTAAGATAGCTATTCATGGATAAAGTAAAGCAATTTCCTGTCTTAGTTTGGATAATGTTTATGAATCAATTGGGTATTGGATTCATATTTAATGTTTTATGTTTTTTGTCTTTCAGTTGTTTTTACATTCCACATTTAATCAATGGTAAAAAGCCTTATTAAACAGAAACAAAGCCTACATTTCATCACTTATATTTAAACAGAAATTCAGATCATTAAAAGTGTATGAACACAGAACACAAAGTGTAGTTTTTAGTTAAGTAGTTACATGAATAAGGCTGCATTCAAGTTTCTTCACTGACAACTCCATTTAAACCATTGAACAAATTGTTCTTAAATTAATGGTAGTAAAAATGTAAAAATTCAAATTTAAACATGAAAATATGGAACAACAACAACAAGAAGACAGGAAGTATTTTCATTACCAAACAGATTAACCAATTCACAGACACTCAGATACTTTCTGAGGCAGGTCAAAACAGCTACATCAAAGGTTGGGTTCATTTGAGAAGTATCAATACATGTTCAGTGCTGAGACTATTTGTAGCACTTACAGGATATCCAAGCAGTATAGACTACTATGGTTCACATTTGAGAAACACAGATTTAAGCTTTATGCTACAACTTTACAATTTAACATTATAGTTAATGCAGTGACAATTCCTCATTTCATATTTTTTTCTTCTGAAACTCAATAAGCAAGTTATCATTTAAGCACATGGAATAATGTCATATTTTCTTCATTATAAAATTGAATTTTAAATTCCAAATACTTTGTATCAATGGAAACTTTACCTAGCTGTACAAAAGCTCCCAAATACAGTACAGTCGTAAAGTTTCTTCTTCGCTGATTCCATTAATTTATAGTTATTTTAGTGCAGATAAGTGCAGGACTACTCCAGACTACTGGACAATAAAAATGTCAGTGTGTTACTACCTGTATGTAAGTAGGAGCACAACACAAGCACGACCATAGCAGGTAAATGCCCTCACGTGTCCTCCGCTGCTTCCAGGGTTCCTTTCCATGTCACAGGAGCTAGTTTAGTGGATACTGCCTGGTCTCAACCTATTTCTGAACGTTCCTTTGTTAGAAATTTTGACATTTAACTAATGGAACATCTACAGTCTCAATAAGCTAGCTTTTTCTTTAATACTTATTCTGCACTAACTAGATCAAATACAGTATGTAGTGTTTTAAATTTTTATAGACACATTATTAAAATGATTAAAGGTATTTAAATATCACTAGTGGGTCATCTATTAACCCAAAAAAATGACACTAAGAGTATTTTTGAGACTGTTTTTTCCCTAACTAGAAAGCTATGGGATTCATAATGAACGCAGGTATAATGACACTTTAACCCTGCCGTTTTACAGCAGCAGTAGTAAGAGTAAATGCAGGAAGCACAGAAAAGAAGAGGAGGATTTCAGGAGAAAAATCTAGTAAATACTTGAACTTTGGATGCCTCAGACACAAAAGGGTTCTCAGTGCTCATAAGCGCTGTCATTATTGTCATCTTATAGGTAGTTCAAATTGTTATTTCATTTCTAATTTTATCCAGAAGTAAAAACCTAATTCATTACATAATGTATTTTATCAATTTCAGTTTTCAAATATTCAAGTAATGCAAACCCAAGTATTTGCTTTTGTGGCAACAACACACTTACAGACTGAGCTTCAAAGACAGAGAATAATCCGTTTAAAATAACATGCATTCTTCTGTCCAAAGACATAAGGACTAAGACTTCCCACTGTAATCACACAAATGGTATGTAAGAAGAGAAGAAAAAAAAAAAGCTGGTCCAATATAACCAGAGTTCTCTTTTTAAAAATATGCAAAAGCAGATTGCCATAATATGTGGCTTAATTTCCAGTAATAGGATATTCTGAAATCTAGGGATCTACAGAAGAAAAACCAGAGTAAGTTCAATTTCCCTGCTGTTTTTCCATAAATGTTCCTATTGTTTACTTTGGACTTCCTTTGTTCTTTTACTGGGAGTTTTTCTGCCTTCACCTTCTTTCATATATCTGTGTGTAGCACATCCTTAAGCATCTTTTGTAAGGCTGGACAAGTGGTGACAAATTCCTTCAATTTCTGTTTGTTAGGGAAGGTCTTTGTTTCACCTTCATTCATAAATGAGAGCTTTGCAGGGTACAATATTCTGGGTTGACAGTTTTTTTTTTTTCTTCTCTTAAGACTTGGAATATATCTTGACAGTCTCTCTTAGCTTGTAGGGTTTCTGATGAGAAGTCAGCTGGATGTCTAATGGGAGATCCTCTGAAAGTAACCTGGCATTTCTCTTGAGCACAGTTTAGAATCTTTTCTTTATGTTTTCCTGTGGAGAGTTTTACTATAACATGTCATGTGTCTTTTCTGGTCTTGGCTATTAGGAGTTCTATGTGCTCCTGTACTTGGATGTCCCTTTCTTTCTCCAAATGAGGGAAGTTTTCTGTAATTATTTCACTAAAAAAGGCCTTGTAATCCATTCTCTCTTTGCATGCCTTCAGGAACTCCTAAGACCCATATAGTGGATCGTTTGATAGTATCCCAGAAATTTCCAACACTGTTTTTTAGTTTTATAATTTCTTTTTTTTTTTCTGACTGTAAAACTTCAGAGATTTGTCTTCTAACCTGGATATTCTTTCTTCTGCCACACTGATTCTGCTTTAAGGCTTCTCACCACATTTTTTATTTCTTCTATTGAATACTTCATTTCCAATATTTCATTTTGATTTCTCTTTAAAATCTCAATTTCATGTGAAAATGTTCATACATGTCATGTATAGATGTCTCTAATTTCATGGATTTGCATTTGATTACTTTGAAATAATCATGTGATCAATTTTTTAAATTACCCTAAGGTTGAATTTTCTTGTATTTCCAGATGAAACACAATGTGGACACGCTGTTTTAAATTATAGGTCCCTTTTTGTTAAGATAGAATATTTGCTTTTACTGAAATATAAAGTTAATTCTTAATTTTGGGTTTGACCAAAGTTTTTGAGTCTAGTGATCTAATGATTTTAGTTGGTTAGATTCTCCTCTTTCTTTAAGACATTAAAAAAATGCTTATCTTCCCTTAAAGTTTTGGTGAAGTAACCTATACAACCATCTGTTCTCATGTCTTTCTCTTGAACATAAGGTATTCTTTATTATCATTTTCCTCCTTTTGGGTTTTCCTTATTAGTCTGATCATTTTATAATTATCTCAAATTTCATAATTTTATATATTCATTAAATTATATATTTAACATAACTTTCATTTTCTTAATTTTTTTCAACTTTTATTTAATAAATATAAATTTCCAAAGTATGACTTTTGAATTATAGAGGCTTTCCCCCATTACCTCCCTCCCACCCACAAAGCATACCATCTCCTACTCCCTCTCCATCCCATCTCCCACTCCCTCTCTCATCCCATTCTTCAAGATTCATTTCCAATTATCTTTATATACAGAAGATCAACTTAGTATATACTAAGTAAAGATTTCAACAGACTGCTATCACACAGACACACAAAGTATAGAGTACTGTTTGAGTAGTAATTTTACCATTAATTCGCACAGTACAACATATTAAGGACAGAGATCCTACATGGGGAGCAGGTGCACAGTGACTCCCATTGTTGATTTAACAATTAACACTTTTATTTATGACGTCAGTAATCACCCGAGGCTCTTGTCATGAGCTGCCAAGGCTATGGAAGCCTCTTGAGTTCACCAATGCCGATCTTATTTAGTTATAATTTTTTAACAGATTCAATGTGGTTTGTAAATACAATTTCTAAGAACCTAATAATATTCCATTCCTTCCTGTGCTCCCCTCTCTCCCTCCCACCCTCTTTCTTATTTTCTAGTTTCTGACATAATATATTTTAAAATTATATTACAGCAAAAAGGTTTAACACTTTACCAGATAAGAAGTTTTAAAAGTAAAAAAAGCAAATGACCCTAATTTAGTAAGTAGATTTTCAAACTTATTGATTTAAAAATTTTCGTGCTGTCTTATAATTTTTTAAATTTCATTTTTAATAGTTATGTCCCTATTTCTTTTGAACTATTACTATAGGTTATAATTTTCACTTTTGCTTTCAATTATATCTCCCAAAGACTGGCATTTTAATGGCACTTTCAAGACCTATTTTAAGGATTGTTTAGTTATTTTTTAGCTCTAATTATTTATTATTACATTGATTTATATACTATAATTATCTTTTAGTTTTTCTTTGAACTTACAGCCTTTTTTCTGGGTTCTTTAATTAAAAAGTAGCTCATTTTTATATTAACTTCTAATAACTGAATTTATTATTATAAATTATTTTATGTTGCTTTCAATAAATTTATTTAATTTTGCTAGTATGAATTTTTGATTTTTGAATTCCAAAAAATTTATAGTTTTTAAAGTCTTCATTTCCTCTTACACTCATGATTTTTTTTACAGTGTATTTTTGCATTTGTGTATGTATGGGAAGTGGTGGTGGGGGAGGTCACAGGAATGAAATTTGGCCAGTTTTGTGGTTGCTTTCTAAATTTATTACACTGAATGTGAAACAAGTTCATATGTGATGAAATTTGTTGAGATTCTCTTTAATTTGGTAAAACTTTTGTGAAAAGGAGTGTATGTTTAACCTAATGATGGACACCCCTGTGTCCCACATCTGAGTGTCTGCATTCAATTCATACTCCAGCTCTCTACCAGTGCCGACCCTGGGAGGCAGAGTTCCTGCTCAGAATGGGAGACCTAGATAGTGTTCTCAGCTCCCAACCTCAGTCCCAATTCAGTCTCAACTTAGTCCTAATTCCCAGTTTCTGTAGGCATTTAGGATGTGAAATGGTGAATAGGAGCTTTCTGTTTCTCTCTTTCTCTTTCTCCTTCCATCCATCTCTCTGCCTCTCAAATAAATAAAAATAATTTTAAAAATTTAAAAATAATTTTATGAAAAAGTATTATATGAAAATAATTTTAAAACAAGTTTTTAAAATTGTGTAATTATCACCCTTTATGGACTTTTTAAATTTCTTTACATATTATATACTCTATCAGTTTCTATTAAATGTTTGTTAATGTATCTTAAATGAATATACAATGTCATTTTGTTAGAATTTGTTTGACTTACATTGAAACTTGGATGTTAGATGCATACCAGTTGACTGTTTTATTCTCCTTAAATTTCAACTTAACTGATATTTATGTAATTAATATAAGCTTATGTCTTCTAATTTTGAGTTTTATTTTTTACTATTTCTCCTTATTTTAGTCCTCTCATTTTTAGTCTTTAATTTGATTAATCATTTTTTCATGCTCCATTTTTTCTATACTATCTTGAAAATTTTACTTTTCTACCTATTCACCTAATGATCATCTCCTTAACTTTTTAAAAATGTTTTACATTTATTTTCTAGAAATAGGATATACACAGTTTAAAAACTCAATTACTGGGAAATATAAAAAGGGAGAAGTTGACCTCTCCTTCCCTACAATTTTCTCTGCTGCCTATGAGCTACCAGTTTTCCAGAAAACCATATTTCTGTTAAGGAATTGGCTCATGAGATTGTAGACACTGGTAAAGCCAAAGCTACAGCTGGAGACAATGTGGCCGTTTAAGCCTCAAGGCTGTGTGCTGGAAGAACCGCTGCTTGCTCAGAGAGGAGAGAGGTCAACCTCTGTGCTTGCTTTGAGCCTTCAACTGGCCCACTCACATTATGGGAGTGGTTCTGCTCTCTTGAAGGACGCACTGATTTAAATATTAATCTCATCTAAACATCCCCCACAGAAACACCCAGAATTTTGCTTGCCCAATATCCAGACACGATGGCCCAGTCAATTTGACACATAAATTTAACCATAACTCTACCATTTTCAATAATCCTACCCATTTCTAACTTTATTATCTAGCTACTACACAAACACACACAGAGCGACACAAACACACACACATACTCAAAATTTGCCTTGGCCCTAGTCCTTTGTTGTCATTTTTTAGTATTTAATAATGATTAAATGAATGTTACTCACAAATGATTCATATTATGCTGTAATTCTATCTCTATTAAACAATGAAACTAAAAAAGCTTTCCTCTGTTAAGTTTTATAATATCAGGCATCTCTTTATTTTTCTTTTCATGGAGCCAGTCCTTTAGGAGCTCTCTGGTTTTTTCCTTCAAATTTTGCTCAATTTTTCCTTTACTGACCCATGTGGACAGCTATCTATATGGCTCTTTCCTTTAATTCCAACCTGGATATTCCCCTGCCTCTTCCATGTCTTTCTTGTTGTTGCTTAAATTTTAGGAGTTCTTCATGTTTTCTGGATTTAATATCTTTTGTGGGTAAATTATTTTAAAATATTTACCCATTCTGTATGTTTTTTAAACTGTAGTTGTCTTTTGGCATACAAATTTTTAAAAATCTCAGATATCAATTTCTCTATTTTTCTTTTGTTGCCTTTGCCTTTGGTGTCATATCCATGAAGTCATTGCAAAATGCAGTGTTGTGAAATATTTCCCCTTTGTGTTCTTATAATAGTTTTATTTAGGTTGCCAAGTTAAATATAAAAATCAAGTTAATTTTTGAATATAATATTAGGTAACGTTATAACTTCACCGTTTTGTATGTGAACATCCAGTTTTCCCAGAACCATTTCTTGAAAAGACAGTTTTTACTGGTTGAATAATCTTGATACCTACATCAAAATTCATTTGAGATTGTTGTGGTTTGATTGTGTCATCAAAAATTTCTTCTGCTGGAAACTTAATCCCTACATCCATGTTAATGATATTTTGAGATGGAACCTTAGAGAGACAATTAGGACTAGATGACATGATGAGGATGAGGTCAAAGGTTATTAGTGACTTTATAAGAAGGTGAAGAGAGACTCAAGTTAACACATTTTGACTGTCTCACCATATTACAACTCACTACGGAGGATAGTTTTATGATATGCAGAATTCTTGGTTGGTGTTTGTTTTTTCAATTAGCACTTTGAATACATTGGCCCAAGCCCTTTGACCTCCAAAGTTTCTATTGAATCTGATGATAATCTTGTTGAGTATAACTTACATGTGATAAGTAGTTTTCCTCTTTTTGTTTTCAATATTCTCTCTGCTTGGGATTTGAAGGTTTGATTATTAATTGTCTTGGTATTTATTTCTTTGAGTTATTGTACTTAGAGTTTATTAAGCTTCCTTTCTTTTTTAAAAAAAATTTATTTATTTGAGAGGTAGAGTTACAGACAGAGAGAGGGAGAGGCAGAGAGAAAGATCTTCCATCTGCAGGTTCACTCACCACATGACCACAATGGCCGAGCTGAGTCGATCTGAAGCTAGGAGCCAGGAGCTTCTTCTGGATCTCTGACATGGGTACAGGGGCCCAAGCACTTGGACCATCTTCTACTGCTTTCCCAGGTCATTAACAGGATGCTAAATTGGAAGCAGAGCAGCTGGGACTTGAACCAGCGTCCATATGGGGTGTCGGTGCTGCAAGTGGAGGCTTAGCCTATTATGCCACAGTACCAACCCCTAAGCTTCCTGTTTCTTTAGATTCATGCTTTTAATCATGTTTGTGAATTGTCAGTCACTATTGCTCAAATACTTTCTTTAGCCCATTCTCTTTTTATTTTCCTCTAAAACTCCCACTAAGAATATATTCATCTGCTTGATGATGTTTCACAGGCTTCTTAAAGTCTCTTTATCTTTATTATTATTTTTTCTATCCTAAGACTGATCATTTCTTTTGTCCTGTGTTTAAGTTCACTCATTATTTTTGTCACCTGCTCAAATCTGACCTTAAATCTCTGTGGTGAATTTTTCAGTTCAGTTATTTTATTTTTCAGCTTCAAAATTTCTTTATGCTTTATTTTAAGATCTTCTTTTTACTAATATTTTTATTTTTTCTTATATTTTTTTCTGACTTTCTGCACTGCCTCCTTTAGTTAATTATCATTAAGAAAACTTTTAAAGATTTTGTCTATTTGATCTGTTTATTTCTATAAACTATAAGTTCACAAAAGTTATGCATTTTATAGGGTACCCTTAAATGTGTCTATATATGTATTCACTTCATAATGTCCCAAAAGGGTAAACATATTTATCTTTCAAATGTTAAGATTTCATTTTGATGAAAACAAAGATTTTCCTTCCAGGGCTGGTTTATATTGATCAATTTCTTTCTTTGAATGGCATACATTTTCCTATTTCTTAGTATTGCCTTAATTTTTTGTGCTGAAAACTGGACATATGGTTAATACTATTGTTAACTCTGGAAATCAGTTTTTCCCTTCTGCAGGATTTGCTGTTTTGTCTTTGTTTTTGTCTTGCCTTGCTTTGGGGTCATTGTAGATTTTATTCCAAGGATCTGCCTTAGGTTTAATGTCTTATCAATTTATTTTTCTGATCCTACACCTTTCCCTAGGCATACATGGTCACATTATAATACTCTTTTCTGTATATGCAGTTGCTTTTGAATGTCCTAAAGTTTGCCTCCCAAGAAAGGAAAAAGAAAAAGTAAGGTACTAGCTCTTTAAACTCCATGTCATCTGGAGGGGGAGAGGTTCACCAAGACCAAGGGAAGATAAATCAACAACAGTAGATGCTCACTTCTTTGTCTTCATGTCTTTGATCAGAAAGAACCACCTGATTAGAGCACAAATCTCTGATATTTGCAGTGCTGGGTAACCCTGGCACCTGCAAACAGTGTAAAGGTTGTTCCAGGCACATATGCACAGCTATCTTCCAGGTGCCTGGTGGTAGAGAATGGGTAGCTCCACCTGTGCTAAAAGATGATATTGATGAGAATTAATGGCAATTTACAGTTCATGTTTTCCACCCTGGAATTTGCAAGCCTTGAATACCATCCAGAGTTTCAAATTGTTACACTGGGCAGACTCTGTCAGTGCAGTTGTTTTCTAGGAAGGGAGACAGATTGCTGGTACTCCCTATTCTGTCATTTTCCCCTCACATTGTCTCTGCTGATTCATGTTTAATTTGTAAAATCCCTTCCTCTTTTCAGAACTTGGCTTTTATAGAGCACTGTTTTAATTTCACCCATATTAGCTTGTCATATCATTCTAGAAATTGTTCAGTATGTATCTTTTGAAATAATTTAATGCATACCCTGCACTATATCTGATTTCTCTGTTTCTTTGTTATTTATTATGTTTATGCCACTTTTTACGTTAGTGAGTTTCTTCAAATTCTCGGTGATTCTTGTGAATCTAATCACAATTAAGAATGGTGTACTAACTAGTTGTTTGAAAGCTCTGTGTGTGTGTATGTGTGCATGTGTGTGTGCATGGTGAGAGATACATGCATCATTGAGATTTATTTACCAGGGTGATAAAGATGGGTCAATGTGATAGTTTTATTAAGGTAAACTTACTTTATTCAATTTAGGACATTGAACCACCCAGACTTGTGAGGTTTTTTTTTTTAAAATACTTAAATTCACAAGAGAAAAATCCTCTAGTTTCCTATTTGGGAGTTATAAGCCTGATTGTCTGTATCCTGTGAGGTTCTTCTACCTTTCTACTACCTTTTTCAAAAATTTTATTTTAGAAAGAAAGTGAGGGGTTGGCACTGTGGCACAGCAGGTTAAGCCATGGCCTGCAGTGCTGGCACTCCTTGTGAATTCTGGCTGCCCCACTTCTGATCCAGCTTCCTGCTAATGAGCCTGGGAAAGCAGCAAAAGATGGCCCAAGTCCTTGGGCCTCTGCACTCATGTAGGAGACCCAGAAGAAGCTCTTGGCTCCTGTCTTCAGTCTACAGCCTTGGCCGTTGGGGAGTGAACCAGCAAATGGAATCCCTCTCTCTCACTCTCTGTAACTCTATATTTCAATAAATAAATATATCTTCAAAAAAAAAAAGGAAGGAAGGGAAAGAGAGGGAGGGAAAGAGAGTTATGAGGCAGGAAGGGAGAGAATCTTATTATATTTTTAGAATTATTTCTATAAACTACATTGAATCTGTTTTTGTATTAATTTCACATTGATATGAAAAAATCACATGGTTAAAAATATTTTAATTGTTACATTAAAAGTTATGCATTTTAAGGGGTACCCTTAAATGTGTCTATATATGTCTTCACTTCATAATGTCCAAGAAGGGTAAACATATTTATCTTTCAAATGTTAAGATTTCATTTTGGTGAAAACATTAAAAATTTTCCTTCCAGTGTTTTTAGAGAAACATACAGTACATGATCAATATCTATAGTCCCCCTACTGTGCAATTGAATGTCAAAACTTCCTACTGCTATCTAAGCATCCATTAACCAACCATTCCCCATCTGTCACTCTCCCTTACATTCCTATCTGAAGTAACTATTATTATACTTTTAAATTTTATGAAATCAAATATTATAGATTCCACATATGAATGGGATCATGGTACTTGCCTTTCTGTACATGGCTTATTTCACTTAATGTGATGACCATGTTGCTGAAAATGACAAGGCTTCCTTCATTTTTAGCTGAATAGTATTCCATTTTCTGTAGGTACCACATTTTGTTTATTCATTCATTGCTTGATAGGCACTTAGGTTGCTTCCGTTTCTTGGCTATTGTTAATAGTGCAATAAATAAGAAAGTGCAGATGTGTCTTCAACAATGATTTCATTTCCCTTGGATATATACCCAATAATGTAGTGCCTGGATCATATGGTAATTCTAGTTTTAGTTTTCAATGATGGAAGTACTAACTTAAATTCCCACCAACAGTGTAACAGAGTTTTCTTTTCTCTAAATCGTCACTAGCATTTATTATCTTTAGTCTTTTTGACAATACTTAATCAAACGAGTGAGGTAACATCTCATTTGGTTCTGATTTGCATTTCCCTGATAGTGATACTTTTCATATTTTCATTTACTTGTTAGCCAACTGTATCTCTTCCTTTGAGAAGTATCTATTTTTAATCTACCGCCCACTTCAATTGGATTTTTTCTCCCCCTTCCACCCCTTAATTATTATATTTTGAGTTTTTTAAAAGATTTATATATTTATTTGAAAGTCAGAGTTACACAGAGAAAGAAGGAGAAGCAGAGAGAGAAAAAGGTCTTCCATCCACTGGTTCACTCCCCAATTGGCCACAATGGCTGGAGCTGTGCCAATCCGAAGCCAGGAGCCAGGAGCCTCCTAGGGGTCTCCTAGGAGGGTGCAGGGACCCAAGGACTTGGGCCATCTTCTACTGCTTTCTCAGGCCATAGCAGAGAGCTGGATCAGAAGTTGAGCAGCTAGGATGCCGGCATTGTAGGTGGCGGCTTTACCTGCTAGGCCATAGCATCAGCCCCTTTTTGAGTTCTTTATGTATTCTGATTATTAACCCCTTGGCAGAACCAGAGGTTGCAAATATGCCTCCCATTATGTAGATTGTGTCTTCACTTTGTTGATCATTTTCTTCATTGTGATGGAGGTCTTTCTCTTGAAAGAATCCCATTTGTCTATTTTTGCTTTTGTTTCCTGTGATTTTGTTTTCTGATCCAAAAAAATTCTGACCCATTCCAATGTCCTGAACATTCCCCTGTGTTTTCTTCTAGCATAATTTCATAATTTCAGGTCTTACCATTTAGAACTTTAATCTATTTTGACTATATTTTTGTAGATGGTGAGAAGTAGGGGTCTGGTTTTCCTCATTTATAAATTAATACACCTCACCATTACCCCACTTCATCTTTACAAGTTTCTGCAGAAAGTGATCATCCAGCCTTTTGCTCATTTTGGTTGTGAAATTCTTAAAATTTTCAAACATCTCATTTTGTCAGACTAATTGTACATTTTTATGTTCAGAGATACTTTCTACCATCTCCTGAATACTTCTGGTATTCGGGGTTTTAATTTCATATTTTAGTTTTCTTTGCCTCACACTTAGATCAGCTTTATCGTATATGTTAAGTCACACAGCAGTCAATAAAGACTCAGTAATTTATTTTTCAAAAATCAAAATTTTGCTGAGCTGTCACTTGCTATCATCTCCTATTTTCTTGCTATAGATTTGAATCTGTTTTATCCCTAATTTGAAGTTAGTAGAGTTTTAGAAAAAAAGAAGAAATTGATATACAAAATATATATTATCAGAATTCCCCTATCCTTAGATTATATTTTACAAAATTTATGTACTTTTAATTTATCTGTTTTAATTAATGACTGTTATTGACTGGTCTGTGTAGCTTTAAATTAAATAAGAAACTTGAGTTGAGTATTCTTACATTATTTCTACAAGAAATATTAATAATTTTTAGTCCTACAATTCTTTTTTAAAATTTTTATTAAATGAATACATTTTTCATAGATACAACTTTAGGAATACAGTGGTTCTTTCCCCCATACCCACCCTCCCATCCCGACTTGCATGCCACCTCCCTCTCCCTCTCCATCTCCTTCTTCATTATGGTTCATTTTTAGCTTGATTTTATGTACAGAGGACCAACTCCATGTTAAGCACTGATTTCAACAGTTTGCACCCCCCACACACAACATATAGAGTACAGTTTGAGAACAAGATTTGCAGTTAATTCTCATAGTATAACTCATAAAGGACGGAGATCCTACATGGGGAGTAAGTGCACAGTGACTTCTGTTGTTCCTTTAACAATTAACACTCTTATTTATGATGTCAGTGCACTTCTAGTAGTTACCTGCTTTCTCCTGTATTTGTGTCCTGTTGTCTCCCCAGGAGTTTTGTTACTTCTGGACTCCTGTACCCCTGCCATGCTTCAGTCTCCAAGCACTGCTCTTGACTGGAAGTCACCAATGCTGCTTTGTGACAGCTTGCCTGCCTGATAGGGAAGTTTGCTCTTTCTGAGCTAATATTCTCTGTTGAGATCTTCAGGAGTTTCTAATTATTCTTATTTTTCTCCGCTTCAGGGCATGAAATAACTTTTGTGTTGTTACCGACTTTTGTGACTGGACTCTCCTTTTAACTCTCATATACCTCCAAGCTACCTTATCCATCTAATCACATTTGTTTTGAATATTTGTTTCATAATTCATACCTTGTTTTACACGAAGAATTCTGTTTGTTTTTAATTGCTGACAATAATTCTACTTAAAATATTTCCTATCATTTATAGATTTTTGTAGAGGTGGGATTGGAAAGTATGGAGAGGAGAAATGCTATTTGTTTCAATGCACCACATTAAAATATAAAAATCAGAGATTCCATTTTATTCCTTGTAGTTCTGTATTTTTCTGAGAGAGAGAAAAGAGAGAGAGAGAGAGAGAGAGAGAGAGAGAGAGAGAGAGAGAAGCAATGAGAATGAACTTCCATCCACTGGTTCACTTCCCAAATATCCACAATAACCAGGGCTAAGCCAGGCTGAAGCTCAATCCAGATCTTCCATGTGGGTCAGAAACCCAACTGATTGAGCCATTATCTGCTGCTTCCCAGGGTGTGCTTTAACACAAGGTTGGATCTGAAAGAGACAGATGAGTCAGGACTTGAATCAGACACTCTCATATGTGATGCCTGCATCCCAATCAACTGCTTAGTGTACTGAGCCAAATGCTTGCTCCTTATTTGAAATAAAAAAAATATATATAGGGACCGGTATTGTGACACAGTGGGTTAAGTTGCCACTGGGGACAACTGGATCTTGAATTGGATTGCATGGTTCAAGTCCCAGCTATTTTGCCTTTCAGATCCAGTTTGCTATTAATTCACCTGGGAAGCAGCAGATGATAGCCCAAGTGCTTGGGTTCCTGTCATGAGGTGGCAGACGCAGATAGAGTACCTGGTTCCTGGCTTTAGTCTGGCCCAACTCCACCTATTGTGGGCATTGGCTGAGTGAACTAGTAGATGAAATACCTCTTTCTCTCTCTCTGTCTTTTAAACAAGTAAACCATTCTGTTATCTAAATTGAATTAGCTTTATATATATATATATATATATATATATGATTTATTTATTTATTTGAAAGTGAGAGATACACAGAGAAAGGAGAGTCAGAGAAAGAGAGAGAGAGGTCTTCCATCTGCTGGTTCATTCCCCAGATGGCTGCAATGGCCAGAGCTGTGCCGATCTGAAGCCAAGAGCCAGAGGCTTCTTCTGGGTCTCCCACATGGATGCAAGGGCCGAAGAACTTGGGCTATCTTCTACTGCTTTCCCAAGCCATATCAGATAGCTGGATCAGAAGTGGGGCAGCTTGGTCTTGAACTGGCGCCCATATGAGATGCTGGCCCTTCAGGCCAGGGGCTAACTGGTTGGGCCACAGCACCAGCCCCAGCTTTATATATTTAACATGTTGAAATTTTTAGTCATTTGAAATGTACATTATATTTATTATTGAAAGAACAAAATGCAGGAATGATTTATGATAATTATGAAAATAGTTAATGTTCTAGACAAACTGAAAATTCAAGTAAATAGTATGTAAATGAATATTTTACATAAGTATTAAAAGAATGTTAGATATCTTTGAAAAATATTACATTGTTATAAAGCAAATAAATATTTATGAAATTTAAAATAGTTTGGTAATATTAAGAAATTTTAAGCATTGCATTAATTTTTAGTTTCTTAATAACATTTAAGTGATGAATCTTTTTAGATGAAGTTACAGTAAGATTTCAGTAAAACCACTAAAACCTTATAATACAATATCCAGATAAGTTATTTTTGTCTGTATCTAATATAAAATATGAAGACACAGATGTAGTATACATCCTGGAATATGTTTATAATATGCATTTTGCATTGGGGGCCATTGGTCATGGTAAATAATTTAAAATTCACAGAACTAGGACAAAAGAATGTGTCAGTGTGCAGCAGGAGGATTTTTTTTATAATTTTATTTAAGGCATACAAATTTCATTTATACAGATTTAGGAACATAGTGATAATTCCTATCCTACCCTCCTTCCCACCCATGTTCCCACTCTTCTTCCATCTCCTTTTCTTATTCTCACTTTTAATTTTTTTAAAATTTTTTTGACAGGCAGAGTGGACAGTGAGAGAGAGAGACAGAGAGAAAGGTCTTCCTTTTTCCATTAGTTCACCCCCCAACAGCCACTGCGGCCGGTGTGCTACAGCTGGCGCACTGCGCTGATCCGAAGCCAGGAGCCAGGTGCTTCTCCTGGTCTCCCATGCGGGTGCAGGGCCCAAGCACTTGGGCCATCCTCCACTGCACTCCCTGGCCACAGCAGAGAGCTGGCCTGGAAGAGGAACAACTGGGACAGAATCTGGCGCCCCGACTGGGACTAGAACCTGGTGTGCCGGCGCCACAGGCGGAGGATTAGCCTATTGAGCCGCGGTGCCGGCCCCCACTTTTAATTTTTATAAAGATCTAGTTTCAGTTTATTTTATTCTCATAAGATTAACCACACACTAAGTAAAGAGTTCAACAAATAGAATGAAGAGAGACACAGTGTTCCTCAACAGCTGAGACAAGGGCTGTAAACCATTAATGAATCTCAAAATGACAAGTTTACTCCTGTACATTACCTTTTATATACTCCATTAATTACCACAGATCAGGAAAAATATTTGGTATTTGTCTTTTTTGGGACTGGTTTATTTCACTGAGTATAATGGTTTCCAGTTGCATCCGTTTTGGTGCAAACAACAGGATTTCATTCTTTTTATTGCTGAATAGTATTCCATAGTGTATATATATATATATATATATATATATAGATAGATAGATAGATATATACTATAATTTCATTTTCCAGTCATCAGATGATGGACATCTGGGTTGATTCCAAGTCAACTGAGCTCCAACAAGCATGCGGATACAGATAACTTGTTCATAAGTTGATTTCATTTCACTTGGGTAAATTTCAGGGTGGAATGGTTGGGTCATATGGTAGATCCATTTTCTTATTTCTGAAGTATCTCCACACTGTCTTCCAAAATGTCTGCAAGAGTTTATATGCCCAGCAACAGCAGATTTGCATTGGGGGCCATTGGTCATGGTAAATAATTTAATTTTAAAAATTACTTTTTCCCTTGTATCCTCACCAGCACTTCTTAGTTAGTTTCCATATGGCAGCCATTCCAACGGGTGAGGTGAAGCCCCATTGTGGTTTCAATTTGCATTTCCCTGATGGCTAGTGATCCTGAACATTTTTTCATTATCTGTCAGCCATTTGAATGCTCTCTTTTGAAAAATGCCTGTTCTATGGAAAGCCAAGACACTGTGGCAAAAAATGACCTAAATGAAGGATCTCTGTGAGTGAGATCCCAGCAGAAGGAATGGGCCATCAAAAAAGGAGGTACCTTTCTCTGAAGGGAGGAGAGAACTTTCACTTTGATTATGGCCTTAGCTAAATAAGGTCGGAGTTTGTGAACCCAAGAGGCTTCCATAGCCATGGCAACTCATGAGAAGAGCCTCGGGTGATTATGGACATCATAAATAAGAGTGTCAATTGTTAAGTCAATAACAGCAGTCACGGTGCATTTACTCCTCATGTAAGATCTCTGTCTTTAATGTGTTGTACTATGTGAATTAATGGTAAAACTAGTATTCAAACAATATTTTGTACTTTGAGTGTCTCTGTGGGTGCAATCTGTTGAAATCTTTACTTAGTATATACTAAGTTGATCTTCTGTATATAAAGATAATTTAAAAAATTAATCTTAATGAAGAATAGGATGGGAGAGGGAATAGGAGATGGTATGGTTTGTGGGTGGGAGGGTGGTGATGTGGGGAAGAACTGCTATAATCCAAAAGTTGTACTTTTTTTTAACTTTTATTTAATGAATATAAATTTCCAAAATACAGCTTATGGATTACAGTGGCTTCCCCTCCCCCCATAACTTCCCTCCTACCCGCAACCCTCCCCTTTCCCGCTCCCTCTCCCCTTCCATTCACATCAAGATTCATTTTCAATTCTCTTTATATACAGAAGATCAGTTTAGTATATATTGAGTAAAGATTTCAACAGTTTGCCCCCACATAGCAAAACAAAGTGAAAAAAAATACTGTTGGAGTACTAGTTATAGCATTAAATAACAGTGTACAACACATTAAAGATAGAGATCAGATCTTATATGATATTTTTAAAAAATTGATTAATTTTCTATGCAATTTCCAATTTAACACCAGTTTTTTTTTTCATTTTCAATTATCTGTACTTTCGAAATTTATATTTATTAAATTAAAGTTTTCTTTAAGAAATTCCTGTTCAAGTCTTTTGCCCAGTTCTTAACTGAATTTTTTTTGTTGTTGCTGAATTTCTTGAGCTCTTTATAGATCCTGGATATTAATCCTTATCAGTTTCATAGTTTGCAAATATTTTCTCTCATTCTGTTGGTTACCTCTTAACTACACTGAGTGTTTCTTTTGCAGTATGTAAGCATCTCAGCTTTATGTAATCAAATTTGTCATTTTGGCTTTGATTGCCTGTGCTTCCGGGGTCTTTACCAAGAAGCCTTTCCCTATGCCAATGTCTTGCAGAGTTCTCTAGTAAGTTGATGGTATTTTGTCATAGATTTAAGTCCTTGATCCATTTTGAGTGGATTTTTGTGTAAGTTGTAAGGTAGAGGTCTTCCTTCATGCTTCTGCATGCTGATAGCTGATATGCAGTTTTCTCAGTTTGTCAAAGAGACTGTCCTTGCTCCAGGGATTGATTTTAGCTCCTTTGTCTAAGATAAGTTGGTTCTAGATGTGTGTCTTAACCGCCGGAGTTCCGAATCTGTTCCATTGCTCTACACATCTATTTTTTTTTTTTTTTGCCAGTACCTGGCTATTTTGATGATAATTGCTCTTTCGTGTGTCTTGAGATCTAGTATTGTGCTGCCTCCAGCCTGTTTTTTATTTTTTTTAAAAAAGATTTATTTGCTTGAAAGGCAGATTTTTCAGAGAGGCAGAGGCAGAGGCAGACAGAGAGAGGTCTTCCATTTGCTGATTCACTCTCACAATGGCCACAATGACTGGAGCTGGGCCAATCTGAAGCCAGGAGGCTGGATTTCCCATGTGGGTGCAGGGGCCCAAGGACTTGGGCTGCCTTCTGCTGCTTTCCCGGGCACATTATCAAGGAGCTGTATCAGAAATGGAGCAACTGGTACTCAAACCAATGCCAATATGGGATGGCAGCACATGCCAATGGAAAGCAGAAATGAGCAGGCATAGCCATCCTAATATCAAACAAATAGACTGTTAAATGAGATGAAGAAGGGCACTATGATTAAGGGATCAATTCAATAGGAAGGTGCGATTATAATAAATGCATATACACCCAATTCCAGGGAGCCTGGTTATTTAAAACAAATGTTAGTAATTCTAAAGAGAGGGGCCGGCGCCATGGCTCACTTGGTTAATCTTCTGCCTGCTGCACCAGCATCCCATATGGGCGTGGGGTTCTAGTCCCAGTTGCTCCTCTTCCAGTCCAGCTCTCTGATGTGGCCTAGGAGGGCAGTGGAGGACAGCCCAGGTGCTTGGGCTCTGCACCCACATGGGAAACCAGGAAGAAGCTCCTGGCTCCTGGCTTCAGATCTGCGCAGCGCCAGCAGTAGAGGCCATTTGGGGAGTAAACCAATGGAAGGAAGACCTTTCTCTCCGTCTCTCTCTCTCTCTCACTGTCTATAACTCTACCTGTCAAATAAAAATTGTGTTAAAAAATAATTCTAAAGGGAGACTTCAAACAATAGTAATGAGGGAGTTCAACACCCCAATTTCATCAATGGAGAGATAAACTAGCCAGAAAATACATGAAGAAACAGAGCTAATCTACACTATGAAGCAAATGGATCTAACTGATATCTATAGGACCTTTCATCCCACTGTTGCAGAATATGCATTTTTCATCAGTACATGGAACTTTCTCTGGAATAGATCATATGCAAGGCCATAAAGCAAGTTTCAGCAAACTCAAAAAAATTGAATTGTACCATGCATATTTTATGACCACAATGGAATGACGCTGGAAATTAAAAACTCAAGGAAATATTGAAACATGCTGAAACTGAACAACATGCTCCTGAATGAACAGTGGGTCACAGAAGAAATCAAATAGAAATAAAAAAATTCTGAAATAAATGAATATAATGATACAACATTTCAAAACTTATGGGGTACAGGAAAAGCAGTGTTAAAAGGGGAGCTGATAACAATTGGTGCTACATCAAGAAATTGGAAAGGCACTAAATGAACTCAAGTACCTGAAAAACAACAAACAAAACTCAAAATTTGTAGGAGGAAAGAAATAATTAAAATTAGAGAATAACTAAACAAAACTGATACCAAAACATACAAAAGATCACTGAAATGAAGATCTGATTTTTTGAAAAAATAAACAAAATTGATATGCCTTTGACCCAACCAACCAAAAGCGAGAGAGAGAGAGAGAAAGACCAAAATCAATAGAATAAGACATGAAAAAGAAATGTAACAGATATCACAGAAATAAAAAGAATCATCAGGAATTACTAGAAAGAACTATATGCAACAAATTGGAAAAATCTAGAAGTGGATAGATTCCTGAAATATATGATCTACCAAAATTGTGTCATGAAGACATAGAAAACCTAACCAAACCAATAACCATGATGGAGATTGAATTAGTAGTAAGAACACTGACAACAAAGTAAAGCCCAGTACTAAATGTCCTCACTGCTGAGTTCTTCCAGACATTTAAGGAATAACAAATTCTAATTCTTCTCAAGCTACTAAAAACAATTGAAAAGGAGGGAATCCTCCAAAACTCCTTCTGTGAAGCCAGTATCACCCTAATTCCTAAACCAGAAAAAGGACCAACAAAGAAAGAGTACCATAGACCAAAATCCCTAATGAATATAAATGTAAAAATCCTCAAAAAAATACTAGCTAACCAAATCCAACAAAACATCAAAAAATCATTTACACTGACTTTGTGGGATTTATCCCTGGTGTGCAGGGACAGTTCAATGTTTGCAAATCAATAAATGTGATGCACCACAATAACAAAGTGAAGAACAAAAACTATATGATTATTTCAATCTATGCAGAGAAAGTATTTGATAAAACACAACCTCCTTAAGAAAACTGGGTATAGAAGGAACATTCTTCAGCACAATCAAGGCGATTTATGACAAACCCACAATAAACCTCTTAATGGGGCAAGCACTGTGGCATAGCAGGTTAGCCATAGCCTGCCATGCTGGCCTCCCATCTGGGTGCTAGTTTGAGTCCTGGCTGCTCTGATCCAATTCTCTACTATGGCCTAGGAAAGAAGTAGAAGACGACCCAAGTACTTGGGCCCCTGCACCCAGGTGGGAGATCTGGAGGAGGCTCCTGGTTGCTGGCTTCAGATCAGCACGGCTCCGGACATTGCGGCCATCTGGGGAGTAAACCAGCAGATGGAAGACCTCTTTCTTTCTCTCTCTCTGCCTCTGTAACTCTGCCTTTCAAATAAATAAAAATAGAAATATAAACTTTAAAAAAAATGACAAAATCTACTTGTACATCTGAGACATCTCATTGTCAATATGTCCAAAGTGGAAACAATCATCTTCCTTGGCCACCTCTGCCTCTGCCTCTGTAACTCTGCCTTACAGATAAATAAATAAATCTTCAAAATATTATCTGCAAACTTAATTGAAAGATAAAATATAAATTAGAACTTATGAGAATGTGAGAGGAAGGTAAGAGTCAAAAATTAATTAGTAAGATCATAATGTGCTCAAGAAAAGTTGGAGATAACAACATAGGGATTCTGTTAGTTAATAATAATGATGATATGTTAACAATATATTATATTTCTTAACACTTCATGCAATTACCATAACAATTCTACTGCATTTATTCTAGTGTAGCTAATTCCTACCTACCACAGCCCAGTAGGATTGGTATCCCTATTTTGCAGGTAAGGACAGATTTGTCTAACAAAAAATTGTTGTTATTTTCTTACTCTAATAAGAATAAATAACATTTGTCCATGCCACTTCCAAATGATTTTCCATTTATTTTCTTATGTATTTGACAACAAACACTGGATATAAGATTTAAAAATGAGGAAACTGAGGCTCAAAGAAATTGAATACATCATGAAAATATACAAAAGGGGTTTAAAAATCCATGGAATGTACACATTATCACTAATTCTATTTTTATATGGATTTTTTAAAACTTCTCATATACGGTATATAAAAAGTTGGGCAAGAATTTACAATGGAGCTTTTTCTTCCAATGATTATGTCCTCTCCACTTCCTTCCACTGGTTTTAAAAACTGCTGTCTAATGATATAAATAATTAAGCTTGCATATCTAGATGATCCTTTACTGAGAAAGGTGAAGGGTTAGGGCAGCATTTTCAAGGCTATCATCTAAGATGAAAATAAAATATTTGTATTTGCTGAATAAAAATAAAAGAGGCTGTTGACAAATACAAGAGAACTTAATTTTGCATTCTCTTTCATTTGGCTATAAATTTCCAAATTAAAAAGTGTAGTTGAATCTTTGTAAAACTGAAATTTAATGGTTTTTCTTTTTTTTTTTTTTTGAGAACTTAAAATATTTAGACACAGTCCTAAATTTTGAAACTAACATAAAAGAAAATGCGGCCTGTATAAAACACATCACTTGATAAAAGTGGAATGTTAAGCAGTGGGTGAAACTGTCCTCCTAGCTAAGACCCTTTCATTACAACATTGTTCAAAGTGTTTCAGAGTAGAATACCCTGACTAGGTAGACAGTGAGGGTAGCAAGAAGGGATTTCCACTAGGTGACAACAAGTGCTCAGAGGCCAGAAATTATGACATGTGAAATGGGAAACCACAGGTCACCAGGTACTGGGGGTGAGTAGGCTGTACAGACTGTTAGGAAGGGGTTTCTAAAAGCGGAGTTGACTAAAGAAAGATGATGTATTATTCCAATGCTAGAGAAGAGCAAATGATAAGATTGACCGTCGGATGATTCTTTTTCTTTTGCTAAGTCTCTGAGTTATCAGATGGCCTTATCCATCCAAATCCTCCAATTCTTTTACCGCCTAATCCCTGCCCTGGATTCCCTCTTTGATTCCCACTCAGTTGTACTTCTGTCCATTCTGCAAAGATCTCCAAAAGCAGTTCTCATTTATTTTACCTGAGTCAGGCACATTCCCATTTATTTTACTTGAGCCAGACACATATAATATCACAAACAACCTTTGTACATTATTGCAAAAGTTGACATGATTATTTGATGCTGTCTTTGACTAGCTAATCAAGGAATTTTACTCATTTTTCAAAAATATTTCTCTTTGATACTGGCTTATTTTAACAAGCATAATAGTTTCTAATTGCATCCACTCTGTTGCAAATGACAGGATTTCATTGTTTTTGCCTGAGTAGTATTCCATTGTGTATATATACCATATTTTCATTATCTAGTCATAATTTGATGTACATGGTTGATCCTATATCTTAGATATTGTGAATTTAGACAGATATTTTTTCTGTGATTTGTGGTAATACAGAACACAAAAAATGTAATGTGCATGAATGGAATTAAAATTTTGAGATTTGAATTACTGTTCATAGCCCTTGTTTATAGTCCTGTTGATTTCTTAGCAGTGGATCAAGCTTGTGATTATAAAGTAAGTACAAATATGTCATTGCAAATATTCAAAGAAAAATTAAAAAAAAGAGGAAGATGGAGGGGGAGTGAGGGAGAGAGGTTATGATGGGAAGTATCATTATGTTCTTAATACTGTACATATGAAATACATGAAATCTGTTCTAATTGCATAAATAAAGGTAACCTGGTCCACTGTTGGTGGAAATGTAAAATGGTGCAGCCATTGTGGAAGACAGTATGGAGATACCTCAGAAATCTTAATGTAGACCTACGATATACAGCCATCCCATTACTGGGGATTTACCCAAACCAAAAGAAATCAGTATATGAAAGAGTTATCTGTACCCCATTTTTATTGCAGCAAAATTCACAAGCTAAGATAAGGAATCAGTCCAGATGTCCATCAACAGTTAAAGGGATAAAGAAATCATGGCATATATACACTATGGAGTACTACTCAGCTGTAAAAAAAAAAAAATGAAATCCTGTCTTTTGCAAAAAGATGATGCAACCAGAAACCATTATACTTGGAGAAATAAGCCAGTCCCCCAAAGACAGAGATCATATGTTTTCTCCTGATTTAACTAATAGATTACCTGACTTGTAATTTATTGGAGTGAAATAGACATTTTGAGATTTGATGATTGTTTACAGCCCTTGTCTTTTGCTTTGAGGAACAGTGTTGTTTTTGTTTTCTTTTTAATACCACTTGATGAACTTTTACTGAATGTAGGGTTGACTCTATGATTGTTAAATTAATTAAAAATAGATCTCTGGGCCGGCTCCGCGGCTCACTAGGCTAATCCTCCGCCTTGTGGCGCCAGCACACCGGGTTCTAGTCCCGGTCAGGGCACCGATCCTGTCCCGGTTGCCCCTCTTCCAGGCCAGCTCTCTGCTGTGGCCAGGGAGTGCAGTGGAGGATGGCCCAAGTGCTTGGGCCCTGCACCCCATGGGAGACCAGGAGAAGCACCTGGCTCCTGCTATCGGATCAGCGTGGTGCACCTGCCACAGCGCGCCTACCCCGGCGGCCATTGGTGGGTGAACCAACGGCAAAAGGAAGACCTTTCTCTCTCTGTCTCTATCTCACTGTCCACTCTGCCTGTCAAAAATTTAAAAAAAAAAAGGAAGAAAAAAAAAGAAAATAGATCTCTGTAAAAATTCAGAGTGGGAATGTGAGAGGGAGGAAGAAGAAGGGTGGGTGGGAGAGAGGGTAGGGCGAGAAGTATCAGTATATTCCTAAATCTGTATGCATGAAATACAGGAAACTTGTATAACTTAAATCAATATTTTTTTAAAAAAATAATATATTTAAAACTTCAGCCCTGCCCCAGAGCAGAATCCCCTCCTTCGTTCAGTCAGCTATTCTGATTTCATTCTGTCCCAGGCTGCCCAAAAAGTTCATCAACTTCCCAACAACTCTGAGTTCTTTCTCTCCTGTGTTCCTGTGACATTCAGGCTTTTGCAAGTGGATGAATGTGTGGTTTTTGTTCTTTACTCCTTTCCACCCAACTGCTGTTCAATGGGCTCCAGTACTGAACTCTAGTGATTGTGGATACCGCTCGACTTTTTCCTGGTTAGAGATTCTCTGAGACCTGAAATAGACTCACCTTGTCAGGAGAGTTTCCTGCCAATAGCCCTGTGCAGAGCGTCTTTGACCTCTTTGTTCTTCAGAGTGTACACTACGGGGTTCAGCAGGGGTGTAATAACTGTGTAGGTCACAGAGATTAGCTGGTCCTCACCCATGGTGTTCTCTGACTTGGGTTTGAGGTAGGCAATGGAGGCACAGCCATAGTGGACAATAACCACGATGAGGTGAGAAGCACATGTGGCAAAGGCCTTCTTTCTTCCCTCAGCAGTGGCAATCTTGAGGATGGTGGAGATGATAAGGATGTAGGAGATGAAGACCAAGCCCATGGGGATGAGGATCACCAGCACACTGATGACCAAAGTCAGGATCTCATTGACAGTGGTGTCAATGCAGGAGAGCTTCATTACTGGCCGAATGTCACAGAAGAAGTGGGCCACCTTTGTGATACAGAAGGGCAGCCTGAACACAGCGGACACCTGTGTCACTGCTACAATCAAACCAATGCTAAAGGCCCCCCACACCAGCTGAGTACACACTCTCTTGTTCATGATGACTGAGTACCTCAAAGGGTTGCAGATGGCCACGTAGCGGTCATACCCCATCACTGTGAGCAGGAAGCAGTTGTTGATGGCCAACATGACAAAGAAGAACATCTGAGTGGCACAGCCAGCCAAGGAAATGGGCTGACTGAGGACTATGAGGCTCAAGAGCATCCTTGGTATAATAACCAGTGTGTACACTGTCTCTGAAGCTGACAGCATGCTGAGGAAGAAGTACATGGGGGTGTGTAGGTGGCGATCAAGGCTGATGATGGTCACGATGATGATGTTGCCTGCTAGTGTCAATATGTATAGTGCAAAGAACACTACAAAAAGTGTGAGCTGGTGCTCATGGAAGCTGGAGAAACCTTGAAAAACAAACTCACTCACCAAAGTGCAATTCTCTGTCTTCATTAAATCACATACAGTATCTAAGAAAGAAAAATGGTATATGAGGAACTTAGTGGATCATTTCTGTCAAATAGAAGGATGAGTAAATTCTGAGACTAATCTACCTCAGGTGTCTGCTTATTTATATTCACATTCATCTTTAAGTCTTATGAGAGTAGAGAGTGAAATGCTCTTTTCTTAGTGAGAGGAAAGTGCATAGCTTTTAGAGTCAAATGATATACACTTATTTCCTACTTTTACCATGAGTTGACTTATCTTGGGCAAGGACTTAACACATTTAACATCCCTAAGGCCAATTTCCTCATCTTTATATGGATGCAGTGGTGATGACATCACAGCATTGTTGACAAAATCAGTTTTATGCTGTTTGCTATAATACTTATAGTAGAATTAGAAAAAAATAGAGAGTACATTTGAGGTTAGTGGTGTCAGGCAGAATTCTAGACCCTGTTGCCACCTATTAATTCCTGGGCTTCTGCAGTTTGGGGGGAGCTCTTTCTCTGATGATACCACTCTTGTCAATCTTATCCTTGTTTACTCTTTTCTAGGTATCTCTTATTTTCAAAGCCAAACATAGCCCATGTCTCCTATAAAATCTGTTAACTCTTTCTCTTTCTCTTTCTGAGGCTCTCATGTCATTGCACACATGGGCAACATTTTTACTTTAGTGACTTTTTTATTGCAAGCACCTTATAGTGCATTTATTACTACAGAAAAAATGCTCACATCCATTATTTGATTTAATTACCTTAAGTGAGCAGAAAAGGATTACTATGCATTGCTTGATGCAGAAACTGAGAATCAGTACTGTTTAGGAAATTGCCTATGGAAATTCAAGTATCAAAGGATTGAGACTTGAACCCATGTCTTCTGACCCTATGTCTATTTCTCCTTCTGTTAAACAAAACTGCATTGTAGATCTGTCACCACCCACACTACACAGGGTCCATGCATTTTCACTTTTTATGACTGCAGAGTGACCACAGCAGTGTAGGGCACAAGTATGTGCTTATGAATCATTACAACCCATTGTTCCATTATGCAAATGGCTCATTAGGAAGCAGAATGCTTGAGCACTATGGTGAGGTTTTCTTTAAATAAGAGAAAGCATAAATGTTTTTAACCTCTCTCTCCTTTTTTCTGATGTCTATAACTATAACAGCAACAAACAACTAAATAATTGGGCTACGTTTTAATATCTCAATTTTAACATTATGGTACTATAAGAAAGTATGATATTATCAACATGTAACTGGAAAATATACTGGTTGTGCAACTTTGCTATGAGCATTTACCCTATTACTAACCGATATATAATCATGTAAGAGGTTAGTTGTAAAAATTCAGTAATAGAATGACGGAGTTGCTTCAAAAGTGCATTTTGCTGGAAGTAAAGAAAATGAGCCACATTACGAGATGATTTACTATTGGGGAAATGTAAAAGGTAAGCATCTTCGGTGCTTTTAAAATTAATCTATTTTTATAAATACACCACTTTTCATAAAGGAAATTTACTAAAACCTGCTTATAAAGGTCAGCACACAATTGTATTTCAACATCTCAGAGTACGATATAAAAGGAAATCAGACGGGTTTGCAAAAAATAAATTTTATACTGGATGTCAGAGACCATTTCTTGACAGGGAGAGTTGCTTGACCCTGATGTGTACAGCATGGTAAGCAGCTGTAAACAGCTTTATAAGCCACGTCTCTGTGAACTATCAATTGTCTGAAAACACAAATGTAGACAAAGGAGCATAACTTATAAAGGGTAGAGCCACATTCTGTATTATAATATTAGTCAAAATGCTCTTTAATTCTGCTAACTCACAATTCCTTAGGATTTATAAGAGTTCTTTGACAGTAATAAAGCAAGGAAAAGGAAAAATAAGTATTACAGACATCAGATTCCTTTCTAGCTTAATATAATTTGACCCTTTAACAATAATGAAGTCCATATATGTATCTTATTTCTCAGACATGCTCTCTGTTAACCGCTGAGTTGTTAGCCAAATCACACTTACTTCTCTTCTTAAACCTGTGTCTCCACAACAAAACAAAAGAGGGGGAGGGCAGAGTTGTGTCCTGTTGATTACAGGTGTTCTCACATCTGCATGTCACTATCACCTGCACTGAGCCAGGCCAGGGATGCAAGTGGGAAGAGAAGGGGATCTTTGGACACTGGATATTTCCTCTGTCTCAGAGGAGGAGCTTCTGACACCAAAGAGAGGCTCTTGAGGGGCAGGTTTTGGGGTTTCTTGGCGCCATCCACCGAGCACCCTTGAGATTCACCCTTGGCTCAGAAGAAGCAGGCAGTCTGCGCCAGGGACCTCGTTACCTGTGAGCACATTTACCTAATTACATAAGACCATGCTTTGGGAGTCTAAGGCAGTTTTCACTGCAAGCAGAAAACAGATTATTTTAAAAAATAAATAAATATTCTATTTTTATACAGTTGAGCCTTGGAAAACCATGGTTACAAAGCTCAAGTGAGCTCTAGCTAAGAGCCACTGTCTTGGATTCCAGGAAACTAAGCAGCTGTCTGTGTAGTCAAGAACAATGTTCAGCATTAGAATCTTTTCTCCTTTGAACTAAAACAATCAATTCTAGCTATAGCTTTCTTTCCATAGGAATCAGAAATGGGACTGCAAAACTGAAAAGATAACAGAAGCCTCCCAAGGAGGCCAGGAGATTAATGAGTGTCCAAAAGCAGCTGAGCCAGGACTTCATCCTCAAGATCCATCAGGCAAATGGTTACATACACTGGGCTTCGTGGGCCCAGTCTGGAGTTATTCTGACACTGGTATTCCTGCTCAACCCAGGCACATTTTCCCCTAAGGGAATTTTCTTCTATTTTTGTTTTTATGTACCTCTTATCCCCAGATCCCACCAATTCTCCTCCAAGTTAATTTTTCCACACTTGGTAAAAAGTTGAAGTCCTGCACTGATTTCTTAATAAAATAAAATTTAATTTTTTTTGTTTTTTTGTATTTTGTGTTCTTTTTTCTCTACTGAATTTTTAATCATTTTTAAATGTCAAAAATTATGAAATAAAAAGTTTATAGAAAATATAAGAATGTGCATAACATTTGTCCTTACCCCTATAAGTTTCAAAAACATGATAAATACAGCCAAACTTGAATTTCTTAGAAAACTCAAACATTTTTAATTGTTATTGAAAAAGTTTGTATCTCCTGCTCTTTCCTTGTTTATACCTGAATATCTTCATAAGTGTTGTAACTTGCAGCATTTTGAGAATCAACGTATGATTGGATAATCACCTATTTTTGGTGCTACTCTGTTGATATAATGGGTAGTTTACATTTTTCTGCTCTAAATGGAGAGGTTCCAAATTTACAAGTTATCTTAAGTAGGGGCTAGTTACTATTGGAAATGTAAATCAACACTGAGGTATTAAGAGAACCCCTCCTCCATGTGAGAAGTGAATGCAAAGCTCCTTTTAGTAGAGACAATTAGGAGGTTTCCAGACACATAGGAATGGATGTGGAGAATTTTCTATGGCAGAAGTCTAAGTTTGGAGGTAGATGTAGGTGTAAACTTCTTTTATGTTTCAGGGATTAAAAAAAATGAAATCTACCAGAATTCTGTATTTACAAATAATAAGACAATGCAGGTGAATAGTAGTTAGTGGTATCTTCTGAGGCTGATGGCCAAGCAACTTCTTAATTCTGGTCAGCCTCCACAGCCTTAGCAGCTCATGGCAAGAGCTTTGGGTGATCACTGACGTCATAAATAAGTGTCAAAGGGATCACATAAACAAGACTAGTGTCTGCTAATACTAACTGATAGAATAAAAAAGGGGAGAGAACGATACAACATGGGAAGCAGGATACACAGCAGACTCATAGAATGGCAGATGTCCTAAACAGCACTCTGGCCTCAGAATCAGCCCTTAAGGCATTCTGATCTGGCTGAAGAGCCCACGAGAGTATTTCAGGCAAGGAAAGCCAAGACACTCTGGCAAAAAAAAAAAATGACCTAAATGAAAGATCTCTGTTAGTGAGATCCCAGTGGAAAGAACAGGGCCATCAAAGAAGGAGGTACCTTTCTCTGAAGGGAGGAGAGAACTTCCACTTTGACTATGACCTTGTCTAAATATGATAAGAGTCGGTGAACTCAAAATGCTTCCATAGCCTTGGCAACTCATGACAAGAGCCTAGGGAGATTACTGACGCCATAAACAAGAGTGTCAATTTGTTAAGTCAACAACAGGAGTCACTGTGCACTTACTTCCCATGTAGGAGCTCCATCCTTAATGTGTTGTCCAATGTGAATTAATGCTATAACTAGTACTCAAACAGTATTTTATACTTTATGTTCTGTGTGGGTGCAAACTGATGAAATCTTTACTTAATATATACTAAATTGATCTTGTATATATAAAGATAATTGAAAATGAATCTTGATGAGAATGGAATGGGAGAGGGAGCAGGAGCTGGGAGGGGTGCAGGTGGAAGGGAAGTTATGGGGGCGAAAAAGCCATTGTAATCCATAAACTGTACTTTGGAAATTTATATTTACTATTTTAAAAAGTTTAAAAAAAATTAACAGGAGGCACTGTGCACTTACTCCCCATGTAGGACCCCTGTCCTTAATGAGTTGTACTATGAGAATTAACTGCAAAACTTGTTCTCAAACAGTACTTTATACGTGTGGGGGATGGGTGCAAACTGTTGAAATCTTTAAGTATAGAGTTGGTCTTTGGTCTTCTGTATATAAAGTTAATTAATAGTGAATCTTTTTTTTTTTTTTTTGACAGGCAGAGTGGATAGTGAGAGAGAGACAGAGAGAAAGGTCCTCCTTTTTGCCGTTGGTTCACTCTCCAATGGCCGCTGCGGTCGGCGCATCTCGCCGATCCGAAGCCAGGAGCCAGGTGCTTCTCCTGGTCTCCCACGCGGGTGCAGGGCCCAAGGACTTGGGCCATCCTCCACTGCCTTCCGGGGCCACAGCAGAGAGCTGGACTGGAAGAGGGGCAACCGGGATAGAATCTGGCGCCCCAACCGGGACTAGAACCCGGTGTGCCAGCACCGCAAGGCAGAGGATTAGCCTGTTAAGCCACGGCGCCGGCCGGATCTTTTTTATTTTTATTTATTTATTTATTTTTTTAATTTTTGACAGGCAGAGTGGACAGTGAGAGAGAGAGACAGAGAGAAAGGTCTTCCTTTGCCATTGGTTCACCCTCCAATGGCCACTTAGGCCGGTGCACTGCGGCCGGCGCACCGCGCTGATCCGAAGGCAGGAGCCAGGTGCTTATCCTGGTCTCCCGTGTGGGTGCAGGGCCCAAGGACTTGGGCCATCCTCCACTGCACTCTCGGGCCATAGCAGAGAGCTGGCCTGGAAGAGGGGCAACCGGGATAGAATCCGGCGCCCCGACCGGGACTAGAACCCGGTGTGCCAGAGCTGCTAGGCGGAGGATTAGCCTGTTGAGCCAGGGCACCAGCCTAAAGTGAATCTTAATGAAGAATGGGATGGGAGAGGGAACAGGAGGTGGGATGGGAGTGGAGGCGGGAGGGTGTGTATGGGGGGAATAATCACTATATTCCTAAAGTTGTACCTATGAAATTTGCATTATTTAAATAAAAGCTTTAATAATAAAAAATAAAGAATGTTAATCATTAAAAAAAATTCTGGTCAACAAAGTTTTTTTTTTTAAGGTATGGTGATACAAGCAGCTAAAGTGCTAAGCATGAGACAATGTTGAGCCGCTGGGAACTGGACCTCAGACTGACACTGAGTGGGAAGAAGTGCCCCGTCCACAACTGTAGTTACCTGTATCCGTAAGAGCTTGTACTGCAACGCGAATATCCCAGGCATCTGTGCAGTATCTTTACCCCAAACTTCATGGCACAAAGCAGCACACTCATTCTCTCCCTGTGTCTGGGTGGCTGGTCTCAGTAGGCTCCTCTCAGAACACACAGGATCTGTCAAGGAGTTTTGTGAGAAGGTGGCTGGGACTTGCTCACTCACAGGCCAGTCAGATATTGGCTGTCTCCAGCTGGCCTGGGCTGCCTTCGACTCAGATTCAAGGTGATTGGCACACGGTGAGGAGAACATATGGAATAGGAGATGTATGTCCTTGTTTTGAAATTACAGTCTGCTAGAGTGAATTAGCGAATGGCCGGCATCTTCACAGGGGAAAAGGAAACAAAATTAATATTAGACTAACCAAAGTGTAGAATCTCTTTCCCCTCTTAGATGTTTACATCAACTCATTCACCCTTCTGAAATGCTTAAGTCACAGTGATTCTTAGAAAAATGATGGGGAACATCTGAATCCAAAAACAGATTGTAGATCACCTGCAAATCTAGTATTAGAAACTTCAGATGATAGGAATTCGAGTTGAAAAAATGTAATTAGTCAATAGTCATACAATGCAAACAAAAAATTCCTAAATAATTTTCACAATTAACAAAACTCTAGCTAGGCAGACAAGAAACCACCAGTTGCAATTTGCCTATAAATTTATGTATTCAGATGTAGGCTTAGCACATGCCAACATCTTTTGAAATTTAAAAACATATTATTTCTCTATCATTTTTAATATAACACTTCTGAAAATACTGGGTTTAGAATATGTAAGTTGTGAAGTGTAGCAATTAAATAAAGATTAGAGAATGCATCACTGAACTTGACATGTATTTACTATGTGTTTCTCATTGTCCCATCCCCCGGTCTCCTCCTAACCCACTCTTCCCCCACCAAAGGTACCACTATCATGATATCTATGTCTACATTTATCTTATTTTATAACTTTATTACATATATATTCATGTTTAAGCAACATACTGTTTAGTTATATCTGTATTTGAGTTTTATAAAATGCTATAGTGAATATAGTTTTGAGACTTGCTTCATTTTAAAATTCAAAGTTGCATATCTACGATCCACAGTGGAGCTGTAGTTAATTTATTTAGCTGCCTTATACTATTCCATTATGTGAATAGGCTACAATTTTTTTTCCATTCTACTGTTGAGGAATAATAAGGTTGTTTCCAGATTTTTGTTACTCTAAATTATAATGTTTTAAATATTTAAATGCATGCTTCCTTGAACAAATGTGCAAAAGTTTCTTTAAGGCTAATATGCTTGAGAAGAATTATCACCTCATAGGATATAAACCTTTACAATTTCACATGAGAGTATGAAATTGAATTTTGAAATGGTTGTACCAATTTGCACTGTAACTTGGAAAAAATAAGTGTTTTCTAGTTGATGTGTATCTTTTTAAAGCACTGTTATCAGATGGCCTAACTTTTGTCAAGCTATCTCATTGTGGTTTTCATTTATGTTTTCCGGAGTACTAGAGGTCGAATATTCTTTCAAAGTCTACTGGTCATGTGTGTGCTACTTAGTGCATAATGCCTATTCATGTCTTTACTCATTCTTTGAATGAGTTACTTGTGCTTCATTCGTTCACTGGAAACCACATTTTGCAAATTCTGGGGGCCAAGTTATTTGGTTCCATTTTATGGCTTGTCCTTTCATTTCTTTTATGGTATTTTATTGATGAAAAATTAAAGTGATAGAATGTATTGGTCTGGTGTTTTACAGTTAGCTCCGTTTACATCTTCCTTGTGAATTTCTACCTCAACTCCAGAATAATCTTCTTTAACCTTCTTCTGGGCAAATTAATATACTGTTTATATTTAAATCTATTTAGAATTGATTATTGTATATGTGGTAAGATAAATGTTCAAATATTATATTTGAAATTGATAATTAATTTTTTCAAGCATCTTTCTTTGGAGAGGCTCTCCACCCCCCACTGGTCTACAGTTCTATCTTTGTCGTATATCACAATTCCACAAAAGCAAAGGTTGGTGTGGAAATTCTATTCTGCTCCATTAGTCCATTTACCACCTGTCCAAAAAATTACACTGTCTGAACCACTATATCATCAGTCTTTGTTAGCAAGAAGATCAGCTTCCTTTATTTTATTCTTCAGTAGTTGAACATTTACTTTCCCCTATATATTTTAGAATCAAATTTTTGGGATTGTATTAAAGGATCATTTTAGGGGCTAGGTGTTTTGTGCAATGGTTAAAACACCATTTGGTATGCCAGAAACCTACTTGGGAGCACTTGTTTTCAAATCCAAGCTCCACTTCTGATCCAGCTTCCTGATAGTTTATACCCTGAAGATGGCTCAAGTACTTTAGTCCCTGCTAGCCACATAGGAGACCTGGATTGAGTTTCTGGATCCTGGCTTTGGCCTGGCCCAGCCCCAGCTTTTGAAGGCATTTAAAAAATGAATCAGCAGATGGTAGATCTCTCTGTCTCTTTCTCTCTTTCAAAATTAAAAACCGGAAAAAAAATCGAAATAAAATTTAAGATCATTAGGAAAAAATTGATATGGATGATTGCTTTCCGTTTATTCAAATGTCTTTAATGTGTTGTCTGGGATCTTCAAGACCGTTGTCATGCTAGGTACCATAGAAGCTGTTATATTCATGGTCATGGTTTATTGTAGAAAAGATGTAGGTTAACTTAATGCTGTATAATTGTTCAAACCTGGTAAATGCCACTCTTAGGATCATTGGTTACTATCCTCACTCTGTCTTTTATGACCTTGTCTAAATATGATCAGAGTCGGTAAACTTGGAAGGCTTCCATAGCCTTGGCAACTCATGACGACAGCCTAAGATGGTTACTGGCGCCATAAACTAGAGTGTCAATTTGTTGGGTCAACAACAGGAGCCACTGTGCCCTTGCTCCTCATGTGGGATCTCTGTCCTTAATGTGCTGTACATTGTGATTTAATGCTATAACTAGTACTCAAACAGTATGTTTCACTTTGTGTTTCTATGTGGGTGCAAACTGTTGAAATCTTTATACTAAATTGATCTTCTGTATATAAAGAGAATTGAAAAGGAATCTTGATGCAAATGAAAGGGGAGAGGGAGCGGGAGAGGGGAGGGTTGCAGGTGGGAGGGAAGTTATGGGAGGGGGAAGCCATTGTAATCCATAAGCTGTACACTGGAAATTTATATTCATTAAATAAAAGTTAAAAAAAAAGAAAAGATGTAGGTTAAACATCAACAAAAGGAGAAGGTATGTGGGGCAAAGTTCCAGAGAACCCAAGACTAAGCTTCTAAGTATCCTTTCCCAGTTTCATAGTATGTATGTTTTTTCCAGCAACAGTTCATGACAATATGTGCAATACCGTCAACCAGGGATCCATGAGTCTTAGTGTAGGTGTCAGTATTTTTATTAGGGATCAGTTCCACAGGCATGTAACACCTGTGTGATTGACCTCAGCTATTTTGACTGCAGTCCTTTGAAGCATAAACAGGTGATCATCATAAATCACATTGTTGACACACACTATCTGATCAGACAGATGCGACATTGTACAAGGCATTCCTAAATATTTGTATCAGGCCCAATAATTCACTGGCTTAGATCTCAATTCCTAGAAACTGACCAAGACTCAATCTTTTAGACCTTCATAGATGTATGCAGGGTTTGGGCAGCCCAGGCCTGCTGACTTTAATCCTCTACTACCCAAATTTTAAGAATATTTTATAATTTCTACATAGGCTTTTAAGTATTTTTGAAAATATTTGGATGGCCGGCGCCGTGGCTTAACAGGCTAATCCTCTGCCTTGCGGTGCTGGCACACCGGGTTCTAGTCCCGGTTGGGGCGCCAGATTCTATCCCGGTTGCCCCTCTTCCAGTCCAGCTCTCTGCTGTGGCCCCGGAAGGCAGTGGAGGATGGCCCAAGTCCTTGGGCCCTGCACCCGCGTGGGAGACCAGGAGAAGCACCTGGCTCCTGGCTTCGGATCGGCGAGATGCGCCGACCGCAGCGGCCATTGGAGAGTGAACCAACGGCAAAAAGGAGGACCTTTCTCTCTGTCTCTCTCTCACTATCCACTCTGCCTGTCAAAAATAAAAAGAAAAAATTAAAAAAAGAAAATATTTGGAGATAATTTTTTTTTCTTTTTTAAAAAAGATTCATTTAATTTATGTGAGAGAGTGATAGAAAGAGGGAGAAATAGAAAGAGAAAGGTATCTTCCATTCTCTGGTTCACTACCCAAATGGCCAAAATAGCCAGGGTTGGACCAGGCCAAAGCCAGGAACCATGTGTGTCTCCCAAGTGAGTGGCAAGGGCCCCAGGACTTGGGTCATTTTCCACTATTTCTCCAGGCACATTAGCAGGGAGCTAGATCAGAAATGGTGCAGCTGCTACTCAAACTGGTGCTCATGTGGGATGTTGCCATTGCACGCAGTGACTTAACCCACAACCCAGTCCCAGAGATACAATTTCAAACGTACAGAAAAGTCACAAGAATACTACAAAAACTCCCGAATGTAATTTATCCAGGTAGCTCAGTGGCTTGTGTTTTATCCCATTTGCTTCATCATTACCTCTGTTTGATTGTCTGCCATTATCTAGATATTTTCCAAATCACCTGAGAGTAAGTTGAAGTCATTGTGTCATTTTATTCCTAAATTCTTTAGGGTAAATTCCTTGAGATAAATATTCTTTTACATAATCATGTAAAAAATATTTAAAATCAGTGCATATGTCCTTATTCACATACACACATACACACACACACACACCCAGGAGGATTTAAAAAAGTTCATGGAAAATTCACATTACCATTTTGAATTCCACTTTCCCTTGAAATTTAAACATTTTAAAATTTATTTATTTTATTCATTTGAGATGATAGTGAGGAACAGAAACATCTCCTCCTCACTGGTTCATTATTCAAAGGCTTGCAACAGCCAGGGCCAGATTGAAGCTGGGAGCCAAGAACTCAATCTAAGCCTGTCATGTGGGTGGCACAGAACCAAGTACTTGAGCCTCATCTGTTGTCCTCCAGGGTTGTACAATAGCAGGAAACTAGACCAGATGTAGAGCAAGAACTTGAAACCAGGCACCCCCATCTGTGATGCAGGCATCCCAGTGTCTCAACCACTGTGCCCAACTCCCACCCCTCAACTTTTCTGAAGCCCCTTGTTCAGATTTCAGATACAGCATACTCATATGTGATCCACAAATAATATTTAAATTATCCCAATTATCTCAATAATGTTCTTTTCATAGCTAAACTTCTAGCTTACGATCCAATCCAGGACAATCCATTGAATTTTGTTGTCCTGTCTGTTTGATGTCCTTTAACCTGACACAGTATCTTGATAGTCTTTCTCAACTTTGATATTTTTATATTTTTTTTCTTCTTTTTTGACAGGCAGAGTGGACAGTGAGAGAGAGAGACAGAGAGAAAGGTCTTCCTTTGCCGCTGGTTCACCCTCCAATGGCTGCTGCGGCTGGCGCGCTGCGGCCGGCACACCGCAATGATCCGAAGCCAGGAGCCAGGTGCTTCTCCTGGTCTCCCATGGGGTGCAGGGCCCAAGCACTTGGGCTATCCTCCACTGCACTCCGGGGCCACAGCAAAGAGCTGGCCTGGAAGAGGGGCAACCGGAACAGAATCCAGTGCCCCGACCGGGACTAGAACCTGGTGTGCCGACGCCACAAGGTGGAGGATTAGCCTAGTGAGCCGCGGCGCCGGCCAACTTTGATATTTTTAAAAACCATCAGACCTTTCATAGAGTGTTGCTTTGTTTTTCAGTTTGGATTTGCCTGAAGAGGGCATTATAATTTCCCCTCACATTCACCTGTAATACTTCTCCCTGTCTCTTCTTTGTGCTTATTTTCATTTTGTCTGCTTCATGATTAGATTCAGGCAATGGCATTTCAGCAGCAATATCACAAAAGTGATACTGTGTCATGCTCAATGCATCATGGAAACACATGGTATCAATCTGTACTGCATTGTTAGTGATAATTGTCATCTCCTATTTAAGGTAGTATCTACAAGTTTTCCCCATTGCAAAGTTATTATTTTCTCTTTTTATACAAGTATTCTTTGGAGTGTTATATTGAGACTAATATCTTGATCCCCAGTGACATTTTATCTTCTGATTTTTTGACTCCTTGATGATTTTCTAACTCTAGAATCCTTCTAATAAATTGATGTTCTATACTAAAGGGTATTTAGATGCTTGTGGATTTGTATAATGTAAGTATTTCTAAATAATAGATAGTATGAGCATTATTTTTATTGAGGTTCAAAATTACACAAAATTGACCAGTAGGAATGCTTCAGCCTGGCTTCTATATTTTTGACAAGCATGCATACCATTTGTATCTTGGCATTTAGCCTAGTGATTAACATAGCCACACTCCAAATCAGAATGTGTGGGTTTGATACTCACCTCTAGTCCCTTATTCTAGCTTCCTGCCTGTGCAGCTCCTAGGAGGAAAGAGTGATAGCTCAACTGACTGGGTTCCTGTCACCCACGTGAGAGATTTGGATTGAGCTCCTGGCTCCAAGCTTAGGTCCAAGCCAGGGGCTCCTGTAGGCATTTGGGGAGAGGATCAGAGATAGAAGCTTTCTCTCCTTCTCTGCCTCTCAGATATTTTTTAAAAATCTATCTGTTGAGAACCACGAGTTCATATCTGGAATCTTTAATTCTAAACATATATCAGCATATATTGTAATGCTTTCCCTTTGCATATGTATAACTCTTTTCTAAATTTTTAATCCCTGCCACATCAAAACCCAAACCTTTTAAATAGAATTTATAAGTATTTTCTGCATTTACTTATGTGTGTGAATGTGTGTCTGTGTGTGGGGGGGTTCCCTTTCTTTTGTATTCCAAATGAACTGTGTTTTGTATACTGTCATGTATGCTTTTTCACATAACAGTACATTTTGAGTGTATTTACAAATCAGTATGTGAAAACCTGTCTTATTCATTTAAATAACTGAATACCGTACAGTAAGACTATAACATAATACATCCGGCCCACATTAACTATCAGGGTATATTTAGGCTGCTTGAAAGTGTTGGCATCTATTAGGAGTTTTGTAAAGAGAATAACTATTTTTTTTTCTTTTTTTGATAGGCAGAGTTAGACAGTGTGAGAGAGAGAGACAGAGAGAAAGGCCTTCCTTTTTCCATTGGTTCACCCCACAAGTGGCAGCTACAGCCGGCGTGCTGCGCCGATCTGAAGCCAAGATCCAGGTGCTTCCTCCTGGTCTCCCGTGCAGGTACAGGGCCCAAGGACCTGGGCCATCCTCTACTGCACTCCCGGGCCACAGCAGAGAGCTGGACTGGAAGAGGAGCAACTGGGACAGAATCCGGCGCCCTGACCGGGACTAGAACCTGGGGTGCCAGCGCCGCAGGTGGAGGCTTAGCCTAGTGAGCTGCGGTGCCGGCCGAGAATAACTACTCATAGGCAATTGTGCACTTTTGGTGATTTACCTGTAGGGTACACTCTTGAAAATAAAATTTCTTGAACAGTGAAATGCACATTCAAAAACATAATAGCTATTGCCAAATTGAAACCAAAAAAGATGTATCCATCTTCACACTCAGTAATATTGAGAATGTGTCCCCATACACACTTCCATCAATCATATGCATTACCACCTACTAAAAATTTTGAAAAACTGATTGGTAAAAATGGTGTATTATTTTTCTTTGCATTTTTAGTTCTTTAATTATGAAAGAGATGAGTGTCTTTTTATATGTTTATTAGCCTTTATACTTCATTTTCTGTGAATGTCCATTTACATATTTTACTCATTTTTCATACCATATTTGTCTTTTTCTTATAATGAATTCTATGATAAGAAAGTATGTCTTTTATTATGTATGATGCAAATATTTTTCCTCCATTTATCAATTTTACTGAGTATGTGAGTTTGAAATTTTGTTAGCATTCTATTTATCTATTTATCTCTTGGTATCAAACTTTATTACTTTTGCACTTTGATTAGTGCTTAAAAGGGCCTTTCCAACCAAGATAATTTTTAAAAGGTACACGTACAGTCTTACATACTTCTTATGCTTCATTACTTTATTTGCCTGGAGTTTAATTGGTTGTTAGATACAAAGATTTATGTCTACATCTTAAACTTGGATATAACTTTTTTTATTCTCAATAACCAATCCATCATTTCAATACCATGTAACAAATAATGAAAATATCACATAACATTACTATCCTATAATATCATATGCTAGATTTTCCCCACGTTTTTCTTTTGGATTTATTTTAATTGCTTTCTCAATGTAACCATAGAAATTTAGGGAGATTTACTATGTTTAGTGTTTGCAAAACTTAATCCTTCTATCCAAAGTAAATTTAAAAGAAAGTGCTTGTACTATTTTCCATGTTCCAGTAGAACATTTAGAATATTTTTCACATAGAAAACCCACATTTTGCAGAAAGCATTGTGGGGCATCAAATCATGCCACTGTGTAATTAAGAAAAGTGAAATGGAAATCTCGGAGATGAAATTGTAAATAAGTGAAATAAAAATCAAGATTGAGAGCTGTAACAGCAGTATAAACCAAGCTGAGGAAAGAATTTCTGATCTTGAGGAAAAGAATTTTGAAATAACACAAGCAGGCAAAAATAAAGAGAAAAGAATTAAAAAGAATGAAGAAAGTCTATGTGAAATATGGACTACCATCAAGTGACCAAAAATTAATATTATAAGTATTCCTGCAGAAGAAAATGAAAAGGGCATTGAGAATCTGATAAATGAAATAGTAACTGAAAAATTCTCAGATTTTGAAGAGACATGGACATCCAGATACAAGAAGCTCAAAGAAGCCCAAGTAGACTCACTCAAAAGAAGGCTTCTCCAAAGCATATTATTGCCATTGTCAAAAGTTAAATACTAGGAGAGAATCCTAAAAACAGTAAGGGAAAAACATCAGGTTGCATATAAAAGAAAATCAATTAGATTAACATCAAACTTCTCAAGGGAACCCTTGTAGGCAGAAGAGAATGGGATGATACATTCACGTTTTCTTTTCTTTCTTTCTTTCTTTATTTTTTCATTCACATTTTCAAAAGCAATCCATTGAAGCTATCCTTTAAAAGTTAGAGGAATAAAGTATTTTCCAGATAAACAAAAACTGAGATAATTCACCACCACCAGACCAGCCTTACAAGAACATATGAAGAGTGTCCTGCATTAGAAGTAAACATGGGGCCAGCACCATGACTCAACAGGCTAATCCTCCACCTTGTGGCGCCGACACACCAGATTCTAGTCCCGGTCAGGGCGCCGGATTCTGTCCTGGTTGCCCCTCTTCCAGGCCAGCTCTCTGCTGTGGCCAGGGAGTGCAGTGGAGGATGGCCCAAGTGCTTGGGCCCTGCACCCCATGGGAGACCAGGAGAAGCACCTGGCTCCTGCCTTCGGATCAGCGTGGTGCACCAGCCGCAGCGCGCCGGCCGTGGCGGCCGCTGGAGGGTGAACCAACGGCAAAGGAAGACCTTTCTCTCTGTCTCTCTCTCTCTCATTATCCACTCTGCCTGTCAAAAAAAAATGAATAAATAAAAAAAAAGAAGTAAACATGTAAACACTGACACCATCAAATTCACTAACAGAGCAGATATAATCAGTATCCAATAAAATGACAGATTTCATTATTATTATGTTATTATCTATCAATACTAATCTTGAATATAAATCCATGAAATTCACCAACCAAAAGACTCAGGTTGGCTGCATGGATAAAAAAGCATGACCTTACTATATGCTGCCTACCAGAAGCTCACAAACAGACTGAAAGTGAAGGGTTGGGAAAAGATATAACAGACAAATGGAAACAAAAAGTGAGCAGGTGTATCTATCTTGATATGAGATTTAAAAAAATCTTTCAGTCAAAAACTGTTAAAAGAGATAAGAACGTTATATTTTGATAAAAGGTTCAATTCAGCAAGAAGACAAGAAAGAAATAGAAGAGGATACCAAAAAATGGAAAATCTTCCATGTTCATGGATTGGAAGAATCAATATCATCAAAATGTCCATTCTCCCAAAAGCAATTTATAGATTCAATGAGATACCAATCAAAATACCAAAGACATTCTTCTCAGATCTGGAAAAAAATGATGCTGAAATTCATATAGAGACACAGGAGAACTCGAATAGCTAAAGCAATCTTGTACAACAAAAACAAAGCTGGAGGCATCACAATACCAGATTTCAGGACATACTACAGGGCAGTTGTTATCAAAACAGCATGGTACTGGTACAGAAACAGATGCATAGACCAATGGAACAGAATAGAAACACCAGAAATCAATCCAAACATCTACAGCCAACTTATATTTGATCAAGGATCTAAAACCAATTCCTGGCGTAAGGACAGTCTATTCAATAAATGGATTTCCATGTGCAGAAGCATGATGCAAGACCCCTACTTTACACCTTAAACAAAAATCCACTCAACATGAATTAAAGACTTAAATCTACAACCTGACACCATCAAATTATTAGAGAGCATTGGAGAAACCCTGCAAGATATAGGTACAGGCAAAGACTTCTTGGAAAAGACCTCGGAGGCACAGGCACTCAAAGCCAAAGTTAACATTTGGGATCGTTTCAAATTGAAAAGTTTCTGTACTTCAAAAGAAACAGGCAGGAAAGTGAAGAGGCAATCGACAGAATGGGAAAAAATATTTGCAAACTATGCAACAGATAAAGGATTGATAACCAGAATCTACAAAGAGCTCAAGAAACTCCACAACAACATAACAAGCAACCCACATAAGAGATGGGCCAAGGACCTCAATAGACATTTTTCAAAAGAGGAAATCCAAATGGCCAACAGGCAAAGGAAAAAATTCAGGATCACTAGCAATCAGAGAAATGCAAATCAAAACCACAATGAGGTTTCACTTCACCCCGGTTAGAATGGCTCACATACAGAAATCTACCAAGAACAGATGCTGGCAAGGATGTGGGGAAAAAGGGACACTAACCCACTATTGGTGGGAATGCAAACTGGTTAAGCCACTATGGAAGTCTGTCTGGAGATTCCTCAGAAACCTGAATATAACCCTACCATACAACCCAGCCATCCCATTCCTTGGAATTTACCCAAAGGAAATTGAATTGGCAAACAAAGAAGCTGTCTGCACCTCAATGTTTATTGCAGCTCAATTCACAATAGCTAAGACCTCGAATTAACCTAAATGCCCATAAACAGTAGACTGGATAAAGAAATTGTGGGACATGTACTCTATAGAATACTACACAGCAGTAAAAAGCAATGAAATCCTGTCATTTGCATCAAAATGGTGGAATCTGTAAAACATCATGCTGAGTGAAATAAGCCAGTCCGAAAGGGACAAATTTCATATGTTCTCCCTGATCGGTGACAACTAACTGAGCACGAAAAAGGAAACCCGTGGAAGTGAAATGGACACGATGAGAAACAGTGACTTGATCAGCTCTTGTGCTGACTGTTGATGAACAACTTAATACTTTATTCCTTTTAGTAGTTTTTTTTTCCTACTTAACACTATTGGTTGAACTCTGTGATTAACACACAATTATTCTTAGGTGTTTAAATTTACCTGAAAAGTGATCCCTGTTAAATATAAGAGTGGGAATAAGAGAGGGAGGAGAGGTACAATTTGGGGCATGTTCAATCTGACGTGCCTCAAATGGTAGAGTTAGAAATGTGCCAGGGGATTCCAATTCAATCCCATCAAGGTGGCATGTACCAGTGCCATCTCACTAGTCCAAGTGATCAATTTCAGTTCACAATTGATCATAATGATAGGACTAAGAGTCAAAGGGATCACACAAACAAGACTAGTGTCTGCTAATACTAACCGATAGAATTAAGAAGGAGAGAACGATCCATCATGGGAAGTGGGATACACAGCTGACTCATAGAATGGCAGATGTCCTAAATAGCACTCTAACCTCAGAATCAGCCCTTAAGGCATTTGGATCTGGCTGAAGAGCCCACGAGAGTGTTTTAGGCATGGAAAGCCAAGACACTCTGGCAAAAAAAAAAAAAACTAAATGAAAGATCTCTGCGAGAGAGATCCCAGTGGAAAGGATGGGGCCATCAAAGAAGGAGGTACCTTTCTCTGAAGGGAGGAGTGAACTTCCACTTTGTCTATCACCTTGTCTAAATAAGATTGGGGTCGGCAAACTCAAAATGCTTCCATAGCCTTGGCAGCTCATGACAAGAGCCTAAAATAATTACTGATGCCATAAACAAGAGTGTCAATTTGTTAAGTCAACAACAGGAGTCACTGTGCACTTACTTCCCATGTAGGAGCTCTGTCCTTAATGTGTTGTTCAATGTGAATTAATGCTATAACTAGTGCTCAAACAGTACTTTACACTTTGTGTTTCTGTGTGGGTGCAAACTGTTGAAATCTTTACTTAATATATACTAAATTGATCTTCTGTATATAAAGAGAATTGAAAATGAATCTTGTTGTGAATGGAATGGAAGTGGGAGTGGGAGATGAGAGGGTTGTGGGTGGGAGGGAAAAAGCCATTGTAATCCATAAACTGTACTTTGGAAATTTATATTTATTAAATAAAAATTTTAAAAAGTTTTAAAAATTAATTAATTAAAAATGAAGAAGAGTGTTCTTAAAAAATGAAAAGCCCTATGGTATGTCATTTAATGAGAGGTGACATGGAAAAAAGTAAGATGCAGAGTCTTGTATGTGAGTTCTTAATGAATGTGCCTTTACTAACTGAATAAGTGAATTTTGTATCAGAAAAATAAATAAATTAAAAACTCAAATAAAGAAAATTAGACATGGAAAAGAAAACATTAAAACCAACACCAGCATCTCATGTGGGCGCCGGGTTGTAGTCCCGGTTGCTCGTCTTCCGGTCCAGCTCTCCGCTGTGGCCCAGGAAGGCAACTGAGGATGGCCCAAGTCCTTGGGACCTGTACCTGCATGGGAGACTTGGAAGAAGCACCTGGCTCCTGGCTTCAGATTGGCATAGCTCCGGCCACAGCGGCTATTTTGGGGGTGAACTAATGGAAGGAAGACCTTTCTCTCTGTCTCTCTCTCTCACTGTATAACTCTATCTGTCAAATAAATAAATAAAAAAACCAACAACACTGAAATACAAAATATTTAAGACACTATTAAGAACTTTGTGCTAATAAGGTGCAAAACCTGGAAGAAATGAATAAATACCTGGATTCATATAACCTACCAAGAATAACTCAAGAAGATATAGACAATCTAAACCGACACAAAATAAGCAATGATATTGAAGTAGTAATCAAAAGTCTTCCATCAAGGAAAAGTCCAGGATCTGATGGCTTTACTACTGAATTCTACAAAACATTCAAAGAGGAAGTAACTCTGATACACTTCAAAGTATTCCAAAATATTGAACAGGATGGAACTATGCTAAACTCTTTTTATGAGGCCAACAGTATTTCTTTTACACCAAAACCAAACACGGGCAGGAGAGGAAAAGACAACTGCAGACCTATATCCTTAATGAAGATAGATGCAAAAATTCTCAACAAAATACTAGCAAATTAAATCCCAAACCACATCAAAAAAATTGTGCAACATTATCAAGTGGGATTTATTCCAGAATGCAAAGGTGGTTCAGCATTCACAAATCAATAAATGTCAGAAATCACATCGACAGAATGAAGAACAAAACCATATGATCATCTCAATAGATGCAGGGAAAGCATTTGATAAGATTAAGCAACACGGCCAGTGCCGTGGCTCAACAGGCTAATCCTCCGCCTGCGGCACATCGGGTTCTAGTCCTGGTTGGGGCGCCAGATTCTGTCCTGGTTGCCCCTCTTCCAGGCCAGCTCTCTGCTGTGGCCAGGGAGTGCAGTGGAGGATGGCCCAAGTGCTTGGGCCCTGCACCCAATGGGAGACCAGGAGAAGCACCTGGCTCCTGCCTTCGGATCAGCACGATGCACCGGCCGCAGCGCACCGGCCGCAGTGGCC